>NC_090946.1:9620205-9929802 GCF_040807025.1 Struthio camelus | reverse complement strand
CAGTCTGCCAAGCCTAAAACCACTGCGTCGGGGCGAAAACCACTCCGCCGGGGCTGAAACCACTCCGCCGAGCCTAAAAGCAGTGCGTCAGGGCTGAAACCACTCCGCCGAGCCTAAAACCATTCCGCCGACATTAAAACCACTGCGCCAAGCCTAAAAGCACTGCATCGGGGCTGAAACCACTCCGCCGAGCCTGAAACCACTGTGTCAGGCCTGAAACCACTCCGCCGAGCCTAAAACAACTCTGTCGGGGCCAAAACCACTCCACCAGTGCTGAAACCACTCCGTGAAGCCGAAAAGCACTCCGTCGGGGCTGAAACCCCTCCGTGAAGCCGAAAAGCACTGTGTCGGGGTTGAAACCACTCCGCCAAGCCGAAAAGCACTGCGTCGGGGTTGAAACCACTCCGCCGAGCCTGAAACCACTGCGCCGAGCCTAAAACCACTCGTCTGACCTTAAAACCACTCCGCCGAGCCTAAAAGCACTGTGTCGGGGCTGATACCACTCCGCCAGGGCCAGAACCACTCATCTGACCTTAAAACCACTCCATCAAGCCTAAAAGCACTCCGTCCGGGCTGAAACCACTCGGCCAGGGCCAAAACCACTGCGTCGGGGCTGAAACCACTCCGCCAAGCCTAAAAGCAGTGCGTCAGGTGGAAAACCACTCCACCGAGCCTAGAACCACTCCACTGAGCCTAAAAGCACTGCATTGGGGCTGAAACCACTCTGCCAGGGCTAAAACGACTGCGTCGGGGCTGAAACCACTCCATCAAGCCGAAAAGCACTGTGTCGGGGCTGAAACTACTGTGTCAGGCCCAAAACAACTCCGTCGGGGCCAAAACCACTCCACCAGTGCTGAAACCACTGCGCCAAGCCTCAAACCACTCCGTCGGGGCTGAAACCACTCCGCCAGGGCCAAAAGCACTCGTCTGACCTTAAAACCACTCCATCAAGCCTAAAAGCACTGCGTCGGGGCAGAAACTGCTCCGTCAGGCTGAAAACCACTCGGCCGAGCCTGAAACCAGTGCGTCAGGGCAGAAGCCACTCCGTGGTTGCTGAAACCACTCCGCCGAGCCTGAAACCACTCCGTCGGGGCTGAAACCACTCCGTGGTTGCTGAAACCACTCCGCCGAGCCTAAAACCACTCCGCCGGGGCCAAAATCACTCCGTTGGGGCTGAAACCACTCCGCGGAGCCTAAAAGCAGTGCGTCAGGGCTGAAACCTCTCCGCCAGGGCCAAAACCACTCTGCCAAGCCTAAAACCACTCCACCGGGGCGAAAACCACTCCGCCGGGGCTGAAACCACTCCGCCGAGCCTAAAAGCAGTGTGTCGGGGCTGAAACCACTCTGCCAAGCCTAAAACCGCTCCGCCGGGGCGAAAACCACTCCGTCGGGGCTGAAACCCCTCCGCCGAGCCTAAAAGCAGTGCGTCAGGGCTGAAACCACTCTGCCAAGCCTAAAACCACTCTGCTGAGGCGAAAACTACTCTGCCAAGCCTAAAACCACTCCGCCGAGGCGAAAACCACTGCGTCGGGGCTGAAACCACTCCACCGAGTTTAAAAGCAGTGCGTCGGGGCTGAAACCACTCCGTCGAGCCTAAAACCACTCCGTCGGGGCTGAAACCACTCCGCCGAGCCTGAAACCACTGCGTCAGGGCAGAAGCCACTCGGTCGTTGCTGAAACCACTCCGCCGGACCTGAAACCACTCCGCCAGGGCCAAAACCACTGCGTCAGGCCTAAAACCACTCTGCCGAGCCTAAAACAACTCCGTCGGGGCCAAAACCATTCCACCGAGGCGAAAACCACTCCGCCGGGGCTGAAACCACTCCGCCAAGCCGAAAAGCAGTGCGTCAGGGCTGAAACCCCTCCGTGAAGCCGAAAAGCACTGTGTCGGGGCTGAAACCCCTCCGTGAAGCCGAAAAGCACTGTGTCGGGGCTGAAACCCCTCCGTGAAGCCGAAAAGCACTGTGTCGGAGTTGAAACCATTCCGCCAAGCCGAAAAGCACTGTGTTGGGGTTGAAACCCCTCCGTGAAGCCGAAAAGCACTCTGTCGGGTTTGAAACCACTCCGAGGCCAAAAGCAGTGCGTCGGGGCTGAAACCACTGTGCCGGGGCGGAAACTGCTCCGTCAGGCTGTAAACCACTGCGTCAGGCCGAAAAGCATTCCACCAGGGCCAAAACCACTGCATCCGGGCTGAAAGCGTTTCACGAGGGCTAAAACCACTCCGCCGACATTAAAACCACTGCGCCAAGCCTAAAAGCACTGCGTCGGGGCTGAAACCACTCCGCCGAGCCTGAAACCACTGCGTCAGGCCTGAAACCACTCCACCGAGCCGAAAACAACTCCGTCGGGGCCAAAACCACTCCACCAGTGCTGAAACCGCTCCGTCGGGGCTGAAACCCCTCCGTGAAGCCGAAAAGCACTGTGTTGGGGTTGAAACCCCTCCGCCAAGCCGAAAAGCACTGTGTCGGGGCTGAAACCACTCCGCCAAGCCGAAAAGCACTGCGTCGGGGTTGAAACCACTCCATCAAGCCTAAAACCACTCCGCCGGGGCTGAAACTAGTGCGTCAGGGCCCAAACCACTCCAGCAGTGCTGAAACCACTCCGTTGAGCCTGAAACCACTGCGTCGGGGCTGAAACCACTCCGCCGAGCCTGAAACCACTGCGTCAGGCCTGAAACCACTCCGCCAGGGCCAAAACCACTGCGTCAGGCCTAAAACCACTCTGCCGAGCCTAAAACAACTCCGTCGGGGCCAAAACCATTCCACCGAGGCGAAAACCACTCCGCCGGGGCTGAAACCACTCCGCCGAATCTAAAAGCAGTGCGTCAGGGCTGAAACCACTCCGCCGAATCTAAAAGCAGTGCGTCAGGGCTGAAACCCCTCCGTGAAGCCGAAAAGCACTGTGTTGGGGTTGAAACCCCTCCGCCAAGCCGAAAAGCACTGTGTCGGGGCTGAAACCATTCCGCCAAGCCGAAAAGCACTGTGTCGGGGTTGAAACCACTCCGCCAAGCCGAAAAGCACTCTTTCAGGGTTGAAACCACTCCGCCAGGGCCAAATCCACTCGGTCAGGGCTGAAACCACTCCATCAAACCTAAAAGCACTGCATCAGGCCGAAAACCACTCCGTCGGGGCTGAAACCACCGTGCCAGGGCCAAAACCAGTCTGCCAAGCCTAAAACCACTGCGTCGGGGCGAAAACCACTCCGCCGGGGCTGAAACCACTCCGCCGAGCCTAAAAGCAGTGCGTCGGGGCTGAAACCACTCCGTCGGGGCTGAAACCACTGCGTCAGGCCTGAAATCACTCTGCCGAGCCTGAAACCACTGCGTCAGGCCTAAAACCACTCCGCCGAGCCTAAAACAACTCCGTCGGGGCCAAAACCACTCGTCTGACCTTAAAACCACTCCATCAAGCCTAAAAGCACTGCGTCGGGGCAGAAAGTGCTCCGTCAGGCTGAAAACCACTCCGCCGAGCCTGAAACCACTGCGTCAGGACAGAAGCCACTCCGTGGTTGCTGAAACCACTCTGCCGAGCCTAAAACCACTCCGCCAGGGCCAAAACCACTGCGTCGGGGCTGAAACCACACCGCCAGGGCCAAAACCACTGCGTCAGGCCTAAAACCACTCCGCCGAGCCTAAAACAACTCCGTCGGGGCCAAAACCACTCCACCAGTGCTGAAACCGCTCCGTCGGGGCTGAAACCCCTGCGTGAAGCCGAAAAGCACTCTGTCGGGGTTGAATCCACTCATACAAGCCGAAAAGCACTGCATCGGGGCTGAAACCACTCATACAAGCCGAAAAGCACTGCATCGGGGCTGAAACCACTCCGCCAGGGCCAAATCCACTCGGTCAGGGCTGAAACCACTCCATCAAACCTAAAAGCACTGCATCAGGCCGAAAACCACTCCGTCGGGGCTGAAACCACCGTGCCAGGGCCAAAATCAGTCTGGCAAACCTAAAAGCACTGCATCAGGCCGAAAACCACTCCGTCGGGGCTGAAACCACCGTGCCAGGGCCAAAACCAGTCTGCCAAGCCTAAAACCACTGCGTCGGGGCGAAAACCACTCCGCCGGGGCTGAAACCACTCCGCCGAGCCTAAAAGCAGTGCGTCGGGGCTGAAACCACTCCGCCGAGCCTAAAAGCAGTGCGTCAGGGCTGAAACCACTCTGCCAAGCCTAAAACCACTCCACCGACATTAAAACCATTCCGCCAAGCCTAAAACCACTCTGTCGGGGCTGAAACCACTCCGCCGAGCCTGAAACCACTGCGTCAGGCCTGAAACCACTCTGCCGAAGCTGAAACCACTGCGTCAGGCCTAAAAGCACTCCGCCGAGCCTAAAACAACTCCGTCGGGGCCAAAACCACTCCACCAGTGCTGAAACCACTCCGCCGGGGCTGAAACCACTCCGCCAAGCCGAAAACCACTGCGTCGGGGCAGAAACCACTCTGCCAAGCCTAAAACCATTCCGCCAATCCTAAAACCACTGCGTCGGGGCTGAAACCACTCCGCCGAGCCTGAAACCACTGCGTCAGGCCTGAAATCACTCTGCCGAGCCTGAAACCACTGCGTCAGGCCTAAAACCACTCCGCCGAGCCTAAAACAACTCCGTCGGGGCCAAAACCACTCGGCTGACCTTAAAACCCCTCCGTGAAGCCTAAAAGCACTGCGTCAGGGCAGAAGCCACTCCGTGGTTGCTGAAAGCACTCCGCCGAGCCTAAAACCACTCCGTCGGGGCTGAAACCACTCCGTGGTTGCTGAAACGACTCCGCCGAGCCTAAAACCACTCCGCCAGGGCCAAAACCACTCCGTCGGGGCTGAAACAACATCGCCAGGGCCAAAACCACTGCGTCAGGCCTTAAACCACTCCGCCGAGCCTAAAACAACTCCGTCGGGGCCAAAACCACTCCACCAGTGCTGAAACCACTCCGTCGGGGCTGAAACCCCTCTGCGAAGCCGAAAAGCACTGTGTCGGGGCTGAAACCCCTCCGTGAAGCCGAAAAGCACTGTGTCGGGGCTGAAACCCCTGCGTGAAGCCGAAAAGCACTGTGTCGGGGCTGAAACCCCTCCGTGAAGCCGAAAAGCACTGTGTCGGGGCTGAAACCCCTCCGTGAAGCCGAAAAGCACTGTGTCGGGGTTGAAACCACTCCGCCAAGCCGAAAAGCACTGTGTCGGGGTTGAAACCCCTCCGCCAGGGCCAAAACCACTCGTCTGACCTTAAAACCACTCTGTCAGGGCCAAAACCACTGTGTCGGGGCTGATACCACACCGCCAGGGCCAAAACCACTGTGTCGGGGCTGAAACCACTCCGCCAGGGCCAAAACCACTGCGTCGGGGCTGAAACCACTCCGCCAGGGCCAAAACCACTCTGCCAAACCTAGAACCACTCCGCCGGGGCTGAAACCACTCCGCCGAGCCTAAAAGCAGTGCGTCAGGGCTGAAACCACTCCGCCGAGCCTAAAAGCAGTGCGTCAGGGCTGAAACCACTCCGCCAAGCCTAAAACTACTGCGTCAGGTGGAAAACCACTCCGCCAGGGCCAAAACCCCTCCGCTGACATGAAAACCATTCCGTCAGGGCTGGAACCACTCCGCCGAGCCTAAAACCCCTCCGTCGGGGCTGAAACCACTGTGCTGGGGCGGAAACTGCTCCGTCAGGCTGTACACCACTGTGTCAGGCCGAAAAGCACTCCACCGGGGCCAAAACCACTGCGTCGGGGCTGAAAGCGTTCCACCAGGGCTAAAACCACTCCGCCGACATTAAAACCACTGCGCCAAGCCTAAAAGCACTGCGTCGGGGCTGAAACCACTCCGCCGAGCCTGAAACCACTGCGTCAGGCCTGAAACCACTCCACCGAGCCGAAAACAACTCCGTCAGGGCCAAAAGCACTCCACCAGTGCTGAAACCGCTCCGTCGGGGCTGAAACCCCTCCGTAAAGCCGAAAAGCACTCTGTCGGGGCCGAAACCCCTCCGTGAAGCCGAAAAGCACTGTGTCGGGGTTGAAACCACTCCGCCAAGCCGAAAAGGACTGTGTCGGGGTTTGAAACCACTCCGCCAGGGCCAAAACCACTCGTCTGACCTTAAATCCACTCCGCCGAGCCTAAAAGCACTGCATCGGGGCTGAAACCACTCCGCCGAGGCCGAAAACCACTGCGTCGGGGCTGGAACCACTCCGCCGAGGCCAAAACCACTGCGTCGGGGCTGGAACCACTCCGCCGAGGCCAAAACCACTGCGTCGGGGCTGGAACCACTCCATCAAGCCTAAAACCACTGCGTCGGGGCTAAAACTACTGCGTCAGGCCCAAAACAACTCCGTCAGGGCCCAAACCACTCCACCAGTGCTGAAACCACTCCGCCAAGCCTGAAACCAGTGCATCGGGGCTGAAACCACTCCACCAGTGCTGAAACCACTCTGCCAAGCCTAAAACCACTCCATCAAGCCTAAAAGCAGTGCGTCGGGGCTGAAACCACTCCGCCGGGGCTGAAACTACTCTGCCGAGCCTAAAACCACTTCGCCGGGGCGAAAACCACTCCGCCAAGCCTAAAACCACTGCGTCAGGGCTGAAACCACTCCGCCAAGCCTAAAACCACTGCGTCAGGTGGAAAACCACACCGCCGAGCCTAAAAGCAGTGCGTCAGGGCTGAAACCACTCTGCCAAGCCTAAAAGCACTCCACTGAGGCGAAAACCACTGCGTCGGGGCTGAAACCACTCCGCCGAGCCTAAAAGCAGTGTGTCATGGCTGAAACCCCTCCGTGAAGCCTAAAAGCATTGCGTCAGGTGGAAAACCACTCCGCCGAGCCTAGAACCACTCCACTGAGCCTAAAAGCACTGCATTGGGGCTGAAACCACTCTGCCAGGGCTAAAACGACTGCGTCGGGGCTGAAACCACTCCATCAAGCCGAAAAGCACTGCGTCGGGGCTGAAACTAGTGCGTCAGGCCCAAAACAACTCCGTCGGGGCCAAAACCACTCCACCAGTGCTGAAACCACTCCGTCGGGGCTGAAACCCCTCCATGAAGCCGAAAAGCACTGTGTCGGGGCTGAAAACCCCTCCGTGAAGCCGAAAAGCACTGTGTCGGGGCTGAAACCCCTCCGTGAAGCCGAAAAGCACTGTGTCGGGGCTGAAACGCCTCCGTGAAGCCGAAAAGCACTGTGTCGGGGCTGAAACCCCTGCGTGAAGCCGAAAAGCACTGCGTCGGGGCTGAAACCCCTCCGTGAAGCCGAAAAGCACTGCGTCGGGGCTGAAACCCCTGCGTGAAGCCGAAAAGCACTGTGTCGGGGCTGAAACCCCTCGGTGAAGCCGAAAAGCACTGTGTCGGGGCTGAAACCCCTCCATGAAGCGGAAAAGCACTGTGTCGGGGCTGAAACCCCTCGGTGAAGCCGAAAAGCACTGTGTCGGGGCTGAAACCCCTCCGTGAAGCCGAAAAGCACTGTGTCGGGGTTGAAACCACTCCGCCAAGCCGAAAACCACTGCGTCAGGGTTTAAACCACTCCGCCAGGGCCAAAACCACTCGTCTGACCTTAAAACCACTCCATCAAGCCTAAAAGCAGTGCATCAGGGCTGAAACCACTCCGCCAAGCGTAAAACCACTGCGTCAGGTGGAAAACCACTCCGCCGAGCCTAAAAGCAGTGCGTCAGGGCTGAAACCACTCCGCCAGGGCCAAAACCACTCAATCGGGGCTGAAAGCGTTCCACCAGGGCTAAAACCACTGTGCCAACATTAAAACTACTGCGCCGAGCCTGAAACCACTGCGTCAGGGCTGAAACCACTCCGCCAAGCCTAAAAGCAGTGCGTCAGGTGGAAAACCACTCCGCCAGGGCCAAAACCCCTCCGCTGACATGAAAACCATTCCGTCAGGGCTGGAACCACTCCGCCGAGCCTAAATCCCCTCCGTCGGGGCTGAAACCACTGTGCTGGGGCGGAAACTGCTCCATCAGGCTGTAAACCACTGCGTCAGGCCGAAAAGCACTCCAGCAGGGCCAAAACCACTGCGTCGGGGCTGAAAGCGTTCCACCAGGGCTAAAACCACTGCGCCAAGCCTAAAAGCACTGCGTCGGGGCTGAAACGACTCCGCCGAGCCTGAAACCACTGCGTCAGGCCTAAAACCACTGCGCCGAGCCTAAAACAACTCCGACGGGGCCAAATCCACTCCACCAGTGCTGAAGCCGCTCCGTCGGGGCTGAAACCCCTCCGTGAAGCCGAAAAGCACTGTGTCGGGGCTGAAACCCCTCCGTAAAGCCGAAAAGCACTGTGTCGGGGCTGAAACCCCTCCGTGAAGCCAAAAAGCACTGTGTCAGGGTTGAAACCACTCCACCAGGGCCAAAACCACTCGTCTGACCTTAAAACCACTCCGCCGAGCCTAAAAGCACTGCATCGGGGCTGAAACCACAGTGCCAGGGCCAAAACCACTCCGTCGGGGCTGAAACCAATCCATCAAGCCTAAAACCACTCCATCGGGGCTGAAACTAGTGCGTCAGGCCCAAAACGACTCCGTCAGGGCCAAAACCACTCCACCAGTGCTGAAACCACTGCGCCAAGCCTGAAACCACTGCTTTGGGGCTGAAACCACTCCTCCAGAGCCAAAAACCACTGCGTCGGGGTTGACACCACTCTGCCAGGGCCAAAACCACTCATCTGACCTTAAAACCACTCCGCCAAGCCTAAAAGCACTGCATTGAGGCTGAAACCAGTCCGCCGAGCGTAAAACCACTGCATCGGGGCTGAAACCACTGCGTCAGGCCCAAAACAACTCCGTCGGGGCCAAAACCACTCCGCCAGTGCTGAAACCACTGCGCCAAGCCTGAAACCAGTGCGTCGGGGCTGAAACCACTCCGCCAGGGCCAAAACCACTCGTCTGACCTTAAAACCACTCCATCAAGCCTAAAAGCACTGTGCTGGGGCAGAAACTGCTCCGTCAGGCTGTAAACCACTGTGTCAGGCGGAAAAGCACTCCGCCAAGCCTAAAACCACTGCATCGGGGCTGAAACCACTCCGGCGAAGCGAAAAGTAGTGTGTCAGGGCTGAAAACCACTCCGCCAAGCCTAGAACCACTGCATCGGGGCTGAAACCACTCTGCCGAGCCTAAAACCACTCTGTCGGGGCTGAAATCACTCTTCCGAGTTAAACCACTGCGTCAGGCCTAAAACCACTCCGCCGAGCCTAAAACAACTCCGTCGGGTCCAAAACCACTCCACCAGTGCTGAAACCACTCCGTCGGGGCTGAAACCCCTGCGTGAAGCCGAAAAGCACTCTGTCGGGGTTGAAACCACTCCGCCGAGCCTAAAAGCACTGCATTGGGGCTGAAACCACTCCGCCAGGGCCAAATCGACTCGGTCAGGGCTGAAACCACTCCATCAAACCTAAAAGCACTACATCAGGCCGAAAACCACTCCGTCGGGGCTGAAACCACCGTGCCAGGGCCAAAACCAGTCTGGCAAACCTAAAAGCACTGCATCAGGCCGAAAACCACTCCGTCGGGGCTGAAACCACCGTGCCAGGGCCAAAACCAGTCTGCCAAGCCTAAAACCACTGCGTCGGGGCGAAAACCACTCCGCCGGGGCTGAAACCACTCCGCCGAGCCTAAAAGCAGTGCGTCAGGGCTGAAACCATTCCGCCGAGCCTAAAACCATTCCGCCGACATTAAAACCACTGCGCCAAGCCTAAAAGCACTGCATCGGGGCTGAAACCACTCCGCCGAGCCTGAAACCACTGTGTCAGGCCTGAAACCACTCCGCCGAGCCTAAAACAACTCTGTCGGGGCCAAAACCACTCCACCAGTGCTGAAACCACTCCGCCGAGCCTGAAACCACTGCGCCGAGCCTAAAACCACTCGTCTGACCTTAAAACCACTCCGCCGAGCCTAAAAGCACTGTGTCGGGGCTGAAACCCCTCCGTGAAGCCGAAAAGCACTGTGTCGGGGCTGAAACCCCTGCGTGAAGCCGAAAAGCACTGTGTCGGGGCTGAAACCCCTCCGTGAAGCCGAAAAGCACAGTGTCGGGGCTGAAACCACTCCGTGAAGCCGAAAAGCACTGTGTCGGGGTTGAAACCCCTCCGTGAAGCCGAAAAGCACTGCGTCGGGGTTGAAACCCCTCCGTGAAGCCGAAAAGCACTGTGTCGGGGCTGAAACCACTCCGCCAAGCCTAGAACCACTGCGTTCAGGGTTGAAACCACTCCGCCAGGGCAAAACCACTCGTCTGACCTTAAAACCACTCCGCTGAGCCTAAAACCACTGCGTCGGGGCTGATACCACTCCACCAGGGCCAGAACCACTCATCTGACCTTAAAACCACTCCATCAAGCCTAAAAGCACTCCGTCCGGGCTGAAACCACTCGGCCAGGGCCAAAACCACTGCGTCGGGGCTGAAACCACTCCGCCAAGCCTAAAAGCAGTGCGTCAGGTGGAAAACCACTCCACCGAGCCTAGAACCACTACACTGAGCCTAAAAGCACTGCATTGGGGCTGAAACCACTCTGCCAGGGCTAAAACGACTGCGTCGGGGCTGAAACCACTCCATCAAGCCGAAAAGCACTGCGTCGGGGCTGAAACTAGTGCGTCAGGCCCAAAACAACTCTGTCGGGGCCAAAACCACTCCACCAGTGCTGAAACCACTGCGCCAAGCCTCAAACCACTCCGTCGGGGCTGAAACCACTCCGGAAGGGCCAAAACCACTCGGCTGACCTTAAAACCACTCCATCAAGCCTAAAAGCACTGCGTCGGGGCAGAAACTGCTCCGTCAGGCTGAAAACCACTCGGCCGAGCCTGAAACCAGTGCGTCAGGGCAGAAGCCACTCCGTGGTTGCTGAAACCACTCCGCCGAGCCTGAAACCACTCCGTCGGGGCTGAAACCACTCCGTGGTTGCTGAAACCACTCCGCCGAGCCTAAAACCACTCCGCCGGGGCCAAAATCACTCCGTCGGGGCTGAAACCACTCCGCCGAGCCTAAAAGCAGTGCGTCAGGGCTGAAACCTCTCCGCCAGGGCCAAAACCACTCTGCCAAGCCTAAAACCACTCCACCGGGGCGAAAACCACTCCGCCGGGGCTGAAACCACTCCGCCGAGCCTAAAAGCAGTGTGTCGGGGCTGAAACCACTCTGCCAAGCCTAAAACCGCTCCGCCGGGGCGAAAACCACTCCGTCGGGGCTGAAACCCCTCCGCCGAGCCTAAAAGCAGTGCGTCAGGGCTGAAACCACTCTGCCAAGCCTAAAACCACTCTGCTGAGGCGAAAACTACTCTGCCAAGCCTAAAACCACTCCGCCGAGGCGAAAACCACTGCGTCGGGGCTGAAACCACTCCACCGAGTTTAAAAGCAGTGCGTCGGGGCTGAAACCACTCCGTCGAGCCTAAAACCACTCCGTCGGGGCTGAAACCACTCCGCCGAGCCTGAAACCACTGCGTCAGGGCAGAAGCCACTCGGTCGTTGCTGAAACCACTCCGCCGGACCTGAAACCACTCCGCCAGGGCCAAAACCACTGCGTCAGGCCTAAAACCACTCTGCCGAGCCTAAAACAACTCCGTCGGGGCCAAAACCATTCCACCGAGGCGAAAACCACTCCGCCGGGGCTGAAACCACTCCGCCAAGCCGAAAAGCAGTGCGTCAGGGCTGAAACCCCTCCGTGAAGCCGAAAAGCACTGTGTCGGGGCTGAAACCCCTCCGTGAAGCCGAAAAGCACTGTGTCGGGGCTGAAACCCCTCCGTGAAGCCGAAAAGCACTGTGTCGGAGTTGAAACCATTCCGCCAAGCCGAAAAGCACTGTGTTGGGGTTGAAACCCCTCCGTGAAGCCGAAAAGCACTCTGTCGGGTTTGAAACCACTCCGAGGCCAAAAGCAGTGCGTCGGGGCTGAAACCACTGTGCCGGGGCGGAAACTGCTCCGTCAGGCTGTAAACCACTGCGTCAGGCCGAAAAGCATTCCACCGGGGCCAAAACCACTGCATCGGGGCTGAAAGCGTTTCACGAGGGCTAAAACCACTCCGCCGACATTAAAACCACTGCGCCAAGCCTAAAAGCACTGCGTCGGGGCTGAAACCACTCCGCCGAGCCTGAAACCACTGCGTCAGGCCTGAAACCACTCCACCGAGCCGAAAACAACTCCGTCGGGGCCAAAACCACTCCACCAGTGCTGAAACCGCTCCGTCGGGGCTGAAACCCCTCCGTGAAGCCGAAAAGCACTGTGTTGGGGTTGAAACCCCTCCGCCAAGCCGAAAAGCACTGTGTCGGGGCTGAAACCACTCCGCCAAGCCGAAAAGCACTGCGTCGGGGTTTAACCACTCCATCAAGCCTAAAACCACTCCGCCGGGGCTGAAACTAGTGCGTCAGGGCCCAAACCACTCCAGCAGTGCTGAAACCACTCCGTTGAGCCTGAAACCACTGCGTCGGGGCTGAAACCACTCCGCCGAGCCTGAAACCACTGCGTCAGGCCTGAAACCACTCCGCCAGGGCCAAAACCACTGCGTCAGGCCTAAAACCACTCTGCCGAGCCTAAAACAACTCCGTCGGGGCCAAAACCATTCCACCGAGGCGAAAACCACTCCGCCGGGGCTGAAACCACTCCGCCGAGCCGAAAAGCAGTGCGTCAGGGCTGAAACCCCTCCGTGAAGCCGAAAAGCACTGTGTTGGGGTTGAAACCCCTCCGCCAAGCCGAAAAGCACTGTGTCGGGGCTGAAACCATTCCGCCAAGCCGAAAAGCACTGTGTCGGGGTTGAAACCACTCCGCCAAGCCGAAAAGCACTCTGTCGGGGCTGAAACCACTCCGCCGAGCCGAAAAGCACTCTTTCAGGGTTGAAACCACTCCGCCAGGGCCAAATCCACTCGGTCAGGGCTGAAACCACTCCATCAAACCTAAAAGCACTGCATCAGGCCGAAAACCACTCCGTCGGGGCTGAAACCACCGTGCCAGGGCCAAAACCAGTCTGCCAAGCCTAAAACCACTGCGTCGGGGCGAAAACCACTCCGCCGGGGCTGAAACCACTCCGCCGAGCCTAAAAGCAGTGCGTCAGGGCTGAAACCACTCCGTCGGGGCTGAAACCACTGCGTCAGGCCTGAAATCACTCTGCCGAGCCTGAAACCACTGCGTCAGGCCTAAAACCACTCCGCCGAGCCTAAAACAACTCCGTCGGGGCCAAAACCACTCGTCTGACCTTAAAACCACTCCATCAAGCCTAAAAGCACTGCGTCGGGGCAGAAAGTGCTCCGTCAGGCTGAAAACCACTCCGCCGAGCCTGAAACCACTGCGTCAGGGCAGAAGCCACTCCGTGGTTGCTGAAACCACTCTGCCGAGCCTAAAACCACTCCGCCAGGGCCAAATCGACTCGGTCAGGGCTGAAACCACTCCATCAAACCTAAAAGCACTACATCAGGCCGAAAACCACTCCGTCGGGGCTGAAACCACCGTGCCAGGGCCAAAACCAGTCTGGCAAACCTAAAAGCACTGCATCAGGCCGAAAACCACTCCGTCGGGGCTGAAACCACCGTGCCAGGGCCAAAACCAGTCTGCCAAGCCTAAAACCACTGCGTCGGGGCGAAAACCACTCCGCCGGGGCTGAAACCACTCCGCCGAGCCTAAAAGCAGTGCGTCAGGGCTGAAACCATTCCGCCGAGCCTAAAACCATTCCGCCGACATTAAAACCACTGCGCCAAGCCTAAAAGCACTGCATCGGGGCTGAAACCACTCCGCCGAGCCTGAAACCACTGTGTCAGGCCTGAAACCACTCCGCCGAGCCTAAAACAACTCTGTCGGGGCCAAAACCACTCCACCAGTGCTGAAACCGCTCCGTCGGGGCTGAAACCCCTCCGTGAAGCCGAAAAGCACTGTGTCGGGGCTGAAACCCCTCCGTGAAGCCGAAAAGCACTGTGTCGGGGCTGAAACCACTCCGCCGAGCCGAAAAGCACTCTTTCAGGGTTGAAACCACTCCGCCGAGCCTGAAACCACTGCGCCGAGCCTAAAACCACTCGTCTGACCTTAAAACCACTCCGCCGAGCCTAAAAGCACTGTGTCGGGGCTGAAACCCCTCCGTGAAGCCGAAAAGCACTGTGTCGGGGCTGAAACCCCTCCGTGAAGCCGAAAAGCACTGTGTCGGGGCTGAAACCCCTCCGTGAAGCCGAAAAGCACAGTGTCGGGGCTGAAACCACTCCGTGAAGCCGAAAAGCACTGTGTCGGGGTTGAAACCCCTCCGTGAAGCCGAAAAGCACTGCGTCGGGGTTGAAACCCCTCCGTGAAGCCGAAAAGCACTGTGTCGGGGTTGAAACCACTCCGCCAAGCCTAGAACCACTGCGTTCAGGGTTGAAACCACTCCGCCAGGGCAAAACCACTCGTCTGACCTTAAAACCACTCCGCTGAGCCTAAAACCACTGCGTCGGGGCTGATACCACTCCACCAGGGCCAGAACCACTCATCTGACCTTAAAACCACTCCATCAAGCCTAAAAGCACTCCGTCCGGGCTGAAACCACTCGGCCAGGGCCAAAACCACTGCGTCGGGGCTGAAACCACTCCGCCAAGCCTAAAAGCAGTGCGTCAGGTGGAAAACCACTCCACCGAGCCTAGAACCACTCCACTGAGCCTAAAAGCACTGCATTGGGGCTGAAACCACTCTGCCAGGGCTAAAACGACTGCGTCGGGGCTGAAACCACTCCATCAAGCCTAAAACCACTGCGTCGGGGCTGAAACTAGTGCGTCAGGCCCAAAACAACTCCGTCGGGGCCAAAACCACTCCACCAGTGCTGAAACCACTGCGCCAAGCCTCAAACCACTCCGTCGGGGCTGAAACCACTCCGGAAGGGCCAAAAGCACTCGTCTGACCTTAAAACCACTCCATCAAGCCTAAAAGCACTGCGTCGGGGCAGAAACTGCTCCGTCAGGCTGAAAACCACTCCACCGAGGCTGAAACCACTGCGTCAGGGCAGAAGCCACTCCGTGGTTGCTGAAACCACTCCGCCGAGCCTGAAACCACTCCGTCGGGGCTGAAACCACTCCGTGGTTGCTGAAACCACTCCGCCGAGCCTAAAACCACTCCGCCGGGGCCAAAATCACTCCGTCGGGGCTGAAACCACTCCGCCGAGCCTAAAAGCAGTGCGTCAGGGCTGAAACCTCTCCGCCAGGGCCAAAACCACTCTGCCAAGCCTAAAACCACTCCACCGGGGCGAAAACCACTCCGCCGGGGCTGAAACCACTCCGCCGAGCCTAAAAGCAGTGTGTCGGGGCTGAAACCACTCTGCCAAGCCTAAAACCGCTCCGCCGGGGCGAAAACCACTGGGTCGGGGCTGAAACCCCTCCGCCGAGCCTAAAAGCAGTGCGTCGGGGCTGAAACCACTCCGTCGAGCCTAAAACCACTCCGTCGGGGCTGAAACCACTCCGCCGAGCCTGAAACCACTGCGTCAGGGCAGAAGCCACTCGGTCGTTGCTGAAACCACTCCGCCGGACCTGAAACCACTCCGCCAGGGCCAAAACCACTGCGTCAGGCCTAAAACCACTCTGCCGAGCCTAAAACAACTCCGTCGGGGCCAAAACCATTCCACCGAGGCGAAAACCACTCCGCCGGGGCTGAAACCACTCCGCCAAGCCGAAAAGCAGTGCGTCAGGGCTGAAACCCCTCCGTGAAGCCGAAAAGCACTGTGTCGGGGCTGAAACCCCTCCGTGAAGCCGAAAAGCACTGTGTCGGGGTTGAAACCATTCCGCCAAGCCGAAAAGCACTGTGTTGGGGTTGAAACCCCTGCGTGAAGCCGAAAAGCACTCTGTCGGGTTTGAAACCACTCCGAGGCCAAAAGCAGTGCGTCGGGGCTGAAACCACTGTGCCGGGGCGGAAACTGCTCCGTCAGGCTGTAAACCACTGCGTCAGGCCGAAAAGCATTCCACCGGGGCCAAAACCACTGCATCGGGGCTGAAAGCGTTTCACGAGGGCTAAAACCACTCCGCCGACATTAAAACCACTGCGCCAAGCCTAAAAGCACTGCGTCGGGGCTGAAACCACTCCGCCGAGCCTGAAACCACTGCGTCAGGCCTGAAACCACTCCACCGAGCCGAAAACAACTCCGTCGGGGCCAAAACCACTCCACCAGTGCTGAAACCGCTCCGTCGGGGCTGAAACCCCTCCGTGAAGCCGAAAAGCACTGTGTTGGGGTTGAAACCCCTCCGCCAAGCCGAAAAGCACTGTGTCGGGGCTGAAACCACTCCGCCAAGCCGAAAAGCACTGCGTCGGGGTTTAACCACTCCATCAAGCCTAAAACCACTCCGCCGGGGCTGAAACTAGTGCGTCAGGGCCCAAACCACTCCAGCAGTGCTGAAACCACTCCGTTGAGCCTGAAACCACTGCGTCGGGGCTGAAACCACTCCGCCGAGCCTGAAACCACTGCGTCAGGCCTGAAACCACTCCGCCAGGGCCAAAACCACTGCGTCAGGCCTAAAACCACTCTGCCGAGCCTAAAACAACTCCGTCGGGGCCAAAACCATTCCACCGAGGCGAAAACCACTCCGCCGGGGCTGAAACCACTCCGCCGAGCCGAAAAGCAGTGCGTCAGGGCTGAAACCCCTCCGTGAAGCCGAAAAGCACTGTGTTGGGGTTGAAACCCCTCCGCCAAGCCGAAAAGCACTGTGTCGGGGCTGAAACCATTCCGCCAAGCCGAAAAGCACTGTGTCGGGGTTGAAACCACTCCGCCAAGCCGAAAAGCACTCTGTCGGGGCTGAAACCACTCCGCCGAGCCGAAAAGCACTCTTTCAGGGTTGAAACCACTCCGCCAGGGCCAAATCCACTCGGTCAGGGCTGAAACCACTCCATCAAACCTAAAAGCACTGCATCAGGCCGAAAACCACTCCGTCGGGGCTGAAACCACCGTGCCAGGGCCAAAACCAGTCTGCCAAGCCTAAAACCACTGCGTCGGGGCGAAAACCACTCCGCCGGGGCTGAAACCACTCCGCCGAGCCTAAAAGCAGTGCGTCAGGGCTGAAACCACTCCGTCGGGGCTGAAACCACTGCGTCAGGCCTGAAATCACTCTGCCGAGCCTGAAACCACTGCGTCAGGCCTAAAACCACTCCGCCGAGCCTAAAACAACTCCGTCGGGGCCAAAACCACTCGGCTGACCTTAAAACCACTCCATCAAGCCTAAAAGCACTGCGTCGGGGCTGAAAGTGCTCCGTCAGGCTGAAAACCACTCCGCCGCGCCTGAAACCACTGCGTCAGGGCAGAAGCCACTCCGTGGTTGCTGAAACCACTCTGCCGAGCCTAAAACCACTCCGCCAGGGCCAAAACCACTCCGTCGGGGCTGAAACCACACCGCCAGGGCCAAAACCACTGCGTCAGGCCTAAAACCACTCCGCCGAACCTAAAACAACTCCGTCGGGGCCAAAACCACTCCACCAGTGCTGAAACCGCTCCGTCGGGGCTGAAACCCCTGCGTGAAGCCGAAAAGCACTGTGTCGGGGCTGAAAACCCCTCCGTGAAGCCGAAAAGCACTGCATTGGGGCTGAAACCACTCCGCCAGGGCCAAATCGACTCGGTCAGGGCTGAAACCACTCCATCAAACCTAAAAGCACTACATCAGGCCGAAAACCACTCCGTCGGGGCTGAAACCACCGTGCCAGGGCCAAAATCAGTCTGGCAAACCTAAAAGCACTGCATCAGGCCGAAAACCACTCCGTCGGGGCTGAAACCACCGTGCCAGGGCCAAAACCAGTCTGCCAAGCCTAAAACCACTGCGTCGGGGCGAAAACCACTCCGCCGGGGCTGAAACCACTCCGCCGAGCCTAAAAGCAGTGCGTCAGGGCTGAAACCATTCCGCCGAGCCTAAAACCATTCCGCCGACATTAAAACCACTGCGCCAAGCCTAAAAGCACTGCATCGGGGCTGAAACCACTCCGCCGAGCCTGAAACCACTGTGTCAGGCCTGAAACCACTCCGCCGAGCCTAAAACAACTCTGTCGGGGCCAAAACCACTCCACCAGTGCTGAAACCGCTCCGTCGGGGCTGAAACCCCTCCGTGAAGCCGAAAAGCACTGTGTCGGGGCTGAAACCCCTCCGTGAAGCCAAAAAGCACTCTGTCGGGGCTGAAACCACTCCGCCGAGCCGAAAAGCACTCTTTCAGGGTTGAAACCACTCCGCCGAGCCTGAAACCACTGCGCCGAGCCTAAAACCACTCGTCTGACCTTAAAACCACTCCGCCGAGCCTAAAAGCACTGTGTCGGGGCTGAAACCCCTCTGTGAAGCCGAAAAGCACTGTGTCGGGGCTGAAACCCCTCCGTGAAGCCGAAAAGCACTGTGTCGGGGCTGAAACCCCTCCGTGAAGCCGAAAAGCACTGTGTCGGGGCTGAAACCCCTCCGTGAAGCCGAAAAGCACTGCGTCGGGGTTGAAACCACTCCGTGAAGCCGAAAAGCACTGCGTCGGGGTTGAAACCCCTCCGTGAAGCCGAAAAGCACTGTGTCGGGGTTGAAACCACTCCGCCAAGCCAAAAACCACTGCGTTCAGGGTTGAAACCACTCCGCCAGGGCAAAACCACTCGTCTGACCTTAAAACCACTCCGCTGAGCCTAAAACCACTGCGTCGGGGCTGATACCACTCCGCCAGGGCCAGAACCACTCATCTGACCTTAAAACCACTCCATCAAGCCTAAAAGCACTCCGTCCGGGCTGAAACCACTCGGCCAGGGCCAAAACCACTGCGTCGGGGCTGAAACCACTCCGCCAAGCCTAAAAGCAGTGCGTCAGGTGGAAAACCACTCCACCGAGCCTAGAACCACTCCACTGAGCCTAAAAGCACTGCATTGGGGCTGAAACCACTCTGCCAGGGCTAAAACGACTGCGTCGGGGCTGAAACCACTCCATCAAGCCGAAAAGCACTGCGTCGGGGCTGAAACTAGTGCGTCAGGCCCAAAACAACTCTGTCGGGGCCAAAACCACTCCACCAGTGCTGAAACCACTGCGCCAAGCCTGAAACCACTGCGTCGGGGCTGAAACCACTCCGCCAGGGCCAAAAGCACTCGTCTGACCTTAAAACCACTCCATCAAGCCTAAAAGCACTGCGTCGGGGCAGAAACTGCTCCGTCAGGCTGAAAACCACTCCACCGAGGCTGAAACCACTGCGTCAGGGCAGAAGCCACTCCGTGGTTGCTGAAACCACTCCGCCGAGCCTGAAACCACTCCGTGGTTGCTGAAACCACTCCGCCGAGCCTAAAACCACTCCGCCGGGGCCAAAATCACTCCGTCGGGGCTGAAACCACTCCGCCGAGCCTAAAAGCAGTGCGTCAGGGCTGAAACCTCTCCGCCAGGGCCAAAACCACTCTGCCAAGCCTAAAACCACTCCACCGGGGCGAAAACCACTCCGCCGGGGCTGAAACCACTCCGCCGAGCCTAAAAGCAGTGTGTCGGGGCTGAAACCACTCTGCCAAGCCTAAAACCGCTCCGCCGGGGCGAAAACCACTCCGTCGGGGCTGAAACCCCTCCGCCGAGCCTAAAAGCAGTGCGTCAGGGCTGAAACCACTCTGCCAAGCCTAAAACCACTCTGCTGAGGCGAAAACTACTCTGCCAAGCCTAAAACCACTCCGCCGAGGCGAAAACCACTGCGTCGGGGCTGAAACCACTCCACCGAGTTTAAAAGCAGTGCGTCGGGGCTGAAACCACTCCGTCGAGCCTAAAACCACTCCGTCGGGGCTGAAACCACTCCGCCGAGCCTGAAACCACTGCGTCAGGGCAGAAGCCACTCGGTCGTTGCTGAAACCACTCCGCCGGACCTGAAACCACTCCGCCAGGGCCAAAACCACTGCGTCAGGCCTAAAACCACTCTGCCGAGCCTAAAACAACTCCGTCGGGGCCAAAACCATTCCACCAAGGCGAAAACCACTCCGCCGGGGCTGAAACCACTCCGCCAAGCCGAAAAGCAGTGCGTCAGGGCTGAAACCCCTCCGTGAAGCCGAAAAGCACTGTATCGGGGCTGAAACCCCTCCGTGAAGCCGAAAAGCACTGTGTCGGGGCTGAAACCCCTCCGTGAAGCCGAAAAGCACTGTGTCGGAGTTGAAACCATTCTGCCAAGCCGAAAAGCACTGTGTTGGGGTTGAAACCCCTGCGTGAAGCCGAAAAGCACTCTGTCGGGTTTGAAACCACTCCGAGGCCAAAAGCAGTGCGTCGGGGCTGAAACCACTGTGCCGGGGCGGAAACTGCTCCGTCAGGCTGTAAACCACTGCGTCAGGCCGAAAAGCATTCCACCAGGGCCAAAACCACTGCATCCGGGCTGAAAGCGTTTCACGAGGGCTAAAACCACTCCGCCGACATTAAAACCACTGCGCCAAGCCTAAAAGCACTGCGTCGGGGCTGAAACCACTCCGCCGAGCCTGAAACCACTGCGTCAGGCCTGAAACCACTCCACCGAGCCGAAAACAACTCCGTCGGGGCCAAAACCACTCCACCAGTGCTGAAACCGCTCCGTCGGGGCTGAAACCCCTCCGTGAAGCCGAAAAGCACTGTGTTGGGGTTGAAACCCCTCCGCCAAGCCGAAAAGCACTGTGTCGGGGCTGAAACCCCTCCGTGAAGCCGAAAAGCACTGCGTCGGGGTTGAAACCACTCCATCAAGCCTAAAACCACTCCGCCGGGGCTGAAACTAGTGCGTCAGGGCCCAAACCACTCCAGCAGTGCTGAAACCACTCCGTTGAGCCTGAAACCACTGCGTCGGGGCTGAAACCACTCCGCCGAGCCTGAAACCACTGCGTCAGGCCTGAAACCACTCCGCCAGGGCCAAAACCACTGCGTCGAGCCTAAAAGCACTCCGCCGAGCCTAAAACAAATCCGTCGGGGCCAAAACCATTCCACCGAGGCGAAAACCACTCCGCCGGGGCTGAAACCACTCTGCCGAGCCTAAAAGCAGTGCGTCAGGGCTGAAACCCCTCCGTGAAGCCGAAAAGCACTGTGTTGGGGTTGAAACCCCTCCGCCAAGCCGAAAAGCACTGTGTCGGGGCTGAAACCATTCCGCCAAGCCGAAAAGCACTGTGTCGGGGTTGAAACCACTCCGCCAAGCCGAAAAGCACTCTGTCGGGGCTGAAACCACTCCGCCGAGCCTAAAAGCACTCTTTCAGGGTTGAAACCACTCCGCCAGGGCCAAATCCACTCGGTCAGGGCTGAAACCACTCCATCAAACCTAAAAGCACTGCATCAGGCCGAAAACCACTCCGTCGGGGCTGAAACCACCGTGCCAGGGCCAAAACCAGTCTGCCAAGCCTAAAACCACTGCGTCGGGGCGAAAACCACTCCGCCGGGGCTGAAACCACTCCGCCGAGCCTAAAAGCAGTGCGTCAGGACAGAAGCCACTCCGTGGTTGCTGAAACCACTCTGCCGAGCCTAAAACCACTCCGCCAGGGCCAAATCGACTCGGTCAGGGCTGAAACCACTCCATCAAACCTAAAAGCACTACATCAGGCCGAAAACCACTCCGTCGGGGCTGAAACCACCGTGCCAGGGCCAAAACCAGTCTGGCAAACCTAAAAGCACTGCATCAGGCCGAAAACCACTCCGTCGGGGCTGAAACCACCGTGCCAGGGCCAAAACCAGTCTGCCAAGCCTAAAACCACTGCGTCGGGGCGAAAACCACTCCGCCGGGGCTGAAACCACTCCGCCGAGCCTAAAAGCAGTGCGTCAGGGCTGAAACCATTCCGCCGAGCCTAAAACCATTCCGCCGACATTAAAACCACTGCGCCAAGCCTAAAAGCACTGCATCGGGGCTGAAACCACTCCGCCGAGCCTGAAACCACTGTGTCAGGCCTGAAACCACTCCGCCGAGCCTAAAACAACTCTGTCGGGGCCAAAACCACTCCACCAGTGCTGAAACCGCTCCGTCGGGGCTGAAACCCCTCCGTGAAGCCGAAAAGCACTGTGTCGGGGCTGAAACCCCTCCGTGAAGCCGAAAAGCACTGTGTCGGGGCTGAAACCACTCCGCCGAGCCGAAAAGCACTCTTTCAGGGTTGAAACCACTCCGCCGAGCCTGAAACCACTGCGCCGAGCCTAAAACCACTCGTCTGACCTTAAAACCACTCCGCCGAGCCTAAAAGCACTGTGTCGGGGCTGAAACCCCTCCGTGAAGCCGAAAAGCACTGTGTCGGGGCTGAAACCCCTCCGTGAAGCCGAAAAGCACTGTGTCGGGGCTGAAACCCCTCCGTGAAGCCGAAAAGCACAGTGTCGGGGCTGAAACCACTCCGTGAAGCCGAAAAGCACTGTGTCGGGGTTGAAACCCCTCCGTGAAGCCGAAAAGCACTGCGTCGGGGTTGAAACCCCTCCGTGAAGCCGAAAAGCACTGTGTCGGGGTTGAAACCACTCCGCCAAGCCTAGAACCACTGCGTTCAGGGTTGAAACCACTCCGCCAGGGCAAAACCACTCGTCTGACCTTAAAACCACTCCGCTGAGCCTAAAACCACTGCGTCGGGGCTGATACCACTCCACCAGGGCCAGAACCACTCATCTGACCTTAAAACCACTCCATCAAGCCTAAAAGCACTCCGTCCGGGCTGAAACCACTCGGCCAGGGCCAAAACCACTGCGTCGGGGCTGAAACCACTCCGCCAAGCCTAAAAGCAGTGCGTCAGGTGGAAAACCACTCCACCGAGCCTAGAACCACTCCACTGAGCCTAAAAGCACTGCATTGGGGCTGAAACCACTCTGCCAGGGCTAAAACGACTGCGTCGGGGCTGAAACCACTCCATCAAGCCTAAAACCACTGCGTCGGGGCTGAAACTAGTGCGTCAGGCCCAAAACAACTCCGTCGGGGCCAAAACCACTCCACCAGTGCTGAAACCACTGCGCCAAGCCTCAAACCACTCCGTCGGGGCTGAAACCACTCCGGAAGGGCCAAAAGCACTCGTCTGACCTTAAAACCACTCCATCAAGCCTAAAAGCACTGCGTCGGGGCAGAAACTGCTCCGTCAGGCTGAAAACCACTCCACCGAGGCTGAAACCACTGCGTCAGGGCAGAAGCCACTCCGTGGTTGCTGAAACCACTCCGCCGAGCCTGAAACCACTCCGTCGGGGCTGAAACCACTCCGTGGTTGCTGAAACCACTCCGCCGAGCCTAAAACCACTCCGCCGGGGCCAAAATCACTCCGTCGGGGCTGAAACCACTCCGCCGAGCCTAAAAGCAGTGCGTCAGGGCTGAAACCTCTCCGCCAGGGCCAAAACCACTCTGCCAAGCCTAAAACCACTCCACCGGGGCGAAAACCACTCCGCCGGGGCTGAAACCACTCCGCCGAGCCTAAAAGCAGTGTGTCGGGGCTGAAACCACTCTGCCAAGCCTAAAACCGCTCCGCCGGGGCGAAAACCACTGGGTCGGGGCTGAAACCCCTCCGCCGAGCCTAAAAGCAGTGCGTCGGGGCTGAAACCACTCCGTCGAGCCTAAAACCACTCCGTCGGGGCTGAAACCACTCCGCCGAGCCTGAAACCACTGCGTCAGGGCAGAAGCCACTCGGTCGTTGCTGAAACCACTCCGCCGGACCTGAAACCACTCCGCCAGGGCCAAAACCACTGCGTCAGGCCTAAAACCACTCTGCCGAGCCTAAAACAACTCCGTCGGGGCCAAAACCATTCCACCGAGGCGAAAACCACTCCGCCGGGGCTGAAACCACTCCGCCAAGCCGAAAAGCAGTGCGTCAGGGCTGAAACCCCTCCGTGAAGCCGAAAAGCACTGTGTCGGGGCTGAAACCCCTCCGTGAAGCCGAAAAGCACTGTGTCGGGGTTGAAACCATTCCGCCAAGCCGAAAAGCACTGTGTTGGGGTTGAAACCCCTGCGTGAAGCCGAAAAGCACTCTGTCGGGTTTGAAACCACTCCGAGGCCAAAAGCAGTGCGTCGGGGCTGAAACCACTGTGCCGGGGCGGAAACTGCTCCGTCAGGCTGTAAACCACTGCGTCAGGCCGAAAAGCATTCCACCGGGGCCAAAACCACTGCATCGGGGCTGAAAGCGTTTCACGAGGGCTAAAACCACTCCGCCGACATTAAAACCACTGCGCCAAGCCTAAAAGCACTGCGTCGGGGCTGAAACCACTCCGCCGAGCCTGAAACCACTGCGTCAGGCCTGAAACCACTCCACCGAGCCGAAAACAACTCCGTCGGGGCCAAAACCACTCCACCAGTGCTGAAACCGCTCCGTCGGGGCTGAAACCCCTCCGTGAAGCCGAAAAGCACTGTGTCGGGGCTGAAACCCCTCCGTGAAGCCGAAAAGCACTGCGTCGGGGTTTAACCACTCCATCAAGCCTAAAACCACTCCGCCGGGGCTGAAACTAGTGCGTCAGGGCCCAAACCACTCCAGCAGTGCTGAAACCACTCCGTTGAGCCTGAAACCACTGCGTCGGGGCTGAAACCACTCCGCCGAGCCTGAAACCACTGCGTCAGGCCTGAAACCACTCCGCCAGGGCCAAAACCACTGCGTCAGGCCTAAAACCACTCTGCCGAGCCTAAAACAACTCCGTCGGGGCCAAAACCATTCCACCGAGGCGAAAACCACTCCGCCGGGGCTGAAACCACTCCGCCGAGCCGAAAAGCAGTGCGTCAGGGCTGAAACCCCTCCGTGAAGCCGAAAAGCACTGTGTTGGGGTTGAAACCCCTCCGCCAAGCCGAAAAGCACTGTGTCGGGGCTGAAACCATTCCGCCAAGCCGAAAAGCACTGTGTCGGGGTTGAAACCACTCCGCCAAGCCGAAAAGCACTCTGTCGGGGCTGAAACCACTCCGCCGAGCCGAAAAGCACTCTTTCAGGGTTGAAACCACTCCGCCAGGGCCAAATCCACTCGGTCAGGGCTGAAACCACTCCATCAAACCTAAAAGCACTGCATCAGGCCGAAAACCACTCCGTCGGGGCTGAAACCACCGTGCCAGGGCCAAAACCAGTCTGCCAAGCCTAAAACCACTGCGTCGGGGCGAAAACCACTCCGCCGGGGCTGAAACCACTCCGCCGAGCCTAAAAGCAGTGCGTCAGGGCTGAAACCACTCCGTCGGGGCTGAAACCACTGCGTCAGGCCTGAAATCACTCTGCCGAGCCTGAAACCACTGCGTCAGGCCTAAAACCACTCCGCCGAGCCTAAAACAACTCCGTCGGGGCCAAAACCACTCGGCTGACCTTAAAACCACTCCATCAAGCCTAAAAGCACTGCGTCGGGGCTGAAAGTGCTCCGTCAGGCTGAAAACCACTCCGCCGCGCCTGAAACCACTGCGTCAGGGCAGAAGCCACTCCGTGGTTGCTGAAACCACTCTGCCGAGCCTAAAACCACTCCGCCAGGGCCAAAACCACTCCGTCGGGGCTGAAACCACACCGCCAGGGCCAAAACCACTGCGTCAGGCCTAAAACCACTCCGCCGAACCTAAAACAACTCCGTCGGGGCCAAAACCACTCCACCAGTGCTGAAACCGCTCCGTCGGGGCTGAAACCCCTGCGTGAAGCCGAAAAGCACTGTGTCGGGGCTGAAAACCCCTCCGTGAAGCCGAAAAGCACTGCATTGGGGCTGAAACCACTCCGCCAGGGCCAAATCGACTCGGTCAGGGCTGAAACCACTCCATCAAACCTAAAAGCACTACATCAGGCCGAAAACCACTCCGTCGGGGCTGAAACCACCGTGCCAGGGCCAAAATCAGTCTGGCAAACCTAAAAGCACTGCATCAGGCCGAAAACCACTCCGTCGGGGCTGAAACCACCGTGCCAGGGCCAAAACCAGTCTGCCAAGCCTAAAACCACTGCGTCGGGGCGAAAACCACTCCGCCGGGGCTGAAACCACTCCGCCGAGCCTAAAAGCAGTGCGTCAGGGCTGAAACCATTCCGCCGAGCCTAAAACCATTCCGCCGACATTAAAACCACTGCGCCAAGCCTAAAAGCACTGCATCGGGGCTGAAACCACTCCGCCGAGCCTGAAACCACTGTGTCAGGCCTGAAACCACTCCGCCGAGCCTAAAACAACTCTGTCGGGGCCAAAACCACTCCACCAGTGCTGAAACCGCTCCGTCGGGGCTGAAACCCCTCCGTGAAGCCGAAAAGCACTGTGTCGGGGCTGAAACCCCTCCGTGAAGCCAAAAAGCACTCTGTCGGGGCTGAAACCACTCCGCCGAGCCGAAAAGCACTCTTTCAGGGTTGAAACCACTCCGCCGAGCCTGAAACCACTGCGCCGAGCCTAAAACCACTCGTCTGACCTTAAAACCACTCCGCCGAGCCTAAAAGCACTGTGTCGGGGCTGAAACCCCTCTGTGAAGCCGAAAAGCACTGTGTCGGGGCTGAAACCCCTCCGTGAAGCCGAAAAGCACTGTGTCGGGGCTGAAACCCCTCCGTGAAGCCGAAAAGCACTGTGTCGGGGCTGAAACCCCTCCGTGAAGCCGAAAAGCACTGCGTCGGGGTTGAAACCACTCCGTGAAGCCGAAAAGCACTGCGTCGGGGTTGAAACCCCTCCGTGAAGCCGAAAAGCACTGTGTCGGGGTTGAAACCACTCCGCCAAGCCAAAAACCACTGCGTTCAGGGTTGAAACCACTCCGCCAGGGCAAAACCACTCGTCTGACCTTAAAACCACTCCGCTGAGCCTAAAACCACTGCGTCGGGGCTGATACCACTCCGCCAGGGCCAGAACCACTCATCTGACCTTAAAACCACTCCATCAAGCCTAAAAGCACTCCGTCCGGGCTGAAACCACTCGGCCAGGGCCAAAACCACTGCGTCGGGGCTGAAACCACTCCGCCAAGCCTAAAAGCAGTGCGTCAGGTGGAAAACCACTCCACCGAGCCTAGAACCACTCCACTGAGCCTAAAAGCACTGCATTGGGGCTGAAACCACTCTGCCAGGGCTAAAACGACTGCGTCGGGGCTGAAACCACTCCATCAAGCCGAAAAGCACTGCGTCGGGGCTGAAACTAGTGCGTCAGGCCCAAAACAACTCTGTCGGGGCCAAAACCACTCCACCAGTGCTGAAACCACTGCGCCAAGCCTGAAACCACTGCGTCGGGGCTGAAACCACTCCGCCAGGGCCAAAAGCACTCGTCTGACCTTAAAACCACTCCATCAAGCCTAAAAGCACTGCGTCGGGGCAGAAACTGCTCCGTCAGGCTGAAAACCACTCCACCGAGGCTGAAACCACTGCGTCAGGGCAGAAGCCACTCCGTGGTTGCTGAAACCACTCCGCCGAGCCTGAAACCACTCCGTGGTTGCTGAAACCACTCCGCCGAGCCTAAAACCACTCCGCCGGGGCCAAAATCACTCCGTCGGGGCTGAAACCACTCCGCCGAGCCTAAAAGCAGTGCGTCAGGGCTGAAACCTCTCCGCCAGGGCCAAAACCACTCTGCCAAGCCTAAAACCACTCCACCGGGGCGAAAACCACTCCGCCGGGGCTGAAACCACTCCGCCGAGCCTAAAAGCAGTGTGTCGGGGCTGAAACCACTCTGCCAAGCCTAAAACCGCTCCGCCGGGGCGAAAACCACTCCGTCGGGGCTGAAACCCCTCCGCCGAGCCTAAAAGCAGTGCGTCAGGGCTGAAACCACTCTGCCAAGCCTAAAACCACTCTGCTGAGGCGAAAACTACTCTGCCAAGCCTAAAACCACTCCGCCGAGGCGAAAACCACTGCGTCGGGGCTGAAACCACTCCACCGAGTTTAAAAGCAGTGCGTCGGGGCTGAAACCACTCCGTCGAGCCTAAAACCACTCCGTCGGGGCTGAAACCACTCCGCCGAGCCTGAAACCACTGCGTCAGGGCAGAAGCCACTCGGTCGTTGCTGAAACCACTCCGCCGGACCTGAAACCACTCCGCCAGGGCCAAAACCACTGCGTCAGGCCTAAAACCACTCTGCCGAGCCTAAAACAACTCCGTCGGGGCCAAAACCATTCCACCAAGGCGAAAACCACTCCGCCGGGGCTGAAACCACTCCGCCAAGCCGAAAAGCAGTGCGTCAGGGCTGAAACCCCTCCGTGAAGCCGAAAAGCACTGTATCGGGGCTGAAACCCCTCCGTGAAGCCGAAAAGCACTGTGTCGGGGCTGAAACCCCTCCGTGAAGCCGAAAAGCACTGTGTCGGAGTTGAAACCATTCTGCCAAGCCGAAAAGCACTGTGTTGGGGTTGAAACCCCTGCGTGAAGCCGAAAAGCACTCTGTCGGGTTTGAAACCACTCCGAGGCCAAAAGCAGTGCGTCGGGGCTGAAACCACTGTGCCGGGGCGGAAACTGCTCCGTCAGGCTGTAAACCACTGCGTCAGGCCGAAAAGCATTCCACCAGGGCCAAAACCACTGCATCCGGGCTGAAAGCGTTTCACGAGGGCTAAAACCACTCCGCCGACATTAAAACCACTGCGCCAAGCCTAAAAGCACTGCGTCGGGGCTGAAACCACTCCGCCGAGCCTGAAACCACTGCGTCAGGCCTGAAACCACTCCACCGAGCCGAAAACAACTCCGTCGGGGCCAAAACCACTCCACCAGTGCTGAAACCGCTCCGTCGGGGCTGAAACCCCTCCGTGAAGCCGAAAAGCACTGTGTTGGGGTTGAAACCCCTCCGCCAAGCCGAAAAGCACTGTGTCGGGGCTGAAACCCCTCCGTGAAGCCGAAAAGCACTGCGTCGGGGTTGAAACCACTCCATCAAGCCTAAAACCACTCCGCCGGGGCTGAAACTAGTGCGTCAGGGCCCAAACCACTCCAGCAGTGCTGAAACCACTCCGTTGAGCCTGAAACCACTGCGTCGGGGCTGAAACCACTCCGCCGAGCCTGAAACCACTGCGTCAGGCCTGAAACCACTCCGCCAGGGCCAAAACCACTGCGTCGAGCCTAAAAGCACTCCGCCGAGCCTAAAACAAATCCGTCGGGGCCAAAACCATTCCACCGAGGCGAAAACCACTCCGCCGGGGCTGAAACCACTCTGCCGAGCCTAAAAGCAGTGCGTCAGGGCTGAAACCCCTCCGTGAAGCCGAAAAGCACTGTGTTGGGGTTGAAACCCCTCCGCCAAGCCGAAAAGCACTGTGTCGGGGCTGAAACCATTCCGCCAAGCCGAAAAGCACTGTGTCGGGGTTGAAACCACTCCGCCAAGCCGAAAAGCACTCTGTCGGGGCTGAAACCACTCCGCCGAGCCTAAAAGCACTCTTTCAGGGTTGAAACCACTCCGCCAGGGCCAAATCCACTCGGTCAGGGCTGAAACCACTCCATCAAACCTAAAAGCACTGCATCAGGCCGAAAACCACTCCGTCGGGGCTGAAACCACCGTGCCAGGGCCAAAACCAGTCTGCCAAGCCTAAAACCACTGCGTCGGGGCGAAAACCACTCCGCCGGGGCTGAAACCACTCCGCCGAGCCTAAAAGCAGTGCGTCAGGGCTGAAACCACTCCGTCGGGGCTGAAACCACTGCGTCAGGCCTGAAATCACTCTGCCGAGCCTGAAACCACTGCGTCAGGCCTAAAACCACTCCGCCGAGCCTAAAACAACTCCGTCGGGGCCAAAACCACTCGTCTGACCTTAAAACCACTCCATCAAGCCTAAAAGCACTGCGTCGGGGCAGAAAGTGCTCCGTCAGGCTGAAAACCACTCCGCCGAGCCTGAAACCACTGCGTCAGGACAGAAGCCACTCCGTGGTTGCTGAAACCACTCTGCCGAGCCTAAAACCACTCCGCCAGGGCCAAAACCACTGCGTCGGGGCTGAAACCACACCGCCAGGGCCAAAACCACTGCGTCAGGCCTAAAACCACTCCACCGAGCCTAAAACAACTCCGTCGGGGCCAAAACCACTCCACCAGTGCTGAAACCGCTCCGTCGGGGCTGAAACCCCTCCGTGAAGCCGAAAAGCACTCTGTCGGGGTTGAATCCACTCATACAAGCCGAAAAGCACTGCATCGGGGCTGAAACCACTCATACAAGCCGAAAAGCACTGCATCGGGGCTGAAACCACTCCGTCAGGGCCAAATCCACTCGGTCAGGGCTGAAACCACTCCATCAAACCTAAAAGCACTGCATCAGGCCGAAAACCACTCCGTCGGGGCTGAAACCACCGTGCCAGGGCCAAAACCAGTCTGTCAAACCTAAAACCACTGCATCAGGCCGAAAACCACTCCGTCGGGGCTGAAACCACCGTGCCAGGGCCAAAACCAGTCTGCCAAGCCTAAAACCACTGCGTCGGGGCGAAAACCACTCCGCCGGGGCTGAAACCACTCCGCCGAGCCTAAAAGCAGTGCGTCGGGGCTGAAACCACTCCGCCGAGCCTAAAAGCAGTGCGTCAGGGCTGAAACCACTCTGCCAAGCCTAAAACCACTCCACCGACATTAAAACCATTCCGCCAAGCCTAAAACCACTCTGTCGGGGCTGAAACCACTCCGCCGAGCCTGAAACCACTGCGTCAGGCCTGAAACCACTCTGCCGAAGCTGAAACCACTGCGTCAGGCCTAAAAGCACTCCGCCGAGCCTAAAACAACTCCGTCGGGGCCAAAACCACTCCACCAGTGCTGAAACCACTCCGTCGGGGCTGAAACCCCTCCGTGAAGCCGAAAAGCACTGTGTCGGGGCTGAAAACCCCTCCGTGAAGCCGAAAAGCACTGTGTCGGGGCTGAAACCCCTCCGTGAAGCCGAAAAGCACTGTGTCGGGGCTGAAACCCCTCCGTGAAGCCGAAAAGCACTGTGTCGGGGCTGAAACCCCTCCGTGAAGCCGAAAAGCACTGTGTCGGGGCTGAAACCCCTCCGTGAAGCCGAAAAGCACTGTGTCGGGGTTGAAACCACTCCGCCAAGCCGAAAAGCACTGTGTCAGGGTTGAAACCACTCCGCCAGGGCCAAAACCACTCGTCTGACCTTAAAACCACTCTGCCAGGGCCAAAACCACTGCGTCAGGGCTGAAACCACTCCGCCAGGGCCAAAACCACTGCATCGGGGCTGAAACCACTCCGCCAGGGCCAAAACCACTCTGCCAAACCTAGAACCACTCCGCCGGGGCTGAAACCACTCCGCCGAGCCTAAAAGCAGTGCGTCAGGGCTGAAACCACTCCGCCAAGCCTAAAACCACTGCGTCAGGTGGAAAACCACTCCGCCAGGGCCAAAACCCCTCCGCTGACATGAAAACCATTCCGTCAGGGCTGGAACCACTCCGCCGAGCCTAAAACCCCTCCGTCGGGGCTGAAACCACTGTGCTGGGGCGGAAACTGCTCCGTCAGGCTGTACACCACTGTGTCAGGCCGAAAAGCACTCCACCGGGGCCAAAACCACTGCGTCGGGGCTGAAAGCGTTCCACCAGGGCTAAAACCACTCCGCCGACATTAAAACCACTGCGCCAAGCCTAAAAGCACTGCGTCGGGGCTGAAACCACTCCGCCGAGCCTGAAACCACTGCGTCAGGCCTGAAACCACTCCACCGAGCCGAAAACAACTCCGTCAGGGCCAAAACCACTCCACCAGTGCTGAAACCGCTCCGTCGGGGCTGAAACCCCTCCGTAAAGCCGAAAAGCACTCTGTCGGGGCCGAAACCCCTCCGTGAAGCCAAAAAGCACTGTGTCGGGGTTGAAACCACTCCGCCAAGCCGAAAAGGACTGTGTCGGGTTTGAAACCACTCCGCCAGGGCCAAAACCACTCGTCTGACCTTAAATCCACTCCGCCGAGCCTAAAAGCACTGCATCGGGGCTGAAACCACTCCGCCGAGGCCAAAACCACTGCGTCGGGGCTGGAACCACTCCGCCGAGGCCAAAACCACTGCGTCGGGGCTGGAACCACTCCATCAAGCCTAAAACCACTGCGTCGGGGCTAAAACTACTGCGTCAGGCCCAAAACAACTCCGTCAGGGCCCAAACCACTCCACCAGTGCTGAAACCACTCCGCCAAGCCTGAAACCAGTGCATCGGGGCTGAAACCACTCCACCAGTGCTGAAACCACTCTGCCAAGCCTAAAACCACTCCATCAAGCCTAAAAGCAGTGCGTCGGGGCTGAAACCACTCCGCCGGGGCTGAAACTACTCTGCCGAGCCTAAAACCACTTCGCCGGGGCGAAAACCACTCCGCCAAGCCTAAAACCACTGCGTCAGGGCTGAAACCACTCCGCCAAGCCTAAAACCACTGCGTCAGGGCTGAAACCACTCCGCCAAGCCTAAAACCACTGCGTCGGGGCTGAAACCACTCCGCCAGGGCCAAAACCACTCGTCTGACCTTAAAACCACTCCATCAAGCCTAAAAGCACTGCGTCGGGGCTGAAACTGCTCCGTCAGGCTGAAAACCACTCGGCCGAGCCTGAAACCACTGCGTCAGGGCAGAAGCCACTCCGTGGTTGCTGAAACCACTCCGCCGAGCCTAAAACCACTCCGCCAGGGCCAAAACCACTGCGTCGGGGCTGAAACCACACCGCCAGGGCCAAAACCACTGCGTCAGGCCTAAAACCACTCCGCCGAACCTAAAACAACTCCGTCGGGGCCAAAACCACTCCACCAGTGCTGAAACCGCTCCGTCGGGGCTGAAACCCCTCCGTGAAGCCGAAAAGCACTGTGTCGGGGCTGAAAACCCCTCCGTGAAGCCGAAAAGCACTGTGTCGGGGCTGAAACCCCTCCGTGAAGCCGAAAAGCACTGTGTCGGGGCTGAAACCCCTGCGTGAAGCCGAAAAGCACTGTGTCGGGGCTGAAACCCCTGCGTGAAGCCGAAAAGCACAGTGTCGGGGCTGAAACCCCTCCGTGAAGCCGAAAAGCACTGCGTCGGGGCTGAAACCCCTGCGTGAAGCCGAAAAGCACTGTGTCGGGGCTGAAACCCCTCCGTGAAGCCGAAAAGCACTGTGTCGGGGCTGAAACCCCTCCGTGAAGCCGAAAAGCACTGTGTCGGGGCTGAAACCCCTCCGTGAAGCCGAAAAGCACTGTGTCGGGGCTGAAACCCCTCCGTGAAGCCGAAAAGCACTGTGTCGGGGCTGAAACCCCTCCGCCAAGCCGAAAAGCACTGTGTCGGGGTTGAAACCACTCCGCCAAGCCGAAAAGCACTGTGTCAGGGTTGAAACCACTCCGCCAGGGCCAAAACCACTCGTCTGACCTTAAAACCACTCTGCCAGGGCCAAAACCACTGCGTCGGGGCTGAAACCACTCCGCCAGGGCCAAAACCACTGCGTCGGGGCTGAAACCACTCCGCAAGGGCCAAAACCACTCTGCCAAACCTAGAACCACTCCGCCGGGGCTGAAACCACTCCGCCGAGCCTAAAACCACTGCGTCAGGTGGAAAACCACTCCGCCAGGGCCAAAACCCCTCCGCTGACATGAAAACCATTCCGTCAGGGCTGGAACCACTCCGCCGAGCCTAAAACCCCTCCGTCGGGGCTGAAACCACTGTGCTGGGGCGGAAACTGCTCCGTCAGGCTGTACACCACTGTGTCAGGCCGAAAAGCACTCCACCGGGGCCAAAACCACTGCGTCGGGGCTGAAAGCGTTCCACCAGGGCTAAAACCACTCCGCCGACATTAAAACCACTGCGCCAAGCCTAAAAGCACTGCGTCGGGGCTGAAACCACTCCGCCGAGCCTGAAACCACTGCGTCAGGCCTGAAACCACTCCACCGAGCCGAAAACAACTCCGTCGGGGCCAAAACCACTCCACCAGTGCTGAAACCGCTCCGTCGGGGCTGAAACCCCTCCGTAAAGCCGAAAAGCACTGTGTCGGGGCCGAAACCCCTCCGTGAAGTCGAAAAGCACTGTGTCGGGGTTGAAACCACTCCGCCAAGCCGAAAAGGACTGTGTCGGGTTTGAAACCACTCCGCCAGGGCCAAAACCACTCGTCTGACCTTAAATCCACTCCGCCGAGCCTAAAAGCACTGCGTCGGGGCTGAAACCACTCCGCCGAGGCCAAAACCACTGCGTCGGGGCTGGAACCACTCCGCCGAGGCCAAAACCACTGCGTCGGGGCTGGAACCACTCCGCCGAGGCCAAAACCACTGCGTCGGGGCTGGAACCACTCCATCAAGCCTAAAACCACTGCGTCGGGGCTAAAACTACTGCGTCAGGCCCAAAACAACTCCGTCAGGGCCCAAACCACTCCACCAGTGCTGAAACCACTCCGCCAAGCCTGAAACCAGTGCATCGGGGCTGAAACCACTCCACCAGTGCTGAAACCACTCTGCCAAGCCTAAAACCACTCCATCAAGCCTAAAAGCAGTGCGTCGGGGCTGAAACCACTCCGCCGGGGCTGAAACTACTCTGCCGAGCCTAAAACCACTTCGCCAGGGCGAAAACCACTCCGCCAAGCCTAAAACCACTGCGTCGGGCGAAAACCACTCCGCCAAGCCTAAAACCACTGCGTCAGGTGGAAAACCACACCGCCGAGCCTAAAAGCAGTGCGTCAGGGCTGAAACCACTCTGCCAAGCCTAAAAGCACTCCACTGAGGCGAAAACCACTGCGTCGGGGCTGAAACCACTCCGCCGAGCCTAAAAGCAGTGTGTCATGGCTGAAACCCCTCCGTGAAGCCTAAAAGCATTGCGTCAGGTGGAAAACCACTCCGCCGAGCCTAGAACCACTCCACTGAGCCTAAAAGCACTGCATTGGGGCTGAAACCACTCTGCCAGGGCTAAAACGACTGCGTCGGGGCTGAAACCACTCCATCAAGCCGAAAAGCACTGCGTCGGGGCTGAAACTAGTGCGTCAGGCCCAAAACAACTCTGTCGGGGCCAAAACCACTCCACCAGTGCTGAAACCACTGCGCCAAGCCTGAAACCACTCCGTCGGGGCTGAAACCACTAAGCCAGGGCCAAAAGCACTCGTCTGACCTTAAAACCACTCCATCAAGCCTAAAAGCACTGCGTCGGGGCAGAAACTGCTCCGTCAGGCTGAAAACCACTCGGCCGAGCCTGAAACCACTGCGTCAGGGCAGAAGCCACTCCGTGGTTGCTGAAACCACTCCGCCGAGCCTAAAACCACTCCGCCAGGGCCAAAACCACTCCGTCGGGACTGAAACCACACCGCCAGGGCCAAAACCACTGCGTCAGGCCTAAAACCACTCCGCCGAGCCTAAAACAACTCCGTCGGGGCCAAAACCACTCCACCAGTGCTGAAACCGCTCCGTCGGGGCTGAAACCCCTCCGTGAAGCCGAAAAGCACTGTGTCGGGGCTGAAAACCCCTCCGTGAAGCCGAAAAGCACTGCGTCGGGGCTGAAACCCCTGCGTGAAGCCGAAAAGCACTGTGTCGGGGCTGAAACCCCTCCGTGAAGCCGAAAAGCACTGTGTCGGGGCTGAAACCCCTCCGTGAAGCCGAAAAGCACTGTGTCGGGGCTGAAACCCCTCCGTGAAGCCGAAAAGCACTGTGTCGGGGCTGAAACCCCTCCGTGAAGCCGAAAAGCACTGTGTCGGGGCTGAAACCCCTCCGTGAAGCCGAAAAGCACTGTGTCGGGGCTGAAACCCCTGCGTGAAGCCGAAAAGCACTGTGTCGGGGCTGAAACCCCTCCGTGAAGCCGAAAAGCACTGTGTCGGGGCTGAAACCCCTGCGTGAAGCCGAAAAGCACTGTGTCGGGGCTGAAACCCCTCCGTGAAGCCGAAAAGCACTGTGTCGGGGCTGAAACCCCTGCGTGAAGCCGAAAAGCACTGTGTCGGGGCTGAAACCCCTCCGCCAAGCCGAAAAGCACTGTGTCGGGGTTGAAACCACTCCGCCAGGGCCAAAACCACTCGTCTGACCTTAAAACCACTCTGCCAGGGCCAAAACCACTGCGTCGGGGCTGAAACCACTCCGCCAGGGCCAAAACCACTGCGTCGGGGCTGAAACCACTCCGCCAGGGCCAAAACCACTGCGTCGGGGCTGAAACCACTCCGCAAGGGCCAAAACCACTCTGCCAAACCTAGAACCACTCCGCCGGGGCTGAAACCACTCCGCCGAGCCTAAAAGCAGTGCGTCAGGGCTGAAACCACTCCGCCGAGCCTAAAACCCCTCCGTCGGGGCTGAAACCACTGTGCTGGGGCGGAAACTGCTCCGTCAGGCTGTACACCACTGTGTCAGGCCGAAAAGCACTCCACCGGGGCCAAAACCACTGCGTCGGGGCTGAAAGCGTTCCACCAGGGCTAAAACCACTCCGCCGACATTAAAACCACTGCGCCAAGCCTAAAAGCACTGCGTCGGGGCTGAAACCACTCCGCCGAGCCTGAAACCACTGCGTCAGGCCTGAAACCACTCCACCGAGCCGAAAACAACTCCGTCAGGGCCAAAACCACTCCACCAGTGCTGAAACCGCTCCGTCGGGGCTGAAACCCCTCCGTAAAGCCGAAAAGCACTGTGTCGGGGCCGAAACCCCTCCGTGAAGTCGAAAAGCACTGTGTCGGGGTTGAAACCACTCCGCCAAGCCGAAAAGGACTGTGTCGGGTTTGAAACCACTCCGCCAGGGCCAAAACCACTCGTCTGACCTTAAATCCACTCCGCCGAGCCTAAAAGCACTGCGTCGGGGCTGAAACCACTCCGCCGAGGCCAAAACCACTGCGTCGGGGCTGGAACCACTCCGCCGAGGCCAAAACCACTGCGTCGGGGCTGGAACCACTCCGCCGAGGCCAAAACCACTGCGTCGGGGCTGGAACCACTCCGCCGAGGCCAAAACCACTGCGTCGGGGCTGGAACCACTCCATCAAGCCTAAAACCACTGCGTCGGGGCTAAAACTACTGCGTCAGGCCCAAAACAACTCCGTCAGGGCCCAAACCACTCCACCAGTGCTGAAACCACTCCGCCAAGCCTGAAACCAGTGCATCGGGGCTGAAACCACTCCACCAGTGCTGAAACCACTCTGCCAAGCCTAAAACCACTCCATCAAGCCTAAAAGCAGTGCGTCGGGGCTGAAACCACTCCGCCGGGGCTGAAACTACTCTGCCGAGCCTAAAACCACTTCGCCGGGGCGAAAACCACTCCGCCAAGCCTAAAACCACTGCGTCGGGGCGAAAACCACTCCGCCAAGCCTAAAACCACTGCGTCAGGTGGAAAACCACACCGCCGAGCCTAAAAGCAGTGCGTCAGGGCTGAAACCACTCTGCCAAGCCTAAAAGCACTCCACTGAGGCGAAAACCACTGCGTCGGGGCTGAAACCACTCCGCCGAGCCTAAAAGCAGTGTGTCATGGCTGAAACCCCTCCGTGAAGCCTAAAAGCATTGCGTCAGGTGGAAAACCACTCCACCGAGCCTAGAACCACTCCACTGAGCCTAAAAGCACTGCATTGGGGCTGAAACCACTCTGCCAGGGCTAAAACGACTGCGTCGGGGCTGAAACCACTCCATCAAGCCGAAAAGCACTGCGTCGGGGCTGAAACTAGTGCGTCAGGCCCAAAACAACTCTGTCGGGGCCAAAACCACTCCACCAGTGCTGAAACCACTGCACCAAGCCTGAAACCACTCCGTCGGGGCTGAAACCACTCCGCCAGGGCCAAAAGCACTCGTCTGACCTTAAAACCACTCCATCAAGCCTAAAAGCACTGCGTCGGGGCAGAAACTGCTCCGTCAGGCTGAAAACCACTCGGCCGAGCCTGAAACCACTGCGTCAGGGCAGAAGCCACTCCGTGGTTGCTGAAACCACTCCGCCGAGCCTAAAACCACTCCGCCAGGGCCAAAACCACTCCGTCGGGGCTGAAACCACACCGCCAGGGCCAAAACCACTGCGTCAGGCCTAAAACCACTCCGCCGAGCCTAAAACAACTCCGTCGGGGCCAAAACCACTCCACCAGTGCTGAAACCGCTCCGTCGGGGCTGAAACCCCTCCGTGAAGCCGAAAAGCACTGTGTCGGGGCTGAAAACCCCTCCGTGAAGCCGAAAAGCACTGCGTCGGGGCTGAAACCCCTGCGTGAAGCCGAAAAGCACTGTGTCGGGGCTGAAACCCCTCCGTGAAGCCGAAAAGCACTGTGTCGGGGCTGAAACCCCTCCGTGAAGCCGAAAAGCACTGCGTCGGGGCTGAAACCCCTCCGTGAAGCCGAAAAGCACTGTGTCGGGGCTGAAACCCCTCCGTGAAGCCGAAAAGCACTGTGTCGGGGCTGAAACCCCTGCGTGAAGCCGAAAAGCACTGTGTCGGGGCTGAAACCCCTGCGTGAAGCCGAAAAGCACTGTGTCGGGGCTGAAACCCCTCCGTGAAGCCGAAAAGCACTGTGTCGGGGCTGAAACCCCTCCGTGAAGCCGAAAAGCACTGTGTCGGGGTTGAAACCCCTCCGTGAAGCCGAAAAGCACTGTGTCAGGGTTGAAACCACTCCGCCAGGGCCAAAACCACTCGTCTGACCTTAAAACCACTCTGCCAGGGCCAAAACCACTGCGTCGGGGCTGAAACCACTCCGCCAGGGCCAAAACCACTGCGTCGGGGCTGAAACCACTCCGCCAGGGCCAAAACCACTCTGCCAAACCTAGAACCACTCCGCCGGGGCTGAAACCACTCCGCCGAGCCTAAAAGCAGTGCGTCAGGGCTGAAACCACTCCGCCAAGCCTAAAACCACTGCGTCAGGTGGAAAACCACTCCGCCAGGGCCAAAACCCCTCCGCTGACATGAAAACCATTCCGTCAGGGCTGGAACCACTCCGCCGAGCCTAAAACCCCTCCGTCGGGGCTGAAACCACTGTGCTGGGGCGGAAACTGCTCCGTCAGGCTGTACACCACTGTGTCAGGCCGAAAAGCACTCCACCGGGGCCAAAACCACTGCGTCGGGGCTGAAAGCGTTCCACCAGGGCTAAAACCACTCCGCCGACATTAAAACCACTGCGCCAAGCCTAAAAGCACTGCGTCGGGGCTGAAACCACTCCGCCGAGCCTGAAACCACTGCGTCAGGCCTGAAACCACTCCACCGAGCCGAAAACAACTCCGTCAGGGCCAAAACCACTCCACCAGTGCTGAAACCGCTCCGTCGGGGCTGAAACCCCTCCGTAAAGCCGAAAAGCACTGTGTCGGGGCTGAAACCCCTCCGTGAAGCCGAAAAGCACTGTGTCGGGGTTGAAACCACTCCGCCAAGCCGAAAAGGACTGTGTCGGGTTTGAAACCACTCCGCCAGGGCCAAAACCACTCGTCTGACCTTAAATCCACTCCGCCGAGCCTAAAAGCACTGCATCGGGGCTGAAACCACTCCGCCGAGGCCAAAACCACTGCGTCGGGGCTGGAACCACTCCGCCGAGGCCAAAACCACTGCGTCGGGGCTGGAACCACTCCATCAAGCCTAAAACCACTGCGTCGGGGCTAAAACTACTGCGTCAGGCCCAAAACAACTCCGTCAGGGCCCAAACCACTCCACCAGTGCTGAAACCACTGCGCCAAGCCTGAAACCAGTGCATCGGGGCTGAAACCACTCCACCAGTGCTGAAACCACTCTGCCAAGCCTAAAACCACTCCATCAAGCCTAAAAGCAGTGCGTCGGGGCTGAAACCACTCCGCCGGGGCTGAAACTACTCTGCCGAGCCTAAAACCACTTCGCCGGGGCGAAAACCACTCCGCCAAGCCTAAAACCACTGCGTCAGGGCTGAAACCACTCCGACAAGCCTAAAACCACTGCGTCAGGGCTGAAACCACTCCGACAAGCCTAAAACCACTGCGTCAGGGCTGAAACCACTCCGCCAAGCCTAAAACCACTGCGTCGGGGCTGAAACCACTCCGCCAGGGCCAAAACCACTCGTCTGACCTTAAAACCACTCCATCAAGCCTAAAAGCACTGCGTCGGGGCTGAAACTGCTCCGTCAGGCTGAAAACCACTCGGCCGAGCCTGAAACCACTGCGTCAGGGCAGAAGCCACTCCGTGGTTGCTGAAACCACTCCGCCGAGCCTAAAACCACTCCGCCAGGGCCAAAACCACTGCGTCGGGGCTGAAACCACACCGCCAGGGCCAAAACCACTGCGTCAGGCCTAAAACCACTCCGCCGAACCTAAAACAACTCCGTCGGGGCCAAAACCACTCCACCAGTGCTGAAACCGCTCCGTCGGGGCTGAAACCCCTCCGTGAAGCCGAAAAGCACTGTGTCGGGGCTGAAAACCCCTCCGTGAAGCCGAAAAGCACTGTGTCGGGGCTGAAACCCCTCCGTGAAGCCGAAAAGCACTGTGTCGGGGCTGAAACCCCTGCGTGAAGCCGAAAAGCACTGTGTCGGGGCTGAAACCCCTCCGTGAAGCCGAAAAGCACAGTGTCGGGGCTGAAACCCCTCCGTGAAGCCGAAAAGCACTGCGTCGGGGCTGAAACCCCTGCGTGAAGCCGAAAAGCACTGTGTCGGGGCTGAAACCCCTCCGTGAAGCCGAAAAGCACTGTGTCGGGGCTGAAACCCCTCCGTGAAGCCGAAAAGCACTGTGTCGGGGCTGAAACCCCTCCGCCAAGCCGAAAAGCACTGTGTCGGGGTTGAAACCACTCCGCCAAGCCGAAAAGCACTGTGTCAGGGTTGAAACCACTCCGCCAGGGCCAAAACCACTCGTCTGACCTTAAAACCACTCTGCCAGGGCCAAAACCACTGCGTCGGGGCTGAAACCACTCCGCCAGGGCCAAAACCACTGCGTCGGGGCTGAAACCACTCCGCAAGGGCCAAAACCACTCTGCCAAACCTAGAACCACTCCGCCGGGGCTGAAACCACTCCGCCGAGCCTAAAAGCAGTGCGTCAGGGCTGAAACCACTCCGCCAAGCCTAAAACCACTGCGTCAGGTGGAAAACCACTCCGCCAGGGCCAAAACCCCTCCGCTGACATGAAAACCATTCCGTCAGGGCTGGAACCACTCCGCCGAGCCTAAAACCCCTCCGTCGGGGCTGAAACCACTGTGCTGGGGCGGAAACTGCTCCGTCAGGCTGTACACCACTGTGTCAGGCCGAAAAGCACTCCACCAGGGCCAAAACCACTGCGTCGGGGCTGAAAGCGTTCCACCAGGGCTAAAACCACTCCGCCGACATTAAAACCACTGCGCCAAGCCTAAAAGCACTGCGTCGGGGCTGAAACCACTCCGCCGAGCCTGAAACCACTGCGTCAGGCCTGAAACCACTCCACCGAGCCGAAAACAACTCCGTCAGGGCCAAAACCACTCCACCAGTGCTGAAACCGCTCCGTCGGGGCTGAAACCCCTCCGTAAAGCCGAAAAGCACTGTGTCGGGGCCGAAACCCCTCCGTGAAGTCGAAAAGCACTGTGTCGGGGTTGAAACCACTCCGCCAAGCCGAAAAGGACTGTGTCGGGTTTGAAACCACTCCGCCAGGGCCAAAACCACTCGTCTGACCTTAAATCCACTCCGCCGAGCCTAAAAGCACTGTGTCGGGGCTGAAACCACTCCGCCGAGGCCAAAACCACTGCGTCGGGGCTGGAACCACTCCGCCGAGGCCAAAACCACTGCGTCGGGGCTGGAACCACTCCGCCGAGGCCAAAACCACTGCGTCGGGGCTGGAACCACTCCATCAAGCCTAAAACCACTGCGTCGGGGCTAAAACTACTGCGTCAGGCCCAAAACAACTCCGTCAGGGCCCAAACCACTCCACCAGTGCTGAAACCACTCCGCCAAGCCTGAAACCAGTGCATCGGGGCTGAAACCACTCCACCAGTGCTGAAACCACTCTGCCAAGTCTAAAACCACTCCATCAAGCCTAAAAGCAGTGCGTCGGGGCTGAAACCACTCCGCCGGGGCTGAAACTACTCTGCCGAGCCTAAAACCACTTCGCCGGGGCGAAAACCACTCCGCCAAGCCTAAAACCACTGCGTCAGGGCTGAAACCACTCCGCCAAGCCTAAAACCACTGCGTCGGGGCGAAAACCACTCCGCCAAGCCTAAAACCACTGCGTCAGGTGGAAAACCACACCGCCGAGCCTAAAAGCAGTGCGTCAGGGCTGAAACCACTCTGCCAAGCCTAAAAGCACTCCACTGAGGCGAAAACCACTGCGTCGGGGCTGAAACCACTCCGCCGAGCCTAAAAGCAGTGTGTCATGGCTGAAACCCCTCCGTGAAGCCTAAAAGCATTGCGTCAGGTGGAAAACCACTCCGCCGAGCCTAGAACCACTCCACTGAGCCTAAAAGCACTGCATTGGGGCTGAAACCACTCTGCCAGGGCTAAAACGACTGCGTCGGGGCTGAAACCACTCCATCAAGCCGAAAAGCACTGCGTCGGGGCTGAAACTAGTGCGTCAGGCCCAAAACAACTCTGTCGGGGCCAAAACCACTCCACCAGTGCTGAAACCACTGCGCCAAGCCTGAAACCAGTGCGTCGGGGCTGAAACCACTAAGCCAGGGCCAAAAGCACTCGTCTGACCTTAAAACCACTCCATCAAGCCTAAAAGCACTGCGTCGGGGCAGAAACTGCTCCGTCAGGCTGAAAACCACTCGGCCGAGCCTGAAACCACTGCGTCAGGGCAGAAGCCACTCCGTGGTTGCTGAAACCACTCCGCCGAGCCTAAAACCACTCCGCCAGGGCCAAAACCACTCCGTCGGGGCTGAAACCACACCGCCAGGGCCAAAACCACTGCGTCAGGCCTAAAACCACTCCGCCGAGCCTAAAACAACTCCGTCGGGGCCAAAACCACTCCACCAGTGCTGAAACCGCTCCGTCGGGGCTGAAACCCCTCCGTGAAGCCGAAAAGCACTGTGTCGGGGCTGAAAACCCCTCCGTGAAGCCGAAAAGCACTGTGTCGGGGCTGAAACCCCTGCGTGAAGCCGAAAAGCACTGTGTCGGGGCTGAAACCCCTCCGTGAAGCCGAAAAGCACTGCGTCGGGGCTGAAACCCCTCCATGAAGCCGAAAAGCACTGTGTCGGGGCTGAAACCCCTGCGTGAAGCCGAAAAGCACTGTGTCGGGGCTGAAACCCCTGCATGAAGCCGAAAAGCACTGTGTCGGGGCTGAAACCCCTCCGTGAAGCCGAAAAGCACTGTGTCGGGGCTGAAACCCCTCCGTGAAGCCGAAAAGCACTGTGTCGGGGCTGAAACCCCTCCGCCAAGCCGAAAAGCACTGTGTCGGGGTTGAAACCACTCCGCCAAGCCGAAAAGCACTGTGTCAGGGTTGAAACCACTCCGCCAGGGCCAAAACCACTCGTCTGACCTTAAAACCACTCTGCCAGGGCCAAAACCACTGCGTCGGGGCTGAAACCACTCCGCCAGGGCCAAAACCACTGCGTCGGGGCGAAAACCACTCCGCAAGGGCCAAAACCACTCTGCCAAACCTAGAACCACTCCGCCGGGGCTGAAACCACTCCGCCGAGCCTAAAAGCAGTGCGTCAGGGCTGAAACCACTCCGCCGAGCCTAAAACCACTGCGTCAGGTGGAAAACCACTCCGCCAGGGCCAAAACCCCTCCGCTGACATGAAAACCATTCCGTCAGGGCTGGAACCACTCCGCCGAGCCTAAAACCCCTCCGTCGGGGCTGAAACCACTGTGCTGGGGCGGAAACTGCTCCGTCAGGCTGTACACCACTGTGTCAGGCCGAAAAGCACTCCACCGGGGCCAAAACCACTGCGTCGGGGCTGAAAGCGTTCCACCAGGGCTAAAACCACTCCGCCGACATTAAAACCACTGCGCCAAGCCTAAAAGCACTGCGTCGGGGCTGAAACCACTCTGCCGAGCCTGAAACCACTGCGTCAGGCCTGAAACCACTCCACCGAGCCGAAAACAACTCCGTCAGGGCCAAAACCACTCCACCAGTGCTGAAACCGCTCCGTCGGGGCTGAAACCCCTCCGTAAAGCCGAAAAGCACTCTGTCGGGGCCGAAACCCCTCCGTGAAGTCGAAAAGCACTGTGTCGGGGTTGAAACCACTCCGCCAAGCCGAAAAGGACTGTGTCGGGTTTGAAACCACTCCGCCAGGGCCAAAACCACTCGTCTGACCTTAAATCCACTCCGCCGAGCCTAAAAGCACTGCGTCGGGGCTGAAACCCCTCCGCCGAGGCCAAAACCACTGCGTCGGGGCTGGAACCACTCCGCCGAGGCCAAAACCACTGCGTCGGGGCTGGAACCACTCCGCCGAGGCCAAAACCACTGCGTCGGGGCTGGAACCACTCCATCAAGCCTAAAACCACTGCGTCGGGGCTAAAACTACTGCGTCAGGCCCAAAACAACTCCGTCAGGGCCCAAACCACTCCACCAGTGCTGAAACCACTCCGCCAAGCCTGAAACCAGTGCATCGGGGCTGAAACCACTCCACCAGTGCTGAAACCACTCTGCCAAGCCTAAAACCACTCCATCAAGCCTAAAAGCAGTGCGTCGGGGCTGAAACCACTCCGCCGGGGCTGAAACTACTCTGCCGAGCCTAAAACCACTTCGCCGGGGCGAAAACCACTCCGCCAAGCCTAAAACCACTGCATCGGGCGAAAACCACTCCGCCAAGCCTAAAACCACTGCGTCAGGTGGAAAACCACACCGCCGAGCCTAAAAGCAGTGCGTCAGGGCTGAAACCACTCTGCCAAGCCTAAAAGCACTCCACTGAGGCGAAAACCACTGCGTCGGGGCTGAAACCACTCCGCCGAGCCTAAAAGCAGTGTGTCATGGCTGAAACCCCTCCGTGAAGCCTAAAAGCATTGCGTCAGGTGGAAAACCACTCCGCCGAGCCTAGAACCACTCCACTGAGCCTAAAAGCACTGCATTGGGGCTGAAACCACTCTGCCAGGGCTAAAACGACTGCGTCGGGGCTGAAACCACTCCATCAAGCCGAAAAGCACTGCGTCGGGGCTGAAACTAGTGCGTCAGGCCCAAAACAACTCTGTCGGGGCCAAAACCACTCCACCAGTGCTGAAACCACTGCGCCAAGCCTGAAACCAGTGCGTCGGGGCTGAAACCACTAAGCCAGGGCCAAAAGCACTCGTCTGACCTTAAAACCACTCCATCAAGCCTAAAAGCACTGCGTCGGGGCAGAAACTGCTCCGTCAGGCTGAAAACCACTCGGCCGAGCCTGAAACCACTGCGTCAGGGCAGAAGCCACTCCGTGGTTGCTGAAACCACTCCGCCGAGCCTAAAACCACTCCGCCAGGGCCAAAACCACTCCGTCGGGGCTGAAACCACACCGCCAGGGCCAAAACCACTGCGTCAGGCCTAAAACCACTCCGCCGAGCCTAAAACAACTCCGTCGGGGCCAAAACCACTCCACCAGTGCTGAAACCGCTCCGTCGGGGCTGAAACCCCTCCGTGAAGCCGAAAAGCACTGTGTCGGGGCTGAAAACCCCTCCGTGAAGCCGAAAAGCACTGTGTCGGGGCTGAAACCCCTGCGTGAAGCCGAAAAGCACTGCGTCAGGGCTGAAACCCCTGCGTGAAGCCGAAAAGCACTGTGTCGGGGCTGAAACCCCTCCGTGAAGCCGAAAAGCACTGTGTCGGGGCTGAAACCCCTCCGTGAAGCCGAAAAGCACTGTGTCGGGGCTGAAACCCCTGCGTGAAGCCGAAAAGCACTGTGTCGGGGCTGAAACCCCTGCGTGAAGCCGAAAAGCACTGTGTCGGGGCTGAAACCCCTCCGTGAAGCCGAAAAGCACTGTGTCGGGGCTGAAACCCCTCCGTGAAGCCGAAAAGCACTGTGTCGGGGCTGAAACCACTCCGCCAAGCCGAAAAGCACTGTGTCGGGGCTGAAACCCCTCCGTGAAGCCGAAAAGCACTGTGTCGGGGCTGAAACCACTCCGCCAAGCCGAAAAGCACTGTGTCAGGGTTGAAACCACTCCGCCAGGGCCAAAACCACTCGTCTGACCTTAAAACCACTCTGCCAGGGCCAAAACCACTGCGTCGGGGCTGAAACCACTCCGCCAGGGCCAAAACCACTGCGTCGGGGCTGAAACCACTCCGCCAGGGCCAAAACCACTCTGCCAAACCTAGAACCACTCCGCCGGGGCTGAAACCACTCCGCCGAGCCTAAAAGCAGTGCGTCAGGGCTGAAACCACTCCGCCAAGCCTAAAACCACTGCGTCAGGTGGAAAACCACTCCGCCAGGGCCAAAACCCCTCCGCTGACATGAAAACCATTCCGTCAGGGCTGGAACCACTCCGCCGAGCCTAAAACCCCTCCGTCGGGGCTGAAACCACTGTGCTGGGGCGGAAACTGCTCCGTCAGGCTGTACACCACTGTGTCAGGCCGAAAAGCACTCCACCGGGGCCAAAACCACTGCGTCGGGGCTGAAAGCGTTCCACCAGGGCTAAAACCACTCCGCCGACATTAAAACCACTGCGCCAAGCCTAAAAGCACTGCGTCGGGGCTGAAACCACTCCGCCGAGCCTGAAACCACTGCGTCAGGCCTGAAACCACTCCGCCGAGCCGAAAACAACTCCGTCGGGGCCAAAAGCACTCCACCAGTGCTGAAACCGCTCCGTCGGGGCTGAAACCCCTCCGTAAAGCCGAAAAGCACTGTGTCGGGGCCGAAACCCCTCCGTGAAGTCGAAAAGCACTGTGTCGGGGTTGAAACCACTCCGCCAAGCCGAAAAGGACTGTGTCGGGTTTGAAACCACTCCGCCAGGGCCAAAACCACTCGTCTGACCTTAAATCCACTCCGCCGAGCCTAAAAGCACTGCGTCGGGGCTGAAACCACTCCGCCGAGGCCAAAACCACTGCGTCGGGGCTGGAACCACTCCGCCGAGGCCAAAACCACTGCGTCGGGGCTGGAACCACTCCGCCGAGGCCAAAACCACTGCGTCGGGGCTGGAACCACTCCATCAAGCCTAAAACCACTGCGTCGGGGCTAAAACTACTGCGTCAGGCCCAAAACAACTCCGTCAGGGCCCAAACCACTCCACCAGTGCTGAAACCACTCCGCCAAGCCTGAAACCAGTGCATCGGGGCTGAAACCACTCCACCAGTGCTGAAACCACTCTGCCAAGCCTAAAACCACTCCATCAAGCCTAAAAGCAGTGCGTCGGGGCTGAAACCACTCCGCCGGGGCTGAAACTACTCTGCCGAGCCTAAAACCACTTCGCCGGGGCGAAAACCACTCCGCCAAGCCTAAAACCACTGCGTCGGGGCGAAAACCACTCCGCCAAGCCTAAAACCACTGCGTCAGGTGGAAAACCACACCGCCGAGCCTAAAAGCAGTGCGTCAGGGCTGAAACCACTCTGCCAAGCCTAAAAGCACTCCACTGAGGCGAAAACCACTGCGTCGGGGCTGAAACCACTCCGCCGAGCCTAAAAGCAGTGTGTCATGGCTGAAACCCCTCCGTGAAGCCTAAAAGCATTGCGTCAGGTGGAAAACCACTCCGCCGAGCCTAGAACCACTCCACTGAGCCTAAAAGCACTGCATTGGGGCTGAAACCACTCTGCCAGGGCTAAAACGACTGCGTCGGGGCTGAAACCACTCCATCAAGCCGAAAAGCACTGCGTCGGGGCTGAAACTAGTGCGTCAGGCCCAAAACAACTCTGTCGGGGCCAAAACCACTCCACCAGTGCTGAAACCACTGCGCCAAGCCTGAAACCAGTGCGTCGGGGCTGAAACCACTAAGCCAGGGCCAAAAGCACTCGTCTGACCTTAAAACCACTCCATCAAGCCTAAAAGCACTGCGTCGGGGCAGAAACTGCTCCGTCAGGCTGAAAACCACTCGGCCGAGCCTGAAACCACTGCGTCAGGGCAGAAGCCACTCCGTGGTTGCTGAAACCACTCCGCCGAGCCTAAAACCACTCCGCCAGGGCCAAAACCACTCCGTCGGGGCTGAAACCACACCGCCAGGGCCAAAACCACTGCGTCAGGCCTAAAACCACTCCGCCGAGCCTAAAACAACTCCGTCGGGGCCAAAACCACTCCACCAGTGCTGAAACCGCTCCGTCGGGGCTGAAACCCCTCCGTGAAGCCGAAAAGCACTGTGTCGGGGCTGAAAACCCCTCCGTGAAGCCGAAAAGCACTGCGTCGGGGCTGAAACCCCTGCGTGAAGCCGAAAAGCACTGTGTCGGGGCTGAAACCCCTCCGTGAAGCCGAAAAGCACTGCGTCGGGGCTGAAACCCCTCCGTGAAGCCGAAAAGCACTGCATCGGGGCTGAAACCCCTCCGTGAAGCCGAAAAGCACTGCGTCGGGGCTGAAACCCCTCCATGAAGCCGAAAAGCACTGCGTCGGGGCTGAAACCCCTGCGTGAAGCCGAAAAGCACTGTGTCGGGGCTGAAACCCCTGCGTGAAGCCGAAAAGCACTGTGTCGGGGCTGAAACCCCTCCGTGAAGCCGAAAAGCACTGTGTCGGGGCTGAAACCCCTCCGTGAAGCCGAAAAGCACTGTGTCGGGGCTGAAACCCCTCCGCCAAGCCGAAAAGCACTGTGTCGGGGTTGAAACCACTCCGCCAAGCCGAAAAGCACTGTGTCAGGGTTGAAACCACTCCGCCAGGGCCAAAACCACTCGTCTGACCTTAAAACCACTCTGCCAGGGCCAAAACCACTGCGTCGGGGCTGAAACCACTCCGCCAGGGCCAAAACCACTGCGTCGGGGCGAAAACCACTCCGCAAGGGCCAAAACCACTCTGCCAAACCTAGAACCACTCCGCCGGGGCTGAAACCACTCCGCCGAGCCTAAAAGCAGTGCGTCAGGGCTGAAACCACTCCGCCAAGCCTAAAACCACTGCGTCAGGTGGAAAACCACTCCGCCAGGGCCAAAACCCCTCCGCTGACATGAAAACCATTCCGTCAGGGCTGGAACCACTCCGCCGAGCCTAAAACCCCTCCGTCGGGGCTGAAACCACTGTGCTGGGGCGGAAACTGCTCCGTCAGGCTGTACACCACTGTGTCAGGCCGAAAAGCACTCCACCGGGGCCAAAACCACTGCGTCGGGGCTGAAAGCGTTCCACCAGGGCTAAAACCACTCCGCCGACATTAAAACCACTGCGCCAAGCCTAAAAGCACTGCGTCGGGGCTGAAACCACTCCGCCGAGCCTGAAACCACTGCGTCAGGCCTGAAACCACTCCACCGAGCCGAAAACAACTCCGTCAGGGCCAAAACCACTCCACCAGTGCTGAAACCGCTCCGTCGGGGCTGAAACCCCTCCGTAAAGCCGAAAAGCACTCTGTCGGGGCCGAAACCCCTCCGTGAAGTCGAAAAGCACTGTGTCGGGGTTGAAACCACTCCGCCAAGCCGAAAAGGACTGTGTCGGGTTTGAAACCACTCCGCCAGGGCCAAAACCACTCGTCTGACCTTAAATCCACTCCGCCGAGCCTAAAAGCACTGCGTCGGGGCTGAAACCACTCCGCCGCGGCCAAAACCACTGCGTCGGGGCTGGAACCACTCCGCCGAGGCCAAAACCACTGCGTCGGGGCTGGAACCACTCCGCCGAGGCCAAAACCACTGCGTCGGGGCTGGAACCACTCCATCAAGCCTAAAACCACTGCGTCGGGGCTAAAACTACTGCGTCAGGCCCAAAACAACTCCGTCAGGGCCCAAACCACTCCGCCAAGCCTGAAACCAGTGCGTCGGGGCTGAAACCACTCCGCCGGGGCTGAAACTACTCTGCCGAGCCTAAAACCACTTCGCCGGGGCGAAAACCACTCCGCCAAGCCTAAAACCACTGCGTCGGGCGAAAACCACTCCGCCAAGCCTAAAACCACTGCGTCAGGTGGAAAACCACACCGCCGAGCCTAAAAGCAGTGCGTCAGGGCTGAAACCACTCTGCCAAGCCTAAAAGCACTCCACTGAGGCGAAAACCACTGCGTCGGGGCTGAAACCACTCCACCGAGCCTAAAAGCAGTGTGTCATGGCTGAAACCCCTCCGTGAAGCCTAAAAGCATTGCGTCAGGTGGAAAACCACTCCGCCGAGCCTAGAACCACTCCACTGAGCCTAAAAGCACTGCATTGGGGCTGAAACCACTCTGCCAGGGCTAAAACGACTGCGTCGGGGCTGAAACCACTCCATCAAGCCGAAAAGCACTGCGTCGGGGCTGAAACTAGTGCGTCAGGCCCAAAACAACTCTGTCGGGGCCAAAACCACTCCACCAGTGCTGAAACCACTGCGCCAAGCCTGAAACCAGTGCGTCGGGGCTGAAACCACTCCGCCAGGGCCAAAAGCACTCGTCTGACCTTAAAACCACTCCATCAAGCCTAAAAGCACTGCGTCGGGGCAGAAACTGCTCCGTCAGGCTGAAAACCACTCGGCCGAGCCTGAAACCACACCGCCAGGGCCAAAACCACTGCGTCAGGCCTAAAACCACTCCGCCGAGCCTAAAACAACTCCGTCGGGGCCAAAACCACTCCACCAGTGCTGAAACCGCTCCGTCGGGGCTGAAACCCCTCCGTGAAGCCGAAAAGCACTGTGTCGGGGCTGAAAACCCCTCCGTGAAGCCGAAAAGCACTGCGTCGGGGCTGAAACCCCTGCGTGAAGCCGAAAAGCACTGTGTCGGGGCTGAAACCCCTGCGTGAAGCCGAAAAGCACTGTGTCGGGGCTGAAACCCCTCCGTGAAGCCGAAAAGCACTGCGTCGGGGCTGAAACCCCTCCGTGAAGCCGAAAAGCACTGTGTCGGGGCTGAAACCCCTGCGTGAAGCCGAAAAGCACTGTGTCGGGGCTGAAACCCCTCCGTGAAGCCGAAAAGCACTGTGTCGGGGCTGAAACCCCTCCGTGAAGCCGAAAAGCACTGTGTCGGGGTTGAAACCCCTCCGTGAAGCCGAAAAGCACTGTGTCAGGGTTGAAACCACTCCGCCAGGGCCAAAACCACTCGTCTGACCTTAAAACCACTCTGCCAGGGCCAAAACCACTGCGTCGGGGCTGAAACCACTCCGCCAGGGCCAAAACCACTGCGTCGGGGCTGAAACCACTCCGCCAGGGCCAAAACCACTCTGCCAAACCTAGAACCACTCCGCCGGGGCTGAAACCACTCCGCCGAGCCTAAAAGCAGTGCGTCAGGGCTGAAACCACTCCGCCAAGCCTAAAACCACTGCGTCAGGTGGAAAACCACTCCGCCAGGGCCAAAACCCCTCCGCTGACATGAAAACCATTCCGTCAGGGCTGGAACCACTCCGCCGAGCCTAAAACCCCTCCGTCGGGGCTGAAACCACTGTGCTGGGGCGGAAACTGCTCCGTCAGGCTGTAAACCACTGTGTCAGGCCGAAAAGCACTCCACCAGGGCCAAAACCACTGCATCGGGGCTGAAAGCGTTCCACGAGGGCTAAAACCACTCCGCCGACATTAAAACCACTGCGCCAAGCCTAAAAGCACTGCGTCGGGGCTGAAACCACTCCGCCGAGCCTGAAACCACTGCGTCAGGCCTAAAACCACTCCACCGAGCCGAAAACAACTCCGTCAGGGCCAAAACCACTCCACCAGTGCTGAAACCGCTCCGTCGGGGCTGAAACCCCTCCGTAAAGCCGAAAAGCACTCTGTCGGGGCCGAAACCCCTCCGTGAAGTCGAAAAGCACTGTGTCGGGGTTGAAACCACTCCGCCAAGCCGAAAAGGACTGTGTCGGGTTTGAAACCACTCCGCCAGGGCCAAAACCACTCGTCTGACCTTAAATCCACTCCGCCGAGCCTAAAAGCACTGCGTCGGGGCTGAAACCACTCCGCCGAGGCCAAAACCACTGCGTCGGGGCTGGAACCACTCCGCCGAGGCCAAAACCACTGCGTCGGGGCTGGAACCACTCCGCCGAGGCCAAAACCACTGCGTCGGGGCTGGAACCACTCCATCAAGCCTAAAACCACTGCGTCGGGGCTAAAACTACTGCGTCAGGCCCAAAACAACTCCGTCAGGGCCCAAACCACTCCACCAGTGCTGAAACCACTCCGCCAAGCCTGAAACCAGTGCATCGGGGCTGAAACCACTCCACCAGTGCTGAAACCACTCTGCCAAGCCTAAAACCACTCCATCAAGCCTAAAAGCAGTGCGTCGGGGCTGAAACCACTCCGCCGGGGCTGAAACTACTCTGCCGAGCCTAAAACCACTTCGCCGGGGCGAAAACCACTCCGCCAAGCCTAAAACCACTGCGTCAGGGCTGAAACCACTCCGCCAAGCCTAAAACCACTGCGTCGGGGCGAAAACCACTCCGCCAAGCCTAAAACCACTGCGTCAGGTGGAAAACCACACCGCCGAGCCTAAAAGCAGTGCGTCAGGGCTGAAACCACTCTGCCAAGCCTAAAAGCACTCCACTGAGGCGAAAACCACTGCGTCGGGGCTGAAACCACTCCGCCGAGCCTAAAAGCAGTGTGTCATGGCTGAAACCCCTCCGTGAAGCCTAAAAGCATTGCGTCAGGTGGAAAACCACTCCGCCGAGCCTAGAACCACTCCACTGAGCCTAAAAGCACTGCATTGGGGCTGAAACCACTCTGCCAGGGCTAAAACGACTGCGTCGGGGCTGAAACCACTCCATCAAGCCGAAAAGCACTGCGTCGGGGCTGAAACTAGTGCGTCAGGCCCAAAACAACTCTGTCGGGGCCAAAACCACTCCACCAGTGCTGAAACCACTGCGCCAAGCCTGAAACCAGTGCGTCGGGGCGGAAACCACTCCGCCAGGGCCAAAAGCACTCGTCTGACCTTAAAACCACTCCATCAAGCCTAAAAGCACTGCGTCGGGGCAGAAACTGCTCCGTCAGGCTGAAAACCACTCGGCCGAGCCTGAAACCACTGCGTCAGGGCAGAAGCCACTCCGTGGTTGCTGAAACCACTCCGCCGAGCCTAAAACCACACCGCCAGGGCCAAAACCACTGCGTCAGGCCTAAAACCACTCCGCCGAGCCTAAAACAACTCCGTCGGGGCCAAAACCACTCCACCAGTGCTGAAACCGCTCCGTCGGGGCTGAAACCCCTCGGTGAAGCCGAAAAGCACTGTGTCGGGGCTGAAAACCCCTCCGTGAAGCCGAAAAGCACTGCGTCGGGGCTGAAACCCCTGCGTGAAGCCGAAAAGCACTGCGTCAGGGCTGAAACCCCTGCGTGAAGCCGAAAAGCACTGTGTCGGGGCTGAAACCCCTCCGTGAAGCCGAAAAGCACTGTGTCGGGGCTGAAACCCCTGCGTGAAGCCGAAAAGCACTGTGTCGGGGCTGAAACCCCTCCGTGAAGCCGAAAAGCACTGTGTCGGGGCTGAAACCCCTCCGTGAAGCCGAAAAGCACTGTGTCGGGGCTGAAACCCCTCCGTGAAGCCGAAAAGCACTGTGTCGGGGCTGAAACCCCTCCGTGAAGCCGAAAAGCACTGTGTCGGGGCTGAAACCCCTCCGTGAAGCCGAAAAGCACTGTGTCGGGGCTGAAACCCCTCCGTGAAGCCGAAAAGCACTGTGTCGGGGCTGAAACCACTCCGCCAAGCCGAAAAGCACTGTGTCAGGGTTGAAACCACTCCGCCAGGGCCAAAACCACTCGTCTGACCTTAAAACCACTCTGCCAGGGCCAAAACCACTGCGTCGGGGCTGAAACCACTCCGCCAGGGCCAAAACCACTGCGTCGGGGCTGAAACCACTCCGCCAGGGCCAAAATCACTCTGCCAAACCTAGAACCACTCCGCCGGGGCTGAAACCACTCCGCCGAGCCTAAAAGCAGTGCGTCAGGGCTGAAACCACTCCGCCAAGCCTAAAACCACTGCGTCAGGTGGAAAACCACTCCGCCAGGGCCAAAACCCCTCCGCTGACATGAAAACCATTCCGTCAGGGCTGGAACCACTCCGCTGAGCCTAAAACCCCTCCGTCGGGGCTGAAACCACTGTGCTGGGGCGGAAACTGCTCCGTCAGGCTGTAAACCACTGTGTCAGGCCGAAAAGCACTCCAGCAGGGCCAAAACCACTGCGTCGGGGCTGAAAGCGTTCCACCAGGGCTAAAACCACTCCGCCGACATTAAAACCACTGCGCCAAGCCTAAAAGCACTGCGTCGGGGCTGAAACCCCTCCGTGAAGCCGAAAAGCACTGCGTCGGGGCTGAAACCCCTCCGTGAAGCCGAAAAGCACTGTGTCGGGGCTGAAACCACTCCGCCAAGCCGAAAAGGACTGTGTCGGGTTTGAAACCCCTCCGTGAAGCCGAAAAGCACTGTGTCGGGGCTGAAACCCCTCCGTGAAGCCGAAAAGCACTGTGTCGGGGCTGAAACCCCTCCGTGAAGCCGAAAAGCACTGCGTCGGGGCTGAAACCCCTCCGTGAAGCCGAAAAGCACTGTGTCGGGGCTGAAACCCCTCCGTGAAGCCGAAAAGCACTGTGTCGGGGCTGAAACCCCTCCGTGAAGCCGAAAAGCACTGCGTCGGGGCTGAAACCCCTCCGTGAAGCCGAAAAGCACTGCGTCGGGGCTGAAACCCCTCCGTGAAGCCGAAAAGCACTGTGTCGGGGTTGAAACCACTCCGCCAAGCCGAAAACCACTGCGTCAGGGTTTAAACCACTCCGCCAGGGCCAAAACCACTCGTCTGACCTTAAAACCACTCCATCAAGCCTAAAAGCAGTGCATCAGGGCTGAAACCACTCCGCCAAGCCTAAAAGCAGTGCGTCAGGTGGAAAACCACTCCGCCAGGGCCAAAACCCCTCCGCTGACATGAAAACCATTCCATCAGGGCTGGAACCACTCCGCCGAGCCTAAATCCCCTCCGTCGGGGCTGAAACCACTGTGCTGGGGCGAAAACTGCTCCGTCAGGCTGTAAACCACTGCGTCAGGCCGAAAAGCACTCCAGCAGGGCCAAAACCACTGCGTCGGGGCTGAAAGCGTTCCACCAGGGCTAAAACCACTGCGCCAAGCCTAAAAGCACTGCGTCGGGGCTGAAACCACTCCGCCGAGCCTGAAACCACTGCGTCAGGCCTAAAACCACTGCGCCGAGCCTAAAACAACTCCGTCAGGGCCAAAACCACTCCACCAGTGCTGAAACCGCTCCGTCGGGGCTGAAACCCCTCCGTAAAGCCGAAAAGCACTGTGTCGGGGCTGAAACCCCTCTGTGAAGCCGAAAAACACTGTGTCGGGGCTGAAACCCCTCCGTGAAGCCGAAAAGCACTGTGTCAGGGTTGAAACCACTCCTCCAGAGCCAAAAACCACTGCGTCGGGGTTGACACCACTCTGCCAGGGCCAAAACCACTCATCTGACCTTAAAACCACTCCGCCAAGCCTAAAAGCACTGCATCGGGGCTGAAACCAGTCCGCCGAGCGTAAAAGCACTGCGTCGGGGCTGAAACCACTGCGTCAGGCCCAAAACAACTCCGTCAGGGCCAAAACCACTCCGCCAGTGCTGAAACCACTGCGCCAAGCCTGAAACCACTGCTTTGGGGCTGAAACCACTCCGCCAGGGCCAAAACCACTCGTCTGACCTTAAAACCACTCCATCAAGCCTAAAAGCACTGTGCTGGGGCAGAAACTGCTCCGTCAGGCTGTAAACCACTGTGTCAGGCGGAAAAGCACTCCGCCAAGCCTAAAACCACTGCATCGGGGCTGAAACCACTCCGGCGAAGCGAAAAGTAGTGTGTCAGGGCTGAAACCACTCCGCCAAGCCTAGAACCACTGCATCGGGGCTGAAACCACTCTGCCGAGCCTAAAACCACTCTGTCGGGGCTGAAATCACTCTTCCGAGTTAAACCACTGCGTCAGGCCTAAAACCACTCCGCCGAGCCTAAAACAACTCCGTCGGGTCCAAAACCACTCCACCAGTGCTGAAACCACTCCGTCGGGGCTGAAACCCCTGCGTGAAGCCGAAAAGCACTCTGTCGGTGTTGAAACCACTCCGCCAAGCCTAAAACAACTCCGTCAGGGCTGAAACCACTCCACCAAGCCTAAAACAACTCCGTCAGGGCTGAAACCACTGCGCCGAGCCTAAAACCACTCCGTCGGGGCTGAAACCACTCCGCCGAGCCTAAAACCACTCCGTCGGAGCCAAAATCACTCCACAAAGCCTAATACCACTCCGTCAGGGCTGAAACCACAGCGTCGGGGCTGAAACCACTCCAGAAAGCCGAAAAGCACTCCGTTGGTGCTGAAACCACTCCACCAGGGCCAGAACTACTCCTCCGATCCGAGAATGGGCAGCCTGCGCGTGTCGTAGACTAGGGAACCTCCGTTTGCCTTTTGGCGCCTCGGGGCAGCCTCGGAGTGTCGTTGTAGGAGGCCGGAGAGCCTCCGCATACCTTTTGGTTCGGCCAGGCAGCCTCCACGTGCCTTTGTGAGCCTCCGGGCAGCCTCCGCAGGCCTTTGGGTGCGGCCGGGCAGCCTCGGAGTGTCGTTCTAGCAGGCTGGGGAGCCTCCACGTGTCTTTCTAGGAGAGCGGGCAGCCTCGGAGTGTGGTTGTAGGAGAGCGGGCAGCCTCGCAGTGTGGTTGTAGGAGGCCAGGAAAGCTTCACGTGCCTTTGGGTGCAGCTGGGCGGCCTCCGTGTGCCTTTGGGTGCGGCCGGGCAGCCTCTGAGTGTGGTTGCAGGAGACTAGGGAGCCTCCACTTGTCTTTCGGTCCGGCCAGGCAGCCTGCCAGTGTGATTCCAGGAGAGCGGGCAGCCTCCGAGTATCGTTCGGGGAGGCCGGGGAGCCTCCGCGTGCCTTTCTGTGCGGCCGGGGAGCCTCCTCCTACCTTTGGGTACGGCCGGGCAGCCTCGGAGTGTCGTTCGAGGAGGCCGGGTAGTCTCCGCGTGTCGTTCGAGGAGGCCGGGGAGCCTCCCCGTGCCTTTGGGTGCGGCCAGAGATCCTGTGCGTGTCTTTAGGTGTGGCCGGGGAGGCTCCGCATATGTTTCGGTACGTCCGGGCAGCCTTTGAGCGTCATTGTAGGAGAGCGGACAACCTCCATGTGCCTTTGGGTACGTCCAAGCAGCCTCGGAGTGTCGTTGTAGGAGGCCGAGCAGCCTCGGCGTGTCGGTCTAGTGGAGCGGGCAGCCTCCGCGTGTGGTTGTAGGAGACTGAGCAGCGTCTGAGTGTCGTTTTAGGAAGCCGGTTAGCCACTGCGTGTCTTTTGGTAGGGCCGGACAGCATCTGAATGGGGTTCAAGCAGAGCGGGGAGCCTCCGAGTGTCATTGTAGGAGGCCAGGCAGCCTCCGCGTGTCGTTCTAGGAGGCCGGGCAGCCTCCGCGTTCCTTTTGGCGGCTGGGGAGCCTCTGCCTGCCTTTCAGTGCGGCCAGGGAGCCTGCGAGTGTCATCCTAAGAGGCCGAGGAGCCTCTAAATGTTGTTCTAGGAAGCTGAGGAGCCTCCGAGTGTCGTTCTAGGAGACCAGGGAGCCTCCGTGTGCCTTTGGGTGCGGCCAAACAGCCTCTGAATTTTGTTCTAAGAGACCAGGAAGCCTGTGAGTGTCTTTCTAGGAGATTGGGGAGCCTCCGTGTGCCTTTGGGTGCAGCCAGGGAGCCTCCGTGTGCCTTTGGGTGCGGCCAGGGAGCCTCCGCGTGTCGTTCTAGGAAGCTGAGGAGCCTCCGCGTGTCGTTCTAGGAAGCCAGGAAACGTGCACGTGCGTTTGGGTGCAGCTGGGCAACCTGCGAGTGTTGTTCTAGGAGACCGGGCAGCCTCGGAGCGTCATTCTTGGAAGCCAGGCAGCCTCCGAGTGTCATTTCAGTCGACCGGTCCGGCTCCGCGTGCCTTTGGGTGCGGCCGTGCAGCCTCTGAACTTCGTTCTAGAGACCGGGGAGCCTCGGAGCGTTGTTCTAGGAAGCGGAGGATCCTCTGTGTGCTTTTTGGAGCAGCCGGGGAGCATCTAGTTTTGTTCTAGGAAGCCGGGTATCCTCCGTGTGCCTTTGGGTGCGGCCAGAGAGCCTCCTCGTCCCTTTCGGTGCAGCCGGGGAGCCTGTGCATGTCGTTCTAGGAGAGTGGGCAGCATCCGAGTGTCGCCTTCGAGTCAGGGGAGCATCCGCGTGTCGTCGTAGGAGACCGGGCAGCTTCCGAGGATCGTCGTAGGAGACCGGGCAGCCTCGGAGTGTCGTTGTAGGAGGCTGAGGAGCCTCCGACTGCCTTTGGGTGCGGCCAGGGAGCCTCCGAGTGTCGTTCTACAAGATCGGGGAGCGTCAGAGTGTCGTTCTGGTGAGTTGGGGATCCTCCGCGCGCCTTCGAGTGCGGCCGTGGAGCCCCCGCGTGCCTTTGGGTGCGGCCTGGACAGCTTCGTATCAGGCTCTGCGTGCTCGGATGGCCTTGTGGCAGGCTCTGCAGGCTTGGGCGAGCTTGGAGGGGCTCTGCGGTCTCATTGGGGCTCTTTTGGAGGTGGCCCGGCCGAGGCCCTCCGTGTGCCCTCTGGGGTGCCGCACACTCCTGGGGGTGGTTTTTGGCCCCATCCCAGCCCCCTTGGTCTGTCTGTTGTGGTGCCTCTGAGTCATTTGGTGCCTTTTGGGGCACCTGCGACCCCTCGGGGTGGCTTTGGGGGTGCCCAGACCCCATGTTGTGCTTTTGTGTCGTCCGTGACCCCTCGGAGTGTGTGCCCGCCGCAGGGCTCTTCAGGTGCCCCGTGGTGCTGCCCAGACCCATCGCTGCCCCTCTGGGGACGCCCCAGAGCCCTCGTGGTGCCCGCTGGTGCTCCCCAGGGCATTCGGTGTGCCTCTGGGTGCTGCGCTGGTGTCTTGGGGGCCTTTGGGGGTGGCCCGGCCGTATGGGTGTGCTCTGGGAGGGCAGCCGGAGCCCTCGGTGTGCTTTGTGGTGTCCGCTGGGTGCCTTGGTGTGGGGTCGGTGGCTGCCTGGAGGCGTTTGTGGTGCCGTTAGGGTTGCCGGTGGCCCTTGGAAGGGGGTTGGGGCGCTCGTCGGAGGCCTCGTGGCCCCTTTGGGGGTGTCCTGGGCCCTCGGGGGTGTCTTTTGGTGCTGGCCAGGGCTTGTGAGGTGCGTGTGGTTGCTCGCAGAGGCCTGGCTGTGCCTTGTGGTGCCTCTGCGGCCCCTGGTTGTGGCTCTCCTGGTGGCCCAGGGGGCTCGGTGGGCGTGTTGGTGCGTCGCGGGTGCCTGCCCGTGCCTTTTGGTGCACCCAGGGCCCTCGGGGTGCGTGTGGGGGTGCCGTGGAGCCGTCTGGTGGGCCTCTTGGGGTGCTTAGAGGTGCTGAGGGTGCCTTTTGGTGTGCACTGGGCCCCTTGGTGTGGCTTTTGGGGCACCGCAGAGCCATGTCGTGTGCTTGTTGGTAGGTCCCAGGCTCCGGTTGTGGCTTTTGGGGTGCCCCTGGCCCCACGTTGGGCTTTTCGGAGAGGCCTGGCGCCCTCAGCAGTTTTCTCCTGCTGCCCCGGGCTCCTCGGTGGGCGTTTCGGAGCAGCCTGAGCCCCGAGTGGGGCTGTGGGTGCTCCCCGGTGCCCCCGTTGCGCGTTTGGGGCTGCCCTGGAGCCCTCGGTGTCACTTTTGGCGCCCCGCAGAGTGTTTGCCGCGTCTTTCAGGGCTTTCCTGGCCTCTCGCTGTGCTGCTCGGGCCGCGCGGACCCCCCGGTGTTTCTTTCGGAGTGCCTCAGCCCCTCGGTGTGCCGTCCGGGGTGCCCGGGGCCCCTTGGTGTGCTTTTTGGGGGCCACTAGACCCCTTGGTGTGCTTTTCAGTGCCTGCTGGTCCCCTTGCTGTGCCTTTTGGTGCGCCCCAGAGCTCGGGATGTGGCTTTTGGGGCACCGCAGACCCATTTCTTGTCCTTTTAGGTATGTCCTGGGCCTGTTGGTGTGTATTTTGGGGTCCCCTGGGCCCCCTTTGGAGTGCCTTTCCTTGCACCCCAGAGTGATTGGGGTACCTTTCAGGGTGCCCCTGACCCCTCAGGTTGCCTTTCAGGGTGCCCCTGGACCCTCAGTGTGGCTTTTGGGGCACCCTGCACCCCTAGGAGGTGCCTTTTGGGGCACCCCAGAGCACTTGGGGTGCTCTTCAGGGTGCTCTAGCCACCTCGGGTGCTTTTCCTGGAGCCCCGCTGTAGCTCTTTGAGAGCCCTCTAGGCTTCGGGTTGCCTTTTGAAGCATCTGAGATGTTTCTGCTCGCCTGTGGGGATGTGCTGGAGCCCTGGGGTTTGCTTTTTGGCTCCCCAGAGCCTTGGGGGTTGTTTGTTTGTTTGTTTGTGTTTTTCCCCTTCCAGAGCACCTCGGAGCCCTCCGTTTGGTTCCTCGGCCCGCCACTCGCTTCTCCGTGCGCCCCGGCTCCTCGGGTTGCCTTTCGGAGCGCCCTCGATGCTTGGATTGTCTTGTGGGGCACCCCAGAGCCCCCCCCCCCCAACACTGCACCCCGCTGGCTTCACCCCAGCCAGGCGGGGAGGGGCTCGTGCAGCACCTGCAGGCAGGCAGGAGGCAGAGGAGTTTGGCAGCGATCCCCTTGCCCTGCCCAGCACCAGGAGGAGGAAGAGGAGGGAGCCGCGGTCCTGTGCCCGCGGAGCCCTCTCCGGCCGGGCAGCGCCCGGCAGCTCAGCCGTCAGCAGCCGGGCAGAGGACGGGCCACCAAGGGCTCTTGTCTTTCCCTTGCAGCCCGCCCGGCCCTGCAGCAGCGCCAGCGGAGTCAGCGAGACGGCCGGCCCCGGCCCCCGGCCCCCAGGGACCCGATCCCGGAGCCCAAGGGGGAGAGCAGCCTCCTCTCCAGGGAGAGCAGCGTTGCCAGCCCGGCCGGGCCCCCAGGCGGTGGAGAAAGCAGCCACGGCCGCTGCGGGGCCATCTAGGTCCCCGGGGCCCCGACCTTTCCGCGGCTGGACGTGGGCGTTCCTCGTGACAGCCAAGGTTTGGGCGTCAACTCGGCTGGGGGCACGTGGCCGAGCAGCGAGGGCGCCCCAGGCACAGCGAGGCCGCGGCGCTTTTTTGCCCCGAGCAGCTCCCTGGAGTGGGAGCGGCTCCAGTGGGGCCAGGCCTGCCCCTGCCCCCCGGGGGAGCCGGGCGGGTCGAGGCCGGCCCCCGACACCCACCCCTGCCCTTAAAGGCAGGCTTGGGAGACTGTCAGAGTCTTCAAGCCTCAGGGTGCTCTTCAAGTAGCTTGGAGGTCCTTAATTTCTTCCCAAGTCCCTCAGTGTAACTGGAAGACCAACCTCAGGGACTCAGCCCACCTGGGAGACCTCTCTTCTGCAGGGCTCCCAGGTCAGCTGCGTTCCTTACAAGTCCCTAGGGGCTGTCAGAGTCTTCAAGTCTCTGGGGGCTCTGAAGGGAACCAGGAGGCACTGAGGAAGACATTAAGGAGCTCCAAGTACCTGGAAGACCAACCTCAGGGAGTCCACCCACCTGGGAGACCTTTCTTCTTCAGGTCTCCCAGTTGGGCTGAGTCCCTGAGGTGGTTCTTCCAGTAACTTGGAGAGCCCCCAGAGACTTGAAGACTCTGAAAGTCTCCCAGCCCTGCCTTTAAGGGCAGTGGTGGGCGTCGGGGGCAGGCCTGGACCCGATTGGCTCCCCCGGGGGGCAGGGGCCGGCCTGGCCCAATGGGGGCCCTGGAGGCCCCTGGGCTCCCTAGCCTAAGAGACTTGTGTGGGGACAGAAATTCAGCAAGGCTTTTTTGCCCCCACACAAGTCTCTTAGGCTAGGGAGCCCAGGGGCCTCCAGGGCCCCCATTGGCTCCCGGGGGGGGTGTGGCCCAATGGGGGCCAGGCCTGGCCCCCACGCCCCCCACTGCCCTTAAAGGCAAGGTGGAGAGGCTTTAAGGCTCTGCAAGTCTCTGGGGGCTCCTTCAGTTCCCTGAAGAGCCCCCAGAGACTTGAAGAGCCTTAAAGCCTCTCCACCTTGCCTTTAAGGGCAGCAGGGGCAGGCCTCAGCCCAGACCCCCCCACTCCCCAGCCTCAGGGCTTTGGTGGGGGCACAAAAAAGCCCTGCCCAGCGGCTGCCCCCACACAAAGCCCTGAGGCCAAGGCGCGCTCGCTGCTCCCTCGTCGCCCCGGCCTTCCCCGCTGCCTCCCGGGCTGGAGCTGGGCTGCCAGGGCCCCTGCTCAAAGGAAGGGCCAACCTGGGGGCGAGGAGAAACAGCCCCTTGGGACAGGAGCTCTCACCTACTGCAGCGAGATGGCCCCGGCTGCCGGCTGCCCCCTCTCCGCTCCAGCGCTGCAGCCAGGAGCTCTTCCCCGAGCAGGGAGAACGCAGCCTTCGGCAAGCTGCGAGCAGGCGTGAACAGAGACCGCGCACAGAACACAGCACGTGGCACCTCGCCTCAGCTGGGGCTCGCGCCAAGTTTTATTGCCCAGAGCCCAAACACCTTCGCGCGGTGCCACCGTGCCCGAGTCCCACTTGGCGCTTCCTGGGGAGCGGGACGAGCTGGCAGGCGCAGGCCGCCTTCCTGCTGCGGCAGCTCCTGGAGGGGTGCGTGAAGGCCAAAGCCGGATTCTTGCTCCTTCGGGTGGTGAGGGGGGTCTCTGGGAAAGCAGGTCACTTCCTCAGTGCAGCTGGAGTCTGAAGCTGGGGCCCCAAAGAGCTGCGGGAGGGGTGGGCAAGAGACGAAAGAGCAGCTCTTGCCAGCAACCAGCACCTAGGAAAACAAAACAGAGCTCTTAAGAAAGAGCAGGACCAGGCACTTTCCCCTCTCTCAACACTCGGGCCCGACCCCGCGTCCCCCCCGGGGAGCGGGCGCTGGGGCTCTGCGCGCTGCGGCTCTGCCTTCTGGCCTTCAGCGCATCCACAGAGCACGGCTCCTGCTGAAAACAGAGCAGAAACGCACACAACTAGTGGCCCCAAATATGAAAAAACAATAATAAAATAAATCAAAACCAGAGCCATAGCTTGTCTGGCACCTACCAGGCCTCAAAGGTCTCGGAAGGAGCCCGAGCGCCGCTGCTCTCTGCGCGCTGCCAGTGATGGGCAAAAAGCCTCTTCCTCCCATACGCAGCTCAGGCCCATTTCTCCTCCTCCTTCGTGTGCAAGGTGACAGCGCTGAACACCAAGAGGCCTGCCTTCAGGGAGAAGGCGCCGGCACAGTACAGAAATGCCGAGGGGACACAACGTTCCTACTGCGTGGGCTGCAGGGGACGCCCAGACACCTAGAAAAGGAGAGACCCTCTCTCGAGTCTGGCACTGCACCACAACACAGCAACAGCAGCTCTTGCACACAACTCACACTCCCTCTCCTGTATTAGTGCCCGTGGCTTCCCTGAAAAGGCAAGGGAGCTCTTGAGGTTCTGCCCCAAATCACTGCTTTCCTCCTTAGCTAAAAGCTCGCAGACATGTCCCACCTCGTTTTCCAGCGCCATGTTCTCTACTCTGCAAGAAACAGTTGCACAATGCAACTCTCCGCAACACCAAGACTCTCCGGGCTGCCTTTCGCAGCAACTGCCCAACAGCTCCCCAAAAAGGGGCAGCCACAAGCACAGGTTGTTGGGAAGCCCAGGCCGGGAGCTTGCTAAACAACTCCAAAAAGCAAAGCCAAAGAGAAGCAAGTCCAAAGTCCTCCAGCCCCTCCTACGCTCCAGGACACTGCAGCCCAGCCAGAGCTGTCCCAGAGAGCCCCTTCCCCTGGCACGAGACATTCCCACCGGCCTTACCTGCGGAGAGGAGCCCCGGGGAGCGAAACCCAGTCGGTCATGACCTACTGGGAACTGAAACACCCCACAGCCCTCCGGCAGCGGGAGCTGCACGCCCCAGTTGCCCCCGCAGACAGACAAAGCGGCCACGTTGAGCTGACCCAGGCAACAGAAAACACAACCGAGAAACACAACCGAGCTCTCAGTGAGCACATCAGCTCCCAGCAGCCACAAAGGAAGCAGACAGAGATCTTGCAGAGACAGGACACAGCTCCCACTACGCTTCTCAGCTCCCCAGGCAGCTGAAACCCCAAAACAGCCTCGCCAGTAAAACAGGCTGAAAGCTCTGCACGGGCAGGCAGACAGACAAGGAAGGACCCCGCGCCAGCGCCACCACACGCCGCTCCACCACCAGGCTCCAGCGGCTCCCACAGGGCTGGGAACCAGCCTGCCAACACCCGCCCCCGAAGAAAGCCCGAGGGAGGGCGGCAGCCGCGCTGGAAACCTGCCGCCCCCGGCAGCGGACGAGCCCCCGGCGGGGCGGGAAGCGCCACCCGGCCGCCTCGGGGCCGCCAGGGAAGCCCTTGCCCGAGCGCTGCCCCCTCCCCGGCGCTCCGGACAGCCCGGCCGCCGGCTGCCAACGCTCCCTCCTCCGGCGCCGCCCGCAGCCCGCCGGGCACTCGCTGCACGGGCCGGCAAACAGCGCCCGCAGACACCCAGCGCTCCGCTGCCGGCGCTCGCTCCTCCGCGGCGCCCGCCGGTGCTGCCAGCAGCTCGCGGCCGGCACCATCGCGCACGTCCCGCTCGGTCCCGCCGCGCTGCCAACGGCGCTGCCACAACCGTTGCGCGTTGCCCAGGCGAGAGCGACCGGCCGCCCCGACCGCCTCCCCGCGCCCGGCCCGGCCCCCCCGCCGCCCCCGAGCCCGGCTGCGCCACGACCCGCCGCGCGTCCCGCAGCCTGCCGCTCTCCAGCAGCGCCGCGCCACCGCACCAGACAGGACGCGACGCGACGCGACGCGACGGGACCCGGCCGCCGCCGCCAGGCGCCACCACACAGCCGGCCACCCCGCCGCCATCTTCGCCGCCGGCCGCTCGCTCCCCCCTCCCCCGGCCAGAGGCGGGAGCGGGGCGCCAATCAGCGGCGGGCGGCGCGCAGGCGCCCTCCAATGGCCGAGAGGCAGCTGGCCCGGCCGGCCAATCCCCGCGGCGGCCCGGGCGGAGGGCGGGAGGGAGTGGAGAGAGGCCGGAGATGGCGTCCGGCGGCCGTGGGCGCCGCCGAGCGGGCGGGCGGGCGGGCGGCGGGGCGGGGTCTGCCGGCGCCAGGGACGCGGTCCCCGCTGTCCCCCCTCAGTGTCCCCCTCGCTGTCCCCCCTCAGTGTCCTCCCGCCCGTCGCCGCCCGGTCGGCTGTCGCCGGCGGCAGAGGGCAGCGGGGAGGGCAGGCGCCGTGCGCGGGCAGGGCAGGGGCTGCGGGCAGGGCAGGCAGGAAGCGGCGCTGCCTCGTGTGACCCACGTCGAGGCCCCGCCGAGCTCCTCCCGGCCCGGGTCGCCCCCGACGGGCTCGCCCGGTCCCAGGCCGCTCTCCCCCAGCTCATACAGTCCTGCCCAGGCTCGTGCGGGCTTGCGCGGAGCTTGTCCAGCCCCTCGTCCAGCCCGAGGGGCTCCTACGGCCCCGCACGGGTCTCCGCGGGCTTGTGTAGTCCCGCGTTGAGCTCGGGGGGGCCCGCGCCCGGCTCCACAGAGTCACAGCATGGTTGAGGTTGGCAGGGACCTCTGGAGATCATCTAGTCCAACCCCCCTGCTCCAGCAGGCTCCTCTAGAGCGTATTGCCCAGGATCGCATCCAGTCGGGTTTTGAATGTCTCCAGCGAAGGAGACTCCACCACCTCTCTGGGCAACCTGTGCCAGTGCTCACTCACCCTCACAGTCGAGAAGTTTTTCCTCAGGTTCAGGTGGACCTGCCTGTGCTTCGGTTTGTGCCCGTTGCCTCTTGTCCTGTCACTGGGCACCACGGAGAAGAGACCGGCCTCATCCTCTTGAACCCCCCCCCACCCTTCAGATACTTGCACACATTGATGAGATCCCCCCTCAGTCTTCTCTTCTCCAGGCTCAACAGGCCCAGCTCTCGCAGCCTTTCTGCAGAGGAGAGATGCTCCAGTCCCCTCATCCTCTTTGCAGTCCTCCGCTGGACTCTCTCCAGGAGTGCCATGTCTCTCTTGTCCTGGGGAGCCCACAACTGCACCCAGGACTCCAGGGGAGGCCTCCTCAGCAGGGCTGAGGAGAGGGGCAGCATCACCTCCCTCCACCTGCTGGCAACACTCTTCCTCAGGCACCCCAGGAGACCATTGGCCTCCTTGGCCACAAGGGCACACTGCTGCCTCATGCTTCACTTGTTGCCCACCAGCACTCCCAGGTCCTTCTCGGCAGAGCTGCTTGCCAGCAGGTCAACCCCCAGCCTGTCCTGCTGCCTGGCCTTCTTCCTCCCGAGGTGCAGCACCTTGTGCTTGCCTATGTTGAACTTCAGGAGGTTCCTCTCCGCCCAGCTCTCCAGCCTGCCCAGGTCCCTCTCCATGGCAGCACAGTCTTCTGGTGTGTGAGCCACTCCCCCCAGTTTAGTATCATCAGCAAACTTGCTGAGGGTGCACTCTGTGCCTTCCTCCAGGTCATTGATGAATACATTGAACAAGAGTGGACCCAGGACTGACCCCTGGGGGACACCGCTAGCTGCAGGCCTCCAACTAGACTCTGCGCCACTGACCACAACCCTCGGCGCTTGGCCATCCAGCCAGTTCTCAGTCCACCTCACCAGCCACTCATCTAACCCCCACTTCCTGAGTTTACCTGGGAGGATGTGATGGGAGACAGTGTCAAAAGCCTACGAGTTTCTATGGGCCTGAACAGGGCTCGTACGGGCCTGTGCTGAGGTCATACAGGTTCGTGCCAGGCCCTACAGGCTCATTTGCGTCCATGCTGGGCTCTGCAGGGTCCTACGGGCCCCCACAGGGCTCCCTGGGCGCGTACGGACCCACATGGGGCTCTATGGGCTCATCCAGGCCCCCACTGCGCTGGTGCGGGTCCCTGCCGGGCCCTAGGGGCTTGTGCAGACTTGTGCTGGGCCCTCCAGGCTCCTATGGGCCTGTGCCAAGCTCGTACAGGCCCGTGCCAGGCTCTACAGGCTTCTAAGAGCCTGAACGGGGCTCTAGGGGCTTGTACAGCCCCATGCCAAGCTCACATGGGCTTGTGCCAGGCCCTGCAGGCTTGTACGAGCCCTTGCTGGGCTCTGCAGGCTCGTACAGACCCCCCACAGGACTCCACAGGCTCATAGGGGCCCATGCCAAGCTCGTAGGAGCCTGCGCCAGGCCCTAGGGGCTCGTATGGGCCCTTGCCAGGCTCTGTGGACTTCTATGGGCCTGCACGGGGCTCTGTGGACTCATACAGAGCTGTTTGGGGCTGTATGGGCTTGTACGTCCCCTTGCTGAGCACATACGGGCCCGTGCCGAGCTCTGTGGGCTGGTACGGTCCTGCACAGCGCTCTACGGGCTCGTACGAGCCCACACCAGGCTCTGTGGGCTCGTACTGGCTCACACTGAGCTTGTTCAGGTCAATGCCAGGCCCTGTGGGCTGGTACGGGCCTGCACTGGGCCCTAGGGACTCCAACGGACTCGTGCTGGGCCCTACGGGCTCATACGGGACTGCTCTGAGTTCGTGCGGGCCCATGCCGGGCGCTATGAGCTAGTATCAGTTTGCCGTTATCTTTGCTGCCTTACATCTCCCTTAGGCCTCCTCGCTCCTCTCCTTTCCCTTCCTCCCCTTAGACACGTCCTGTGTGGTTTCCAAGACATGTTAACCCCATCTTCTGTGCCCGTAACTGAGGCTCGAAAGGAAGGCAGACAGCAGGAAAGGAAGGCAAAAGGAAAAAAAGCGGCTTTTTGCTATGAAGCCAACAGTCTTAAAACCCATTAGGCTAGTAACTGGGGTGGAGTTATCTCATCTAACTTTAGGAAGCCAAACTTAAGGTCTGAACTGCTTCTCCAGGCTCCCTCCCTAGGCTGTGGAGAAAAACGGGCCCTTCCAGAGAGCCCTTCACCCAATCGATCCCCGAGAGCGGTGGGACTGCAGAAGGACTGCACGTCTCTAGCCGTTATGTCTGCCACCGGAGGAAAATGATAATCCTGCCTAAATGTAGTCTCACGTGTGCAAGGGGTGTATCAAAGCATCTGGAAAGGACTCTCACCACGTGGTGAGCCGAAATCCCGAATTCCAATTGTGACTCTGTGAAATACTGGGGTGCCAGAGGATTTCCTGGAACTGAGAAGGATGTAGAAAAGCATGACCAGACTAGTCAAAGAGATGACCCTTTCCGTTAAAGGAACGGGAGCCTGGAGGAGGGCTCTTCAGGAAGGAAAAGAGACAGCTGAGAGAGGTAGGAGAGAGCTGCCTGGAACGAAGTGCTGTGGGAAAGGGGAACAAGGCAAGTCTCGGTGTCCTTCAACAGCAGCTGGAGCTAGGAGGTGCCATACTTGAAGAGAGAAGAAAAGGAGGTATTCTTTCAGCCCCAAAGGGTTGGAGAATGGAAGCAAATTAAAGGGCATGCTTGATTTGTGGCCACTTGGAGACAGGAGAGCGAAGTAGAATTGCTGCTCTAACTTGTGCTGCTGTTGTTGTTGTTGGTGCTAGAAACAGATCCCCTCAGGTGAGGCACGGCGACACGAAGAAGTCATTGCCTAGTGAGGAGAACAACAGCTTCTTTGACTACTCCCTCAAGAAAAACATAAAATAAACACACTCCTTTTATTTTGGAAACACTCTCTCGTCTTCTTTTTGCTTCGAGCCTAATTAGGAATAGTAGGAAAAAAGGACATCACATTCCCCAAGAAAAAACACTGGTATTTACTGCATTTGTTCCTTTAATGATTGGAGATGGGGGGGGGGGGGTCTTATTTAGGCTGTGTATTGGCTTTGGTACATCAGGAAAATGGCAGACCAAGCTGACCAAACAGTGTGTGTCCACTTGGCACGTTGTGAATAGCTCTCGAGATAACACTGACCTTAACGACTATGTCCCTAGTGAATAGAAAAGGGCTCCTGCTCACACGCAGTTTTACACACGCACACACCCCCAAATTAAGATGTAAATCTTAAATCCTATCCTAGGGGATCATCTTAATTATCTGCATGGCAGACATCTACAGTTATTTTGGATGCCTTAGTGCATCATAGCGAGTGGGGTACCCCAGGGGTCAATACTGGCTTCAATCGTGTTCAAGTTGTTCCTCAGAAACTTGGCTGAAGGGACAGCGTGCGCCCTCAGCGAGTTTGCGGCTGTTCTGAACTGGGAGGTATGGTTGCAACCCTGGAGGGTCGTAGCGCCGTTCAGTGGGAGCTCAACAGGCTGGAGAGATGGGCAGAGGGGAAGCTCATGAAGTTCAAGCCAAGGAAGGGCAGAGTCCTGCCCTGCAGGAGAAACACCCTGGTGCAGCAGTACAGGCTGGGGAGTGAGGTGCTGGGAGTGCAGGTGGCCAGCAAGTTGAGCACGAGGCAGCAACGTGCCCTTGTGGCCAAGAAGGCCAACGATCTCCCGGGCTGCAGTAGGCAAAGCATTGGCAGCGGGTTGAGGGCGGTCATCCTCTCCCTCTCCTCAGCCCTGGTGAGGCCTCGCCTGGAGTCCTGGGTGCAGGGGTGGGCTCCCCAATACAAGAGAGACATGGAGCTAGTGCAGTGAGTGCAGCTGAGGGTTCCTCAGATGCTGAAGGGATGGGGGCATAGGAGGAAAGGCTGCGAGAGCTGGGCCTGTTCAGCGTGGAGAAGAGACGACTTGGGAGCGGGGGGGGGGCGAGATCTGACCAATGGGTAGAAATATCTGAAGGGAGGGAGTCAAGAGGATGGGGCCAGAGCCTTGTCAGAGGGGCCCACTGACAGGAGGAGAGGCAGTGAGCACAAACTGAAGCACAGGCAGGTCCGTCGGACCATGAGGACAAACGTCTTTGCTGTGGGAGTGACGGAGCGCTGGAACAGGCTGCCCAGCGAGGTCGTGCAGTCCCCATCCGTGGCCATGGTCAAAAGGCATCTGGCTAGGGTGCTGGGCAACCCGCTCTAGGTGACCCTGCTGGAGCAGAGGGGTTGGACTAGATGATCTCCAGAGGTCCCTTCCAACCTCCACCGCTCTGTGAGTCTGTGACCAGAGCCCCATGGAGGCGCAGAGGCAGACAGAGGTGGCCGAGGGGCAGGCAGCCCTGCGCCCCTGAAGGGATGTGCCCTGCCCCTCCCTAGGGCGGCGGGTCACAGCAGGGGCCTTTGTGACCCCATGGCGCCCCATGGTGTTGTTGGGCACCACTATGGCATGAGCAAGGCAGTGTCCGGGAGGATGGCAACAGGAAAGGAAGGAGCACGCAGGGCTGCTGAAGGAGCCCTTGAGCGCGCGATGTCTTTCCCTGTCGCCCCGGGCAGCCCCGCAGTGCGAGGCGTTTCCCCAAGGCACCCCCAGCTCAGACCTGGGTAAGAGGGCTGGGGCTGGGGCTGAGCAGCTCCCCAGGGCCTCAAGGGGGCCCTTGGCCATGGCCATGGCCAGGAGAGGAAGGAGCAGGCAGGGTGATGGGGTGGGGCTGGAGCTAAGGTGCAGGAGAGCTGGCGCCAGGGCCCAGCACACCTGCAGCGGGCAGGGGGACGCCAATGTCCCGCAGGGAACCACCCTCTGCTGGTGGCGTTAGCGAAAGGTTTTCCTTCCAAGAACATCTTGGCAAAGCCTGCCGGCATTTTCCAAATGACACCTTTCGCATGGAAAAACCACAGCCGTGGGCTCGGACTTCTCCAGCCAGGCTGTCTGCTAAGCCCAGGGGGACAGTGCAACTGTTTCCAGGTGCCAGGCCTGGCCTTAGGCTCCTCCATTCCCAACGTCCCCCTTTTCTTCCTCCCTGCAGGATGGAGAAGAGACCTCCCAGGCACCCCCGGGTGGCCTGGGAGAAGAAGGATGGCTCCGTCAGCCGCCCTAGGGTGGCTTTGAAGGAGGAGGAGGAGGATGGACCCCCTAGGCACCCAAGGGTGGCCTGGGAGAAGGAGAAGAAGGATGGCTCCATCAGCTGCCCTAGGGTGGCTTTGAAGGAGGAGGCGGATGGACCCCCCAGGCACCCCAGGGTGGCCTGGGAGAAGGAGAATGGCTCCGTCAGCCGCCCTGAGGTGGCTTTGAAGGAGGAGGAGGAGGACGGACCTCCCAGGCACCCCAGGGTGGCCTGGGAGAAGGGAAAGGATGACGACTCTGTCAGCTGCCCTGAGGTGGCTTTGAAGGAGGAGGACAGATCCCCCAAGCTCCCAAGGGTGGCCTGGGAGGAGGATGAGAAGGATGGCTCCCTCAGCTGCCCTAGGGTGGCTTTGAAGGAGGAGGAGGAGGATGGACCTCCCAGGCACCCAAAGGAAGCCTTGGAGGAGGAGGAGGAGGACGGAGGCCCTTCAGAGAGCCACCCCAGGAGGGCCTGGGAAGAGGAGGAGAAGGAAGAGGAGGAGGAGGAGGAGGAGGAGGAGGAGGAGGAGGAGGAGGAGGAGGAGGAGGAGGAGGAGGAGGAGGAGGGTGGACCCTCCACCTACACCAGGGTTGCCTGGGAGGAGGAGGAGGAGGATGGAGGCCCTTCAGGGAGCAGCTCGCAGCCGGAGCAGTGCTCGCTCCAGCCATTGCAGCCAGGTGAGTGAGTGGGCACCCCTGGGCTGGGCAGGACCGGGGGCTGCGAGCCCATAGCTGGGCACAGGCCTCAACTGGTCCCTGTCTCCTGCCAGCCCCGACAGCTCTGCCCACTCTCTTTCTTGGTCACATCTAGGGCAGCTTCTGCCAGGAGAGGAGGAAGCCCTGGGAAGCATGCGCACCTTTCTGCGAAGCGGAGGCAAGGTAACGGCAGGCACTTGTGCCTGGGCTGTGCCTGCATCTCCTGGTGGGTGGCCCCTGCACGTGCAACGCTCAGGCGGCCCCGCAAGGGCTGCTGGCTGTGCAGAGCTGCTCCCGTAGAGGCACGCCACGCACCACTGCGTGGCCGCAAACGCTCCGGTGCTGCTGCCCATGCCTCTGGCGCACTTATGCTCTCCGTCTCTCTCGTCCTGCTGCTGCCAGGAAGAGGCCGAGAAGCTGCAGTTTCTGGCCGACGTCTGCACCCTCTGCAGAGGCGCCAGCACGGATGTCTTGCTGCGGGTCCTGCTTTTCCTGTGCAGGGTGGATCTGGCAAAGGCAATCGAGGTGAGGGCGCAGGCCGGGGCCTGGGGGAGTGGGCAAGCCTAGCCGGGCACTGGCACACCAGGGAGGCCAGGACTGGGGTGCGTGAGCGTGGGAAGGTGGGGAGCCCTTGCTCGTGAGCGCAGCGCTGCCCACTGCAGGGCTCCAGAAGCCACCGAGAGCGGGGCGACGAGGGGGCTGCCCTGGGTGCCAGCGCTGGGGTGCGACGGGGGCACCTGGGCTCTGCCAGCCTGGCAGGCTCCTCGCTGGCTGCTGACAGCTCCCACGCCGCGTCCTCGCTGCGCTCTCCAGGTGCTGTTGCGAGAGGAGCCCGTGGAGCAGCTGAGCACTGCGGTGCGGCAGCAAGCCTTCCTCGCCATCGCTGCAATGAGGTAGCTGCCCCAGCCCCTGCCTTGCTCAAGGCCTCCACAGCCTACGGACCTGACGGCACCAGCTGCAGCTGGGCGGCATCTCCCGTTCGGGGGCAGTCTGAGCGAGGTGTCTGCGGGGCCTCTGCTCTCCCCTGCACGGGCCTTGACAGTGCTGGAGACGGGAGGGCAGAGAGGGCCCCGGGGCCCTGTCCAGTGTCTCCGGACTTTGCTCACGAAGGCTGAGGCAGGAGATGCAGAGGGTATCGGGCACATGCTGCCGGCCCGTCCTCTGTCCCTGGGCCAGCATCACAGGAGGAAGAGGCGCCTCCCCAGGGGCCTCCCCACCTCGCACCCCTAGCAGCATAGGCTCTGCCGCCCACGAGCTCTGGAGGTGCCACTGTCAGCCCCCGGCTCTGAGCAGCGCCTCTCCCTCCTTGCAGCAAAGCGAAGCTGGTGCTAGATGGCAACCAGAAGACAAGCCTCCTCCAGTCCTGCTTCTGCGCGGTCTTCTTCCTTCCTCCCACAGAGCACATGCAGAGCCTGCAGGCTGCCCTCTACTCCAAGGTACGCCCTGGCCGAGGGCTGCAGAGCCCGACAGTCCCCCTGGGCTGGTCCCCGGCTGCTCTGTGCCGAGAGATGAACGCAAGCTCCAAGCCAGAGCAGCACTGCAGCGCGGCTTCCCCACCCTCGTGCCTTTTCCCCCTTGCCCTGGCGATGGCCCCGTGTAGTGTCGCCAAGCTGGTCCTCGTGCGGCAGCTCCTCTGCCCTAAGCCTCTCCCCGGGCACCGCAGGGCCCTGGGTGGCCCCCTCAGGCTGCAGGGATTCAAGCCCCTCTCCTGCAGGCAGGGGGCTCCAGGGAAGAAGTGCCACAAGCCTCTGTCTTCCTTGCAGACGCTGGCTGCCCTGGACAGCATGCTGCAGGCGCTGGTGCTCACATGTCTCTCGCCTGCTCTCCTGGAGCTGCAGAACATCCTGCAGGTGTGGCATTTACGCAAAGAGTGGCCTTCACAGGGACTGACTGTTTCTCACCCCAAAACAAAGGGACTCTCTGGAGGGGACCTCCCTCTGCTCGGCCCCGCAGCGCTAGGGGCAGAGAGCATGCTGCAGGGAGAGGAGCGTCTCCCTCGGGGGAGCGAGGCTTCCCCACCGTGCTCTTCTGCAAGCCCAGTGTCTCCTGGCTGCAGTCAAGAGTCCTTTCTTGCCCACCCGACTCCTGCAGGGGAAGGCAAAGCCCTAAGCCCTGGCCCTCCGCGACAGGAGGGCCCAGCGGGCCCTTTCTGGCAAGCAGCAGAGGCTGCAGGAGCCACGGGAGCCTGCTGCCTGCCCGGCTCCAGCTGCTCAGCCGAGGGGATTTGTCCCTAGTTGGGGGGGACTCGCAAGGCAAGAACCCACTTACAGGCTTTGCTCCTGCTCCCAGGAGCTGAAGGGCAAAGCCGAGCGGGCATCAGCAGAGCTGCCTCGCTTGCAGCAGCTGGCAGGTCACCGCGCAGACCAGCAGCTTTTCTCCTCCCAGGTCCTGCTGCCCTTCCTCCGGTCCAAGCAAGCAGCCACGCGCCAGAGGGCTGTGGGGCGCATTGCCGAGCTCACGCAGCTCCTGGTCATCCCTCCCTTGCTCAAGGTAAGCCGCCTCAAGACCAGGCAACCTCCAGCCGCCCCATCACCCCTTCGTGGTGCTCCGGAGCCTTCTGCAGCTCCGCGCTGCCTCCAAGGGAAGCCTGGCTACAAGGTAGGGCACTCAGCAAGGCCCTGCCCTGAAGCTATGCTCTTGGCCATGCCTCGGTGGGCTTCCTTCTGCAGGCCCTGCTCTCTCAGACGCCACCTCTGCTCGCAGCCCTGGGCAGGGCAGCACTGCCCTGGGCACACGCTGTGGGCCCAACAGCGCCCTCCACAGCTCCCGCTCACCTGCGGTCCAGTCACGGCTTAAACGTGGCCTCGGGGCTTTGGTGGCAAGCAGCACCCTTCAGCCCTGCCTCCCTCCCCCAGGTCTGCTCGCCCTTGGAAAGAAGCAGTGACGGCCCTGACGACTGCAGAAGGAAGCAGTTCTCCATCCTGGGCGGGCTGGTGGGACACGTCATCCTGTGCTGTGCCTGCCAGGACCAAGGCACCAGTCACGGAGCTGCAGAAGCTCTTCACCACCTGTACACGTTCATCCTACAGGAAGAAAGTAAGAGAAGCGGCCGCAGGCTGAGTCCTTCCACACACGCACAGAGCCAGGCAAGGGCAGGCAAGGCACCGCGCTGCCTCAGCCACTCTCCGCAGCAGCAGCAAAGCGCCAGAAACTCCTGCATTGTAGGCGCAGGGCAAGCACTGCGTAAAGGCCAGGGCCCACAGAGGCCAGGCTCGGTGTAGCGGGCCCGTAAGCAGGAGGCCATGGGGGATGTGACCTGCAGCCAGCTCTCTGCGGAGAGAGGGGGCATGCACACACTACTTAATAAACAGCAGCCACCTCCTAGACTTCACGCAGGGCCGTCAGCTGCCTTGCTGGAATCCCTCGCCCGCTTACCAACGGGCTGGAAAACCTTCAGCAGCCCCTGCTCCTCTTAGGGCTTGTGTCTCGCTTCCTACTAGAAGGGCTGCTCAAACGCATCTGCCTTGTGGTAGTCTTAAAAGCCGTTTCCCCTCCCACCTGCCTTGCGATAGGCCCAGGACTTCCCCGGAAAGCCTGCTCCCCATCCATTTCTGGCACGCCTGCTTTCTCTGCCAGCAACGTTTCTCGCTGAGGCCTGCAGGGTACCACCTCTGAGTCACCATCCTCCCTCCTAATTGCCCTGTGTCTCCCCTCCTGTCCAGGCATGGAGCTGTCCCACGATAGCCCAAAGCACCTGCAGATCCAAAAGGACAGGGAAGAGGCAAAAAGCCGCCTTTCGCCGCCCAACAACGTTAGGGAAATCACGGCGGTAAGGAGCGTCTCCGTTGCTGGGACTGCCGGCCGTGGGGTCAGCACGATGCTCAGATGGACAGAAGGACCCTTTGACAGGGGGACTAACGGGTGCTTGCCGTCATCGGGCAGGGGGCTCGCCTTGTTCTTGAGCATGGACTAGCCACAAGTTTGTGGCCTGGCCCCCTCCCCCCCCACCAGAGCTCTGCTTCCCCACAGCAGCAGCAGAGGGGCACCCTGAGCCCAGCCGCCCACTTCCTGCCTGGGGCCATCACCCAGCCCAGCTCAACCCCTGCTCCTGGCTCTCCTGGCAGCACAGAGCCAGCACTGCCACACGCTTCTCTCCAGAGCCGCTCTCACTGCTCAGCTGGGCAGCAGCCAGCAGCACGAGGGCACTGCGTGTGATGCCTCTCTCTTCCCTGCCTCCTTTCTGCTCTAGATGTTTGCAAAATACCTCCAGCCGTCGGAGAGAGCAGATCTCATTGTCGTAGCCATCAGGGCCATGAGCTGCTCCAGTGCCTTTGTCACACAGGCAGCCGCTCACATGCTGGATGTGCTGGTGACAGAGGACGCCTCTCAGCTGAAGCACGTAAGTCGCCTGCGGCTGGCATGGCCGGGGCTCGAGCCCTGCAGGGCATTGTTTTTCCTCTGGATGCAGGTCTCCCTCCCAGGCACCTAAGAGCCTTTGAGGCCAGCACGGAGCAGTGGGAAGGGAAGCAGTTGTCGGTGGGAGCTGGAGAAATGCCTCCCTCCATGCCATGTGCCCTGCAGGTGGCCAACATCATGAGGTGCATGTGCAGCTGCCTGATGGCCATCAAAGAGGTGTCTGCCCGGCACAGCGTGAACAGGGCTCTTCTGGAGCTGACCTGCGCACACCCTCACGAGGCAGTCCTGAGCCTCTTGTACTGTTCGCCAGCATGCAACAGGTACGGGGCTCAGCTGCCTGCAGGGCTCAGGGCCCAGCAGCCTTGGGAGCTCATGCCATGGGGGCTACCAGAGCGGTGGAGATCTCCAGGACCCCTGCTGAGGGACTGGCCCCAGTGCTGGTGCATGAGCCAGGGCTGCAGCAGGCAGAGGTGATCAGGCCTGCCTGGAGCGCTGCTCGAGTGAGCCGCAGAGCCTGGCTACCTTGGTGCCTGCCTGCCCCATAAGGAACTGCAGCTCGGCCACGTGCTGCTGGTGGGGCAGGGCGCACTGGCTGTTGCTAGCAAAGGGCAGCGGGCAGAGGCAGGGCTGGTGGCCAGCCTGGGCCCTCCAGGGCAGCCAGGCCACGGCGCGCCCAAGGCAGCCTGCTGACAGAGCGCTCGGGGCCTACAGCGCTGCCAAGGCCATGTGGCGGGTGATGGTCTCAGAGCCCGGCGCTGCAGAGAAGGTGCTGCCCGAACTACTGAGGCTGCTGGAGGACTCACCACTGGGCAAGACATCCGCCTGCATCAGCAACAACGCGGGCATCCTTTCGTGGGCTGTGAGTTTCCAGGCGAGGCCTCCATCACCTTCAGGGCTGCGCTTGCCTCCCCAGGCAAGAGGCAGCGCTCCCTTTCGCCTTCCCCATCTGCCCCCCAAGCTGGCACCTCCCACAGGGCACACACACCTCAGGGCCATGGCCAGCAGGGCTCTGCCCAGCGTCTAGCCTCTGCTGGGCCAGTACACTGGGCTGCCGAGCACCGCCTGGAGCCCTGCGCGCACAAGCACGAGGCCTGCCTGGGCAGCTCTCTGGCCTCCTGGGTCTCTGCATCTCCTGGCCTTCCTCAGCAGGCTGGAAGCTTGTGTTAGGGGCAGGCTTAGCGGTTGGGGCCGGGCTCAGGGCCAGGCAGGGCCCACGCACAGCCCAAGCAGGCTGCAAGGGCTGACACAGGAGATATGCGAGAGCCGCCCCCCCCCCCCCCCGGTTGATGTCCATGCCCACGCAGGGAGGCTCGATGGGCCCATGCCACAAACAGGAGCTGAGCCTCAAGAGCTTCCATGACTTAGCCCTGCCCAGACAGCCAGGCCGCGCGCACACTGCGCTGCATCTGCTGGGGCGCAGGGCACCGCCTGAGCCTCACGCCCCAAGCTCGGCCAGGGCAACACCGTCTCATCATTGACAACCGTCTCTGGGGGTTTGTTGCAGGCAACCAGGGCGCTGCACGAGATTCTCCATCAGCCCCTCTGCCCCCAGGAGGTGAAGCTCTTTTTCCCCCAACTCCTCCTGGCACTGCTCTTCCGGATTGCCCTCGCTCTCGAGATGATGCCAGAGGAGGTTGCTGTCTTCTGGGGGCAATGCCAACAGCATCAGCCTGCTGCCTCCAGCCCCACCAGGTACTGCCTCCCACTTCCCCCACCTCTGCCCTGCACCTGGAGCCAAGGCCAGGGCTCCCAGGGTGACCTGGCCTTTCCTCTGCGGGCAGGTGCGCAGCAGAGGCCATGAAAGCACTGCTCTGCTGGGCTAACTACAAGAGCCAAGTGCTTGCCATGGAGAGCAAGGGCGCCTGGGACATGCTCCTCACTGCCGCCACCCACCACTGCGGAGTGGCTTTGCTGGCCATGTGAGAGCCCCCTCCTCCCCGCTCTCCCCTAGCCCTTCTCCCCACTGGTGGGACGCCCTATACAATCCCCTTCCTCGTGGCTGACAGGCCGGCCCCAGCTCTCCACAAAGGAGCTGCACTCTCAGCCCTTGTCACTGAGGGATGGCACAGGGGAACGGCAAAGGGCTGGGTGTGGATTCGGGGGGTGGTCTCTCTCTGTCACAGCCCAGCTCTGAGAGCTCCTGGAGGAGAGCTGGTGTTACCAGGCACAAAAGAGGGTGATGCACAGCAGCAGTCGCCTCCCCCACCCCCACCCCCACCCCGGGCAGCCCAGCAGGGAAGGGGCAGGAGGCACAGGGGAACACTGCAAGAGCCCGCGGGGTGGGGGCACGGGGCATGACTCCACAGTGCGCAGGACATGGGCTGTGCTGCAAGGCAGACTTCAGGGCAGGAAGGGAGCTTCTCCAGCCTCCTCCACCAAAATGAGCCTCCTCATGTTGGGCACTGCCTTTCTAATGGCAAGGTGCAGTGGCAAGACACCACACCTCCAGGAGCAAATGCTGCTGCCTGCTGAAGCTGAGCACAAACATGGCCTCGCCCTGCCTGGCCTGGCCTGTGGGAGAACACCTAGACTGGGCAGTGCCATCCCACAAGAGGTTGGCCTGCCCTGCTCAAGGCCAACACTACCTTCTTCTCCCTGCCAGAGAGATGAGGAAGGCCCCCAGGCCCCAGCGTGCCTACATCTTCCACCACCTGCTAGAGCTGCTCAGCAGGGAGAAGCCCTCCCATGAGATCCCTGCTATGGCTTTCCTCGTCGAGGTGAGCTCAGCGGCCAGCTCTGGGGTGCCTCAAACCACTCTGCTCTCTTGTGCCCACCACTGCACCGTGGGTGGCAATGAATGGAGCAGGGTGGTGGGTGCACTCCGAGCAGTACCTCGGTGCATTTCTGGTGGGGTAATGCTTGCCACTACCTGTATTTCCTATCTATCTGCTTTGTGCCTGCTCTCCCTACTCAACTGCTCCTCAGAGGCATGACAGTAAGAGGCTGCAGCTGGTGGCCAGGCCTGGAGGAACAAGCGAGCTAGCTGCACAGCGTGCCCTGAGGCACAGGACAGGGCCACAGGGGCTCTCGCAACCACTGCTGCCTTCAGGCTGGCCCTTGCCCGGGTCTGGTGGCCTTGCCCTCAGCTGGTGGTTGGATCCAGCACTGCAGGATATGGGGAGTCCTGCAGCTTTGTCAGTCTGCCACTGCTGTGTGTGTTTCAGCTGCTGGGCTGTGCTGACCTCAGAGGAGAGGACCATCACATCCTGAACCTCTTCCTGAGATACCTGCAAAGCCAGAGCTCGGTGATGCGCAGGCTGGTGTTCAGGGGCCTCCTCAGGCTGTGGGAGAGACCCGAGATGGTGAGCGAGCGGGGACAGCCAGCTGAAGCCATGCCAGAGGCCTGGGGCTGGGCAGGAGGGGCTGGGTAACTCAGTAGCTTACAACTCAGGAGCTGTCCTCTTCCTCTGCCCACTTTGGGAGTCCTTTGGGACAGGGCCCTGGCTCTGCTGCACAAGGAGAAAGGCACCGGTGCCGGCGGCAGACCCAGACCGTGGCCCTGCACCAAGCAAGCCACCTCCAAACCACCTCAGTCACGAGAATGCTGTGCTGAAGGAAGTTGCCTTTCCCACAGGCAAGGAAAATGCAGGCCCTGGTGCCAGCCCTCATGGAGAGCCTGCAGGACGCAGACACGGACATCCGCGAGAAGGCCCTAGCTCTGCTCAGCAGCATGATCCATCTCCTGGACGGGCAGAGGGCCAGCCTCATCGTTCTGCAGCTGGCTGAGAAACTCTTGCCACTCTTCGATGATGTAAGGCTCGGGGGACAGTCGGGCACCCGCTGGGTCCCCCGGGATCTGATGCGGATGGCCAGCCCAGGCTGCTCCAGCCACATTGAGCCCCTTGCCCATTGTGGTTTTGGAGCAGCCAGGGCTGAGCTCCTCTCCTCTTCCTTCCCACCAGGAGTCCGGCTGCGTCAGAAACCTCTCCATCAACCTCCTGAAAGATATGATGACAATGGTAGCGGGCACCACAAGAAAACTGATGAGGAAGCAAGTGCAGAGGAGCCTGCTCCTCCTCCTCTTCCACTTGCACGACCAGGTCCAGAGCGTGGCCCAGGTGTGGATTTCTGACCTGACCAGTCATTGCGGGAGGGCAATGCTGACCCCCTCCCCACCTTGGCTGGGCCTCAGCATCAAGAGCAAAGGCTGCCAGCAGTCGCTCCCTTTGAATGGGTGTTACCTTGAGGCCCAACCTCCGGAGGCCCTGAGCAGGGCACAGAGCCTCCTCCCTGTCTCTACCAAGCCACCCACTGCCCTGCCTTCATCCTCCTGCCATGCCTCTTCCTGCACAGATGGACAGAGAGCTGAGGTCCCCTCACAGCCCCGCTCCCTCCCTACAGCCCTCCACCAGTGCGGGCCATAGCAAGAGCCCCGGCAGGCCCAGAGAAGCTGGCCATTTCCCAGAGCTCCTCTACCTGCTCCAACAAGGCTCGGCAGCCATCCATGGCCAAAACAGCCTAAGCACTCGAGGCCCCACAGGCTTCCCAGCTGTCCCTGCAGGAGTCAAAAACACAGGGTTATGCTCTCCCCATCACGGCCCTCCTCCCCTCCCGCCCCACCACGCTCTGCCCAGGGGACACACAGGTGTCTGGGCTGGGGCACGCCCCAGCTCTCTAAGGCATGACCACCACAGCAACAGAGTTCACCCTACCCATGGCCAGGGCACTTGGCCCCTGCAGAGGGGTGCAGCACCCTCAAGGGGTTGCGAGAGCCAGAACATTGCCCAGCCTCCCCCTGCCTGGGGAGGGCAGAGACACAGACACTTGCAATCAGGGCAGAGAACCAGCCCTGCATCCCAGCTACCAAGCTCTGGAGCCTGGCCACAAGGCAACAGCAACTGAGCAGGACAGGGAGCCCAGCACCACGCTGGGAAGCCCCAGGGGAGGCTCTTCTGCCCGAGTCCTGCACTAGCGTCGCTGGGACTGCAGCACTTCAGCCTCCTCCTGGCTTTGGCTACAGCTCAGCACCTCTTGGCCATCTCTGTCCTGCTGCCCTGGCAGCATGTGGCGCCTGAGATGGTGGTTGCCTCACATCTCTGCCTGGGGCACTGAACCCAGTGGCAGCCTTGGTGCCCAGCTGCGGCATCTTCCCACCACGGGCTCAGAAAGGCTCTGAGCCTCACCGCAAGGACGGGGGCACAGGATCTCCTCCCTTGGGCCACGGTGGCATCTCTCACTCTCTGCTGCTGTGCAGGCCTCTCAGGAAGCCCTCCTGGGCGCTGCCAAGTTCCTGAAATGGCAGCAGCTCACCTACCTCACCGAGACAGGACAGACAAGGCGCATCAGCGAGTACCTGGTAAGCACAGCCCCAAAGCACCCAGCCTACATAAGGCCTGGCCCCCTCCAGGCCCGAGCTGTGCCCCTCACTCACCTCTGGCATGCTCAGGCAACTCCAGCCCACTTGGCACCTCACCATCCCTGGGCAGCACTGTGGCCTCTGCTCCCTCCAAACCCGAGCGCTACACGCCTCCTGGCCGGGCACCGTGAACGCCCTGGCAGGGGAAGGAAGGGGAGACTGCTCCTAGGTGGAGGTGCTGGCCAGCTGAGTGGGGAGGCTCGGCACCAACCACCAACCCTTGTGCTCTCCCCAGCTGGCAAAGGAGAACAACAGAGCAGAATACCTGCGCCAGAGCCTGCGCTACCTGCAGAGCCCGCAGGAGCCCTTGCAAGAGGAAGCCGTGAGGTTCCTTGGTGAGCCACAACCCCTGCTGGGGTCCCTCTCTGTCCCAGGGCAGCTTGGCCCCAGCCCTGGCTTTTGGGCTGGCAGCCACAACCAGCCCCGGGGCTGCCACAGCCCCACCTGCCCCGTGCAGGCAGCCCCGTGCCTGGCAGCTCCATGTCACCTTCTCCCAGCCTTGTCCACACCAGTGGGAATAGTGGGGGCCTTGGCCAGTCCCTTACAGCCTCCTTGAGTGTTACGCTCTGGAGAGCACCCTGCAGTCAGCCCTGCCTGCACAGAGCAGGGCCCGCGGCCACGCCAGCAGGGCTGGGAAGGAGCTCTGCTGCTGGCAGTGTGCTGGGGAGTGGGATTTGTGACAGGCTGCGTGTGTGCCTAGGGCTCATTGGACGGCAGATGAGGGAGCAGGATGAGGAGAAGCTGCAGCACATTTGCAAGGGTGAGTGAGGGCAGTGGCAGGTCAGCCAGGGCTGACGGGGAGGAAGACACACCCTGGGCAGTGAGCACCCCACCCCACTGCTCTGCTCCCCTTGCGCAGCAGGGGCCTTGGGGGGAGAGGAGAGAGAGAGTTCAGGGGCCCTTGGGACATTCCTGGCCACACACTTGCAGCTGAGCCATTTGTCCCCCCACTTCCTCCTGGCCATGGGAAGAGCTAGGTGGGACCGGCCCTGGCAGCAGGGGAGGGGAAGCCTGGGGTCTGCACAGATCCAGGGGGGGGGGTTGATCTCTGCTCTGGTCCTTGCTCTTTCAGCCCTTGAAACCTTGCAGAAGAGAGCCAGGCCCTCCACTTGTTCGCTGGTGGCCCAAACCATCCTGATCCTGAGAGCTTCAAGGACAAAGTCTCCAGCCAGAGCCAGCCAAGGAACCCTCTCCTCCTGGATCAGGAACAAGTGGCAGAGGTGGCAGCGGCCTCTAAGACACAGCAGCCTTTGCTGCTGCACCTCTGCTCACTTCTGAGCCTGGCCTGCTCGGCCCATGGCCGCCACAGGAGCGTGCAAGGAACTCTGGGGGCTTCCTGGCCTCTCTGCCACTGCCAGGCCACCCTGTGCTTGTTAGAGAAGGACATGGTAACTCAGATGGTAACTAGCTTAGCACAAGTCTAACCCTTGCTTAGCACTAGCATCTCAAGTAAATGAAGCCTGCAAGCCTCCAGGCCCAACTGTCAACAAACTCAAGAATCATTGCTGACCACAAAACCACAAGGTCAGTTCAAATCAGCTAATGAGGACACACAACTACCTAATGAGGACATACAACAGGATGGATGCAGGAGACAAGACGGGATGCACCTGGGTGGTGGTTCACCTCTGAGAGGACAAGGGACCATGGAAGACAAGGACATGGCAACCAGCCTGGGATGTAGGCCAAGACCAATCAGAAAGAGAGAGACCACCAACTCAGTAGAAACTGAACGAGACCTTCCCTGGCAGGCAGGGAAATAAGACTGTAAAGAATCTCTTTGTTCGGGGTCCCTCCTTAGAGGCATCCACCTCAAGCTCTTGCTTTGCTCTACCACCAACAAATAATCAATTCCTTTTGCTGCTAGACCTGTGCGAGACTCTGCTCCTTGGAAACCTAGGCTCAAACTGTTTCCATAGCACTGCTACACTTTCCCCAAAGCAGCAGCCCTGCCTCTTCACCACGTCGGGATCTTTTCTTGGTGGAAACTAAACGGCAGAAAACTCAGGCCCTGAAGGAATCAGGATCATCCCGAGAGCTAGGACACGCACTCTTCCCGCCGGAACACACTCACACACACACAGTGTCTTTGCCACAAAGCGCCAGCTACTCTGCTGGGGTGCAAAACCAAGAGGCAAGGAGAAGAAAAGCTTTCGCGTCCCCTGCTCTCTCCAGAGACGTGGTGGAGCAAGAGCAGGCCTCGCGCTCTGCAGGGCTTGGCATTGCCCATTTGTTGCCTCAAGCGCTCCATGCTGAGATGGAGGGCAACCAAGGCAGATCCCAGCAGAAAGGTCCTCCCGCGGGGGTCAGTCCCTGTTCTAAACGCCCCCTCACCTTAGGACATGCAAGAGCATCTTTCTCCAGCTGGCCTCTGCCTCAACACTGGAGAGGAGAAGCTGGCAACGAATTGTAGGAGAAGGACTTTTTCCAAAAAGGGGCTGCAGGAGCAGGTGAACTGGTCATGCTGACCTTGTTGAACCATAGCTGATGTACTATTAGCCTCTTACCTTCACTGTTACCTGGAAAGCTGAGGGCAAGACGATAAAGCTCTTCAAAAGCTACCTCCTTGCTGATGTGTAGACTATCTTCAACAACAAACACAAGCTAATCAAGGGTGGTTTCCAACACTAGGGAAGAGAATCTTAGGCTCAACATTTTCAAATGTTAGCTTAGATGTTTATTATGCTCCTGCCATCATCAGCCCCTCTCAAAGAAGGCTTATTTACAGATGTCTCCAACCACTGCCACTTTCAGGGCTTCCAATGCATGTTTCCAGGGCCTAGCCCCTACAAGGACAACTCCTTAGCTGACGTTTCAGACACATAACTGCAGAGGGTATTCAGCTAGAGACATACATACAAATACACACCCAGAAACCAAGACAAGCAACTTGAAATGAATACAGCGAGCTTGTTTTCTGCTCGTTAACATGTATCCTGGAAGAAGGACTGAGGGTGCCAGCACACTAAGCAAAGCTTCTCTACCAAGAGAGAAGTCTCAAAGCATGGCTGGGTACTAGGTCACAATATCTCTTCCAGTGCTGCCTCCTTAGCAAACAGGAGAGAATACGCCCGGTTTTCCCCCCCCACCCCCCCCAGTGAAGAAGCCCTGAAACAAAGAAAGTTGGATTATTTCTTACTAGAAAATTCTACCCAATGGGGCACGTTTGGCTGAGAGCGCTCAGTTCCAGGAACTCGCTTGCATTACTTTTTGGCCTTAGTACTCACGTACACTAGAGGATAACACTATTCCTTTTCGCTTTAGGGCTAATCACCACCAATGTACTTGTCTGGGCGAGAGAAAACTCATCGGAATACTTTCTACTAGTAGCACTCAAATTTCACTGCACCTGTTACCATCTCACTACTGCCCCCTTTCCCAAAATTCCTCCACAATGCCTTCCAAAGGAGAAGGCACAAAGAAAGTTAGCTGCTTTACTTATCCCACAGCTTGGAGCCCATCTGTGAAGGATGACAGATCCGAGGACCACCCTCCCCTCCCCCCCAATACACGGGAGGAATGCTGTCAAGAGAAGCAGAGACTCTGCGCCCTTTAGGGCTCACAGGAGAGGATGGAGTGATTTACCATAGTTTTGGCCAAGGAGCTAACATCACCTCAACAACAAAGGACACTGCAAGATGCCTTTGTTCTAGACAAACTGCCTACATCAGCTAAGCGTAAACACTCCTCATTCTAGGTACAGGCAGCTACTGATGACTCTCAACACACTGAAATATAGGCCCAGGACGGCAGCAGTGGCTTCGAGAAGCAAAGGCACAGAGTACAGCTTAGAGACGTGCAGGCCTGAAGTGATAAGGCATGGGACGCAGACTCGGCACTGGAGACCTCCTGGCTATAAACTACTCAGCCAGGCGAGGATGGGGAGCGCATACGTGGTTCAGCCCAACACGAAGTCTACAAACCCAACAAGGAACAAAGGAACTCTGAAGAGAGCAGCAGGCTTGAGCTGCTTTCAACCCCCATTTTCCTTCCTGGCCACTGGACACACTCGGTGTCGCGACAACGAGGATATTCTAGAGACCGGTCAGGAGACTGATGCTGGGATTCAACTGGATATTGCAATTGCTGTGCTCTGCTAGGCGTATATTGTTCTTTCAGTGCACTGCTGGGACACTGTGCTCAATCAAAATCCTGTGCGACTTCAACACAATTCAAATAAGTACACGTCCTATTAAGCATTAAACCCTCCACACGTGGAATATTAAAAAAAAAACCCAGAGCATTGGACTCTGACATGAAGTCAGAAGTGTGCAGCTGCACCCATCTACAATCCGATTCAAACACGTACTCAGGCTCAGAAATGCTCTCAGTCATGATCGGGGCCAGTTTGGAACAGGTTACACATCAAGTAGCACGCTCTGCAAAACCCCATTCGGCTCTAGTAGGGTCACGGGGGCGTACTGGTCCCAATGACTGATATGCTTTCCATTTCTTCCGTTCCAGTTTGGACCGCCTCTCTGTGTTCTCATTTCCACCCCCAGGGTTTGCCTTCCCATAAGGGCGAACATAATGGACAAGCACTAAGAGAAAACCCAGGCACACGCTTCCTCCAGGAGCCTCAAGCTCCCATCAACTGTTGCAACCTCCTTCCTTGGTTGGGCCATTTGCAGCTCTCTCATTTTTCTGGACGCGTCTGGAGGAATCCCTGCACTGCCCACTATCCACCAAGGACCTAAACATTTGACTGCCCTCCTTGGTCCCTGACCATTTTCAGGTGGAACCTCAATTTCTGCTTTCTGTAGTGCTTGCCACACTGCTGCTGCTGCTTCCCCCCCCGCCACTTTCTCAGGGGAAGGTCCTCCCATCAGAGCATCATCTCTCTATTGGTACAGTTCCCCATCTGGAGGGAGTACGACTGTCTGTACAAGTTCAGCAACGGCAGCAGGAGCAATCGTGGGGGAATGCTTGTCCCCCTCCTTGGGGGGGGTAGGGGGGGGAGTCTGGTAAAGGTATATTGCATTCCCTCCCCAGGGAAGGCCAACTCCTCTTTATCCTCTTCCTGCAAGGGGACCAGAAAGAACATCTCCTTCCTGGCTAGCGCCACCATCCAGGGGCGTGCAGCTGCTTGCAATAGAGCTGTTAACGCTGCACTATTTGGTCCAGCAGCTGTTAAGGGGGCCCTGACCACTCATTCCCAAACACCACTTCCCATCTGCTTTCCCAACTGGCCACAGAGGAGGGTCATATGGGGAGTGGGCTTTGGAGATCATTTGTCCTTTCTCCAAATCAGCTCTGGCTTCAGAAATCCCATTTCGCGCCGCAGCAGAGATCAGCTATTGTTGTCCGTCAGCGATTTCTCAATCAGAGAGCGCAGGGCTGGGCAAAGTACACACACTAGAGCCTCCCTCTTTCTACAGGGCTTAGTACCCATGTTTGAGCTGAAGGACCACACACCACCAGCCAGCAGGCACCACGTTCGTCCCTTTAAAACATCAAAAGTTCAAATATATTCCAAAAAAGCCAGTAGTCAACATGCGCCTCTTGCCCGGGAGCCATGAATTAACCCTTGGCAGTTTGGCACACAACACTCGCTCCCTTCACACCCAGCTCCTAGGCACCTTGTGGTGTCAGTATTGACATTTGTGCTCCTGTATCTATTACAACTTCACCAATTGTCCCTGAGGACCAACTGCAATCTAGATACATGGGCCATTATCACTTCTCCACTCATAAGCCTCCCCTTGCCCAACAGGCAGACCCAATTGCCTTCTGGGCATTGCTTGGGGTTTTCCCCTTTTTTCATTTTTTTCCTCTTTTCTTTTTTCTTTCATGCCCTGCAAGTCCTCCCTAGGCATTGTCTCTCTCTCTGGGAGCTGGCACTGGCGGAGTCAAAGTACACCCCCCCCACCTTTGGCCCTTCTCTTGTTTCTGGGATGCTTCAAGCACACTCCAGACAACGCCAGTAGGCCCACCTTGAATCCTGAGGCTTTCCTCCACAGCCCATTGCTCAGTTCCCGATATCCTGTTCGCGGGTCTGGAGGCTTATTTCCCTTTGACTTGGTTCTTACTCCCAGGGGGTGCCTATATCACTGGTCTCACCCTATGAGCTCTTCCCCCTGGGGCTTCAGGTTCCCTTTTTCAGCTGTTAGATCGGTCCCAGCCCATTTCATGCCTGGGCTTAACCTTGCCATGCATGAATTCGGCCCACACAGGGAGTTGCCTGGGCAGGTCCTTGTCACCTAGTCTTTCCTTGCATTCTGCAGCTGTTCAGTTGTCAAAGGCAACAACTACTCAGCTGCCTTCCTACCTTCCAGGTCTGTCTTTAGCTCCTGCTCCTTTCTATTCCCAGTCTCCCTTTCTGGATACGCAGCTTCTAAACAGATACCTCTTGCCGAGAATGCCTCTCCCTTGTCTATCCCTTGTGTGGCCCCCAGTTACCTTCAGGTATTCTTCAGCAGCTTCCCAATTCTGCTCCTTGCCACCGAGCCCACTCTTCTGAGAAGGGACTTGCGTTCACTCCATACCTCCATCAAGAACTGGCGATACTACTGCCCCGTGCATATATTAGAAAATAGCTGAGCACACCTTCCCGCGTCTTCCCTCAACCCAGGCTTCTTGCTTCCCTGCAATGCTAAATCACTCGGGCTCCAGCCTTGCTTAGTAAATACAGGCAGCACTGGAACAGAGCAGGGGGAGCTCCCCCTGCTACGCCCGGCTGTAACACTGCCAGATTAGGTAAAACATTGGGACCCCTAGGGGAGAGTCCAGCAGCTGGCAGAGTAGAAGTAGGAGAAAGAGAGAGAGAGAGAGCAAGTGACAGATAAATCTCTAGGAGGCGAGAGCAAAGGGGTATAGGGTGGAGCGGTTGCTGCGGGCACATTGCGCGGGATACTTGCGCCTACTACGGCCAGAGTCACTCTTCGCGGGGTTCCCCTCTTCTTTTGCCTCAGGTGCTGGCAGTCCCACGCCCAGCTGTCCCACACGGACCAATCTCCCATTGGAATGGATGAAACATATGGAACAGCAGTACAGACTCTTCCCATCAGTTACTCAAGGGTCGATGCAACAGATCAGTCTGGTGCTACGCTCCCCCTGCTGAGCTCACACATCCCCAACACACTACTGCCAAAACTACAACATTTGAAAAGTACTATTACCTAATAGACATTCATATCATAACAAACGAAACTCTCAACATGATTGGCCACATCGTCTTACCATCCTTTTTTCCCCCCCCCCAAAGAGATCCACAACTGCTTCTTCTGATAAGTTCATGCAACGAGCATCAACAAGTAGCTGGGCAACTGGACTTCACCGACAGAAGCTTGAGCATCAACAGCATATCCAGTGATCTCTGCACTCCTCAGTTTCTAAAGCTGGCTACTCTGCCACACTGCAAAGACATCCATTGGACAATAAGCACATACAAGTAGAAATACAGCAAAGCACACATGCTAACTCTATTGCATGGCAGCACTACAAACATTCTCAAAGGTCATCCAAGCAGCAGCAGCACAACTCACAAACTGGGCTGTAAGAAAAAAATAATTCACACCTAGAGATTACATTTCAGAGAAGAACATCACTTAGGGTAGACTCAGGACAGGTCACACGTGGAACAGAGGGAAGCCATCTTGCGGACTCCAAAGCATACCAATTCTGCCCAACGCTTGGCATTTCAGCATCTCGAGTCGAGCTTCTCACATTACTCCCCAACTAGCCTTGCAGTGAATAAACACGGTCCCACAAAGAGACGTTAAACGTTCCTTAACCCGAGAGCTTCAAGTCTTTCAGGATAACCGAAACAAACAGAGCTGGGAAGGAGGCACTCAGAAGGTTCACCAGGCTTACCTCAAAATCCTGCTACAGTAAAAGAAAGCTGGTATAGCAATTAATGCGCCAAGTCACGCTTACAATTAATTCCTTGCAGTGGCTTCGAGGACAGATGCCTCAAACTAGGGCATCATTTTAAAAAGCAAGCTATCGGATTCCCTGCGCATAAGGAACCTCTCCTAGTTACTCTCTTATTTTATAGTCTAGCCTTCTAGCTTAAAACGTCAGTCTTGGCCACACTAACATGCTAGGAGGGAACAAAGAGTCATCGGAAGGCTGCACATAAACGCTCCCTGCATTTAGTGGTGGGGAAGAATCACCATTTACTGAAGCTGAAACATCAACATCCCGAGAATTAAACAACTCGACAGCATGGCATTAACTTCCAGCGCCAAACTCACAGCACTCTATGCTTTTTACATCTTTGGTTTATCTATGCATTACTAAAACTTTTCCATCTGAGCTGGCCACCAGTCGTCAATAAAGGCGTCTTCACGCGTGTCGAATGATCTTCCCATTCTGCAGAAGCCTTACTTCTCCACCTTCTTGTTTGCTATGCTCACAATTCTCACTTCCATCCACAAAATAAGATCAAGAGCATCTCACAGGTTACCACACAGATTGAAACAGCACTCAACCAGGTACCTTTGGAACCTAACAGCAACTTTCAGTCCACCGCACGCTGCTCAGAAAAATCATGCCGCACTGCAATACCCTCTTTGCTCTCTGCCTGCAACTTCAGGGAACACTCCCAGCTGCTCCTAGCAGCCACACTTTTGGAAGGAGAACATACAGAAACTTGGCCCTTTTCATTTAAAAAGGCAAAAGCCAAGAGAAGAGAGGACTCTGCTGCTGCTAAAATTCACCTGGACTCCAACACCTGAAGAAGAAACACTCTCCAACTTGGCTCAAGGACAAGTGTTTTTTCAACCAGCCACAAACGCACGCGCATACCACTTCTCCTGACAACCAGGAAGGGAATCACTTCCCCCAGCAGTACGCCGACTAACGGAGTCCAAGGGGAGGAACACCAATTCCAGTTAACGTAACACGCAGGCCAAGAAGTTGTTTGCAACTGGAGACTAGACCTTGCAGCCGCAAAACACGCTCCACTCCTACAACTGCGGTTCTTCAGCATAAAAGGTAAAGGATGCTCCTACTAGACACCTTCAACCACCTCTTACCAGAGTCACATTTGTAATTAAATATGAAGAGGCCCCTGGGATTTCAGGAAAAAGCTACTCCAGTCAGGTTACTTGGAGCACAGCGACTACAACTACACACTCATTTAGGACCCACTTTCTGGGTCTTTAGCCATGACAAAGTACACCTGGCATTACCCCTAAAACTAGCAAAAACGGAACTCGCAAAACGAGTAAGTTGATTAGCACTTCCGGAAGCACGCGCCTGCTTTGAAAAACAAGACCTTGCCATAACTGCCATGCTCCATCCTGTACAGTAAAGGCAATTGCAAGTCAGCAATACTCCTTTCCTTGCTACTCTTGTCACATATCAACACTTGCTTTTTAGAGCATCACATGGAAAGAGCCGTTTGCTTTCCAGCTGTTCAAAGAAATCCCTTTACAAGGCATTACTCACTTCGTTAAACTAAGACTTCATCGCAAAGCTGAACCCAAACAGTCCCAGAGACACTTCCCTTGGTGACCGAGAAACACACAAACACCTTAGACCAGACTGCCAAACAAAGGTGGAAAGTTACTCACGCCCACAGCACAAAGTTACCACACAGAGCACCACTGCTGTTAGAGCAGAGGAAGGCAGCCATTCTCCCAACCTGCTCTCAGCAAGTTCTCTGGTTTCCCTGGATTACTCCAGTCTCCTTCCTCAGTCAACAGACCACCGATCAGCCACACATAAACATCCCTAGGAAAACAAGTCAGACAACTCACTCCTCACGCTCCAGCCAGAGGGTCACCCCGGCTACTGGTTAAGAGCAGAGAGCAGCAACCCTTCAACCATCAAGCTGGAAGAAGGAGTGCCTCAGAACTAGTCCCAGAAACAGGGCAGCGGAACAGGCCAGACACCAAAATTCCCATACGGGGACACATGGGACACTCACCCTCACAAACGCCATCGTTCGAGACTCCGGCCATGAAGCACAAGACACAAACCTTAACTAGCAGCCTGAGCTGCCTCCAAAATAGAAAGAAACTGGCACCGCTTCCACATTTCGGTCTGCAGAGGCAGAACAGTAGCACGCTCCAAAAAGCATAGGGAGTGCTGAAGAAATTGCGTTGGCCAGATGACTGCTAGACAAGCCTTCACCAAAAGGCAAACTGACCCAGAACATGGAAAAATAGCTACCAACAAACTCACGGAACCTTAACTTCTACAGTTTTGTACCTGGGAAGAGAGAGAGAGAGAGAGAGAGAGAGAGAGAGAGAGAGAGAGATATCAGTTAACAGCTTTCATGTTACTCTAGGCAAAGGCAGATCAAGTCAGCACTGTCATCGGTCAGAACTACAGAGACTAGCTAGGCTCCATCAAGCCTCTGCACCAACCACGTCACAGGAGTCATCACCATTACAAGAAAGGCAAAAAGCAGACCCAGGATCAGCAGAGTTTGCATCAGCTACGTTACATGACTGACGAGTTCTTTACACAGCACTCAGCATAGCCAGGACCCCTTTCTCAGGCTGATATTTAGCGAACACACAAGACAAGAGAGTTATCCACAAGTAAAACTGCTACTGTGAACACTGTGCAAACATTCAGAATTTAGTATTCCAGCAGTAATTAGAGCAAACCAATTAGTGACCATTACCTCAAGAACACAAATTCATCTGCACTGATACTCTAAGCTATGGACAGCAAACTCAGAACCCCTGGGGGAAAAGCATCTGCAAATAGAGATTCCCTACCTCTTGTTATTCACAGCAAGGTAACAGCTGTGCTGGAAAATATATCCCAGCACCCAAATTACTCTCTCCAGCTTAGATTCAGTGCTAACATATGCCCAGAACTGGCCAGTTAAGGCAGCACTGGCCAGGCAGTCCACGCAACCGACTACTACTTTCCCAAAAAACCCTTCTAAACACTTTCCTTTGAACTGCCTAAAAAAGCCTCGTAACAGTAGAGCATGCCCCTCAACAGAGGCAAACTGCCTCTCTTCAAGACGCTTGACAGCTTTTTAATTCTTCAAGCAGTTTGCTAGCTAAAACATCCCTAAACTAGACCGCCAAAAGGGTCACGTCCTAATTCCACAGCACACAAATTGCAACGCTGCTTTTATTAAACGTGTACCAGCTTACCAGCCACAATAGGCAGTTAGGAAAGCTGCATCGTTATTAGACCTGAAGCAATTGCTGGCATGGTAGGAGTTAATCCCCTTGCCACTTCCCCATTTGTCCCTTGGCTCCTTACAACAAAGGGCTAGTTCGGCAATACACCAGCCAGTTCACAACTGCCTGGCCATTTTTAGATATGGCGATACATCTCTTAAACTACTCCATATGATCCATAACAAGACTCAAGTAGATGAGCATAGGCAAAAAATACATTCTCGTATCGCAGCTCTAGGCTCAAAAACTTAACACGTGATGCACTGGTGCCGATGCATACTTTTCTTAAGAGCCTGAACAGACTTGATGTCCAGCTTCACTTCTTTTAAAAAAAAAAAAACATACTTCCACATGCAGTACTTCTGGTTAACCCGAGATCCTCCATGACCATTCCTACCTACCTGAACACTTCCATTGCCAAATATTACCTTTAACAGGCCACATAACAATTACAATATACTCCGGGTTATTCCTTGGAAGAACATTCAAGGCGTGATTTACTAACAGATGCTTAAGCAATCAAGATCTTTACCCAGATTAAGAAACAAGGACAATTCTCTCTCTCTCTCTAAGAGAAAGACGTTCAATTTTAGATTTTAGCTTGAAGCTTTCATTTTTCTCCACAACTCCTTCCACTGTCATTTTAGGACTTAACTCAGGAATGAATGTAGCCTACATAATCATTAACCAACAGACTAGGCTACATCTGGCAGGACAGGAAGACAACCAACCAACCCACCCACCCACCCACGCACAAGTCAATAGGTGTGACATCCCTGACTGGCCTCAGGGTCCAAAAAGGGCAACCGAGGATTGCCCACTTTTATAAGGAGTCTGGCAGTCCGGCAAATCTCTGTGAAACAAGAGAAACAGATTTTGATAAGAACACGCTGTTCTGCTAGAAGCTTCTTTACATTCCCCTAGGAAGACCTCACCTATTACCACCATTTAGAGGGTACTCTGAAAACAAAGCTTTACATACTAAATCTGAACTCAAAGGGTCAACTGATGCCAGCTGGCCAAGGTTAAAAGTGACTCAAACTAACCCAGAGAGGTTGGAAGGGACCTCTGGAGATCATCTAGTCCAACCTCCCTGCTCAAGCAGGGTCACCTAGAGCATATTGCCCAGGATCACATCCAGACGGCTTTTGAAGATCTCCAGCGAAGGAGACTCCACCACCTCTCTGGGCAACCTGTGCCAGTGCTCACTCACCCTCACAGTGAAGAAGTGTTTTCTCAGGTTCAGATGGAACTTCCTGTGGTTCAGTTTCTGCTGGGCACCACGGAGAAGAGGCTGGCCTCATCCTCTTGACACTCCCCCTTCAGATACTTGCACACATTGATGAGATCCCCTCTCAATCTTCTCTTCTCCAGGCTCAACAGGCCCAGCTCTTGCAGTCTTTCTGCAGAGGACAGGTGCTCCAGCCCTCTAATCATCTTGGTAGCCCTCCGCTGCACTCTCTCCAGGAGTGCCATGTCTCTCTTGTCCTGGGGAGCCCACAACTGCACCCAGGACTCCAGGGGAGGCCTCCCCAGGGCTGAGGAGAGGGGCAGCATCACCTCCCTCCACCTGCTGGCAACACTCTGACTAATGCACCCCAGGAGACCATTGGCCTCCTTGGCCACAAGGCCGCATTGCTGCCTCATGCTTCACTTGTTGCCCACCAGCACTCCCAGGTCCTTCTCGGCAGAGCTGCTTGCCAGCAGGTCAACCCCCAGCCTGTCCTGCTGCCTGGCCTTCTTCCTCCCGAGGTGCAGGACCCTGCACTTGCCTTTGTTGAACTTCAGGAGGTTCCTCTCCACCCACCTCTCCAGCCTGCCCAGGTCCCTCTCCACGGCAGCACAGTCTTCTGGTGTGCCAGCCTCTCCCCCCAGTTTAGTATCATCAGCAAACTTGCTGAGGGTGCACTCTGTCCCTTCCTCCAGGTCATTGATGAATACATTGAACAAGACTGGACCCAGGACTGACCCCTGGGGGACACCACTAGCCACAGGCCTCCAACGAGACTCTGCGCCATTCACCGCAACCCTCGGAGCTCGGCCATCCAGCCAGTTCTCAAGCCACCTCACCGTCCACTCATCTAGCCCACACTTCCTGAGCTTACCTAGGAGGATGGGATGGGAGACAGTGTCCAAAGCCTTGCTGAAGTCCAGGGAGACAACATCCACTGCTCTGCCCTCATCTACCCAGCCAGTCATTCCGGCATAGAAGGCTATCAGATTGGTCAAGCATCATTTCCCTTTGGTGAAGCCATGCTGACTACTCCTGATCACCTTCTTGTCCTCCACATGCTTAGTGAGGACCTCCAGGAGGAGCTGTTCCATCACCTTTCCAGGGATGGAGGTGAGGCTGACAGGCCTGGAGTTTCCTGGCTCCTCCTTCTTGCCCTTGTGGAAGACTGGCGTGACATTGGCTTTCTTCCAGTCCTCAGGCACCTCTCCTGATCTCCAGGACCTTTCCAAGATGACAGAGAGTGGCCTAGCAACAACATCCACCAGCTCCCTCAGCACTCGTGGGTGCATCCCATCGGGGCCCATGGATTTGTGGATGTCAAGTTTGGACAAAAGATCTCTAACCCGATCCTCCTCCACCAAGGGAGAGTCTTCCTTTCTCCAGCCTTCCTCTCTTGTCTCCAAGGTCTGCAATTCCTCAGGACTGGCCTTAGCAGAAAAGACTGAAGCAAAGAAGGCATTCAGCAACTCTGCCTTCTCCATCTCCTTCGTCACCAGGGCACCCGCCCCATTCAGCAGCGGGCCCACCTTTTCCCTAGTCTTCCTTTTGCTATGGATGTATTCGAAGCAGCCCTTCTTGTTGTCCTTGACATCCCTTGCCAGATTTAATTCCAACTGGGCCTTAGCCTTCCTTGTCGCATCCCTGCACGCTCTGACAACGTCCCTGTATTCCTCCCAAGTGGCCTGTCCCCTTTTCCACATTCCGTACACTTCCTTCTTCCGCTGGAGTTTGGCCAGGAGTTCCTTGCTCATCCATGCAGGTCTCCTGCCCGCTTTGCTCAACTTCTTCCTCAGAGGGATGCACTGATCTTGAGCCCGGAGGAGGTGATGCTTGAATATTAACCAGCTTTCTTGGACCCCTCTTCCTTCTAGGGCCCTGTCCCATGAGATTCCCCTAAGTAGGTCCCTCAAGAGGCCAAAGTTAACTCTCCTGAAGTCCAGTGCTGCAATCCTACTCATTGCCCTGCTCCCTCCTCGTAGGAGCCTCAACTCCACCATCTCATGGTCACTGCAGCCAAGGCTGCCCCCCAACCTGCACATCTCCAACTAGACCTTCTTTGCTCGTTAGTACAAGGTCTAGCATTGCACTTCTCCTCGTTGGCGTCTCCACCACCTGCGTCAAGAAATTATCATCAATCCTCTGCAGGAACCTCTTGGACTCTTTGTGCCTAGCTGTGCTGCCTTGCCAACAGATGTCAGGGTGGTTGAAGTCTCCCATGAGAACCAGGGCCTGTGATCGTGAGGCTACTTCCAGCTGTCAGTAAAAGGCCTCATCGATGACCTCGTCCTGACCAGGTGGCCTGTAGTAAACCCCCACAACAGTGTCACCCATGTTACCCTGCCCTTTAATCCTTACCCATAGGCTCTCAACTTGCTCTTCATCCACCCCGAGGCAGAGCTCCATACATTCTAGTTGCTCTCTCACATAAAGAGCAACTCCACCACCTCGCCTTCCTGGCCTGTCTTTCCTAAAAAGCACATAGCCATCCATGACAGCATCCCAGTCATGTGAACTATCCCACCATGTCTCTGTAACTGCAGAAACCTGGTTTCACCAGGAAGCCACAGTATTGCAGAAGTTAGTCCTTTTTTTTTTTTTCCAGGTACCAACATGATTTCCAGCAGGAGAATATCAAGGACAAAACCCTCACAGGAAAGCAGGAAACTCTCTCCGGCACAAAAATAACTACTGCTAGCTGCTGTTAAGACTCTCGAGTCTAGCGAACCTCACCTTGTACCCCTCCCCGACAAAGCTACTCTCATTCAACATCCATACCCTTCAACCAGCACTCACTTTCACACTACTACTCACTGAAGGACTGATCCCCTGCTGAAGGAAAGTTCTTCTAGCCCCAAGCACCTGCTTTTTTTTTATTTTATTTTGTCCTGCTCAACAACTGACCCCTAGAGACCAGCAGAAGTGAGGAATTTCTAGCAAGCCCTTGCCGACATTATAAACACACACTACACAAGTTGTAAACCAAGAGAGAGCATTCAGGCAGAACTAACACAGAACTAAACGCAGGCATGTCATTAGTCTGCTTTCAGGCACAGTCATTTCTTCCAGAAAGCCTGCACAAATGCCTAGAACTACAACAACATGCTATTATGTCAGTTACATCCAATGAACCTGAGCATCAAGTGGCAAGTCATGCATGAGGCACCTGCAACCTCTCTAGCCCATTAATAGGGCTTCACACCTCCATGTCCTCTCTCCCACTCTCCCATGCATCATCTTCAGAAGCTGCTACAAAACTCTACTTTAAGACAATACATGCATGCAACAAGGCAGCAGTTCAAAAAGCAAGGCTCAGCCCTCAACATCCTTTCTTTACTTTCCTCCCTCCCTACAGGTAAAGCCACTTTGGTTTCATAACTGCTAGCCAAAGGAAATGAGACAACAACTACAACCACCACGAACCATGCTTTACATGGGTAACTCACAACTTACAACCACCAAGGCAGCAACCGTGCTTTAAGGCTTCAGTCAGGTCGCTTCAAGGCCTGAGATTCTACAGCACTACTTCCCTACTCTCCCACATCTACTAACATTTCATTTAGAAACTGCTTCCAACCTACCTACTAGCCAAACACTGCTCTGAGAAGCTCACACTTGTCAGGCAAATCCTCCTGCATTTACTGCCCCATGACAAAACCAATATGCTACTTTGGGGTCTTGGGTCATACAAACTTTGTACTTCCACTACCATTAGGAGAGCAGGAAGAGAGAAAGAAAAAAAAAAGGGAAACATTTTAGTTTCCTCTACACTAAAAAGCTATAGAGAAACCTCTAACCCACAACAGAGACCTTCAGCTATAGAAAACTCAAAGTAGCTCAAGTTCTGCCAGTGATATAGCCACACACCTCTCTTGCTAGCAGTTGACTTCCCCAGGAATCACAATTCTAAAACCAACATCCCCTAGTGTCCAAACAGGAGAAGCATCTCATGTTACACCAGGTCACATGCTTACAGATCTCCAAGAACCTTGACCACCTTTTTAAAGCCAGTCCTGAAACTTTTTCTTCTACCTCAGGTCAACCCAGAGGTTTACTGAAGAGCAATGTTTGGCAGCTCTTACTTCACTAGAACCACAGGTGAAACCACGAAAAAACATCGAGGGCAAGTATTTCATTTGTGACTCGCTAAAACTGATTTCTGTTCAACAATGACAGCACTGGGCAATATCTTAAAGTCACTGCTTTTACACAGGCCAGTATAGTCAAGTAATACCAGGAGACAACAGTCCTGTCTTTCCAAACAAAGTCTAAATAGTTCCTGTCACATTAAAAAAGCCAAGAGGAAAAAAAAAATTGTTGCCTAGCTACAATACTAGTTCCTAAACCATTTCAGCAGCTCTAAATCCAGATGATAGCCTGCATTGACTCAGAGCAAGAATAGTACATGCAGCTGCTAGTCATTGGCTGAGATAGAGCCAACTCTCACAGGATCTCGCCCAGCAAACCCCAGTGAAACTCCACAATGGCACAGGAGACAGGAAACACCTAACAGCAAAAGAGTTCCTCCAAGATCAACGCATTTTAACCATGCCAGATCGCTCTCCTTCATCCATGACGCCTAACACACCCTTTTCCAGGCCATTTCCACATTCCAAGCCCAAACCACACATAATCTGTTCCAAGTTATGAACACTGACCGACAAGGGTCAATATGCCATTCAGGTTTTCCTCGGAAAAAACAAGCAACTGCTTCAGCATTGCTTCCCTTTTCACTCCTCCTTCCCATACAAGGGGTCCATAGCTAACAAACACAACATATTTGCTTTACCCACTGTGTGAGTGGGTAACGTGTCAAACACCAGTCAGCTTGCTTGCCTATTAGCAAGTCATGCTCAAAAGCAGCAGATCTAGAGACCTTCATTCCACCAATATCGCAATGGAAAGCTACTCTACTCCCAAGACCTCAAGTGAAAGATCCATTTCACACCCAAACAAGCAGCAAGTTTAAGCCAGTCCAAACTGGTCCCCTACTGCAACTTCCCAAACGGACACAAGTTGCTACACATCTTCTCTTAACCTTCCAGGAAAATCAGCTGCTCCCCTCAACCCTTTCCACCCAAAACCTTCCTCCTACAAAATACAGTTCTGCAAGGATCACAAATACAAAACGCGACCTAGACACAAAAAGACTCCCCTTAGTCATTTCCTAACTTCTTGGCCTTCAGCAGCAAGCACCAGCTCTTTCTTCTCTACTCGACCTCTAGATTTGCACGGGCACAAAGACAACTGGAGGCATTTCAGTAGCCAGTGTTGCCTACCTCTAAAGCATTGCAACCCACACAGGTAACACCAAGTCATCTTAACACAGCCAACGCTCTGAAGCCTAGCCTTCCCTTCACACAGGAACTTGCCTCATCAGCAATCACAGTTATCACTGCCATACATTTTAGAGGCTACGCGTCCAATCAATACATAAATCAATCAATTGCAAGCTCAGCCTTAATAGCTTGAACCTTCAGCACTTCAGCGCTTCAACTCTTCACAAAGCATCACTTCCACTGGATGCCCACACTGCCACTTTCCACTAACATCGTCTCTCTCATTGCCCAGACAGAACTTGGCTTGCTTGTAAAGCTTCCTCACGTGGCATAGCTCCACTCTTTTCTCTTAGAACAAGTACTCCAGAAAGCTTAATCGCCACCAGCAGATAGCCTCAGCACTCTATCTATCACCTCCTCTAAACCCCAGCAGGAACCAATTAACATTACAAGAGAAAGCACTCAGCTAAACCTCAGCACCAACCATGCCCTCCTCTATCAAACTAACATTCCTGCCTGCTTTAATACCAGCACCATTGGCTGCAACATCAACAAGCTTCCAGAAGGCAGCAAGGTCCCTCTACCATAACAGCTGGACCTCAGCCTACCTTCACCTGCTGGAATAACTGCACTTGCACCCAAGAAGGCCAATAACTCTTCTCAAAGACAAGCACTGCAGTCCACCTCTTACTCAAGCATGCAGCTGAAGCAGCCCAGCAATCCTCTGCAGCCATGCCCTGACTCACTACCACACACCCTAGGCTCTCAAACCAGGACTGCTTCCTTCATGCGCCAACATCTCTGCTCAACACACTGAGCAGTTGGCTTACTCAGCATACAAGCACCTACATGACTCATAGGTCAAGAGCATACTACTCCTTCACAGGAGAAGCACATCCAATAGCCAAATAGCCTGAGCAGCTCAACATGGGATGCTTCTCACCAAGCATACAGGCCCTGTAGCACACTGCCTCTCTCACACTCACTCACTGACACCTGCTTTCAAACACTGGTTAACTCCTGCACTTGGGGGCGGGGGGGGGGGAGGGGGGGGCAAGAGGAAGAGTGGTCATGTCACTGGGAAACCTATTCCCCCAAGCACACTTTTGCATTTAAGCTAAAGGATAAAAACTCTTAGCCTACTGTCTGACACCAGCTTAGGGCATACTCAGTACTGGCAGAAGAACAGATGATCCTTTGCCCAAAGAATGCATTCCCCCCACCCCACCCATTTCATTGTCAACAACAACAACAATCACCACCACCACCCCCCACACTAAACACTCATTCCCACCTCCAGCCACAACAAAAGGAGGTCAAAAAACAGATGAACCCACTCCTTTCAGCAGCACTCCTGTGTCAAGGGGCTCCAACTAGCACCTTCAGTCTTTGCAAAAGACTCCACCTCATACATTAGTACTATCAAGACTGGCACTACACTCCAATTGCACAGCCTATCAAGGGCAACATATTACAGTAGACCTGAACGACTCCAAGGGACCCAAAGCAACAAATACCCAATTAGCAGCTCCAATACACATTGCCTCCACTTTCTTGGGCAGGCACACAAAGTTCAACCTAAGAACGGTCTTCGAGAAAACTAGTTCTAGCACAAACCCTCTCTCTAGCCTGGCCTTACTTCCCCTCTATCAGGGAACACACAACAGTAATCAAATCAGGTTCAATCCCCCCCATCCCCCCACAAAAAAAAAACCCAACAGACAAAGTAACATGACCCCACATCAGGAATAAGCCTCTCGACTCCCATGGGCCAAGCACCACTGCCCACCCCTCACTTCCAGACACAGCCACAGGGCAACCACAACTACTCCACTGCCTTCACCCAGAACCTCCCTTCCCCCCCCCCACTAAACAAATGCACCTGACCCAGCTCCCTCTCAGCTCCACCCATTTCAAGCCCACCAGCTGAAAAGCAGCCCCCTCAGACACCTTCCCCATCACTTCAGCTCACCTCCTTTGACACCCAGTCCAAAGGCATCTTCCACCACATGTACTTGCACACCCTCTCCCACAAACTCCTGCTCACTACTGCACTTGAGGGAGCGACATACACCCAGGCATGAACAAGACACAGGCTCCCAGCACCACGCTGCAAGAGCTCTTGGAGCAATCCTAGGCAGCACCCTGACAGAGCCAGTTTGAACCATTTGTTATAAGGTGCAAACACTTGGGCAAGGTTTTGCATGGATGCTAGGAAAAGGAAGCGGCTGCCTAAGTGACACACCTCTGCCATCACTACTCCCCTCAACACCAAACATCACATCAGTTCAAAGCACCCACTCCACTGCTGCTCCTCAACTCCCACCAGGCAACCGAGCTCAAACAATGTCATCAGGCACAGTTCAAACCAACACACCCCCATCACAGAAGTACACACACAAGAGGCAACACTGCTAGCACGCACCAGTCGCGCTGTGTCGACCTTCAGAGCTCGACGCACCAGCCACCGCTAAAGGTGACTAGCTGGAAAACCCACCTCTCGCTCCAGCTTACCCAGCTCTGTCTCCGGCGCACACAAACACCACTTCAACACCACCCACAGGACAGGCGAGCTGGAGCCAGGCCACACACGCTCACGCCGCCCCCGCCCCGCCCCAGCAGCCCCCAGGCCGCCTCCTGCCCCCGCCCCGCCCTCCCCACCTCGCCCTTCTGCCCGCTCTCCTCCTCGCCCGCTCCGCTCCGCGCTCCGCCTGCCCGAGCTCAGCAGCTCCTCGCCGCCCGCCCCCCGCCCCGCCTCGCTCTCCAGCCTCCCGCCGCCGCCGCCTCCCGCCCAGCGCCCCGCAAACGCCCCGCGCTCCCACCCCCCCGCCCCGCCCCGCCTCCGACCCTGCTCCTACTTCCCCCACCCCTTTCCCTGCCGCCCTTCAGCTCCCTTCCCCAGGCGGCGGGCGAGCAGGCGGCGGACGCAAACGCTCCCCCGTCCAGCGGCGACGCACCGGCCTCCTCAGCCGGGCGCCGGGCGACACCGAAGCCCCGCTCGGCCCCGGCCCCGGCCCCGGCCCCGCCCGACCGGCCGCCGCAAACCCTCCCCGGCCCGCCCGGCACCGACCCCGCCGCCTCCCAGCACCAGCACCAGCCCCGCAGCCGCCAGCACCTTCGCGCAGCCTCCCGGCGCAGGCGCCGCCGCCCTTCGGGCCCCGAAGAGCCCCTTCGCCGCCCCCCGCCCCCTTCCCCTGCCGCTACCGCCCCCGAGCCCTGCCCGCCCGGCTGCGCCACGACCCACCGCGTGTCCCGCAGCCTGCCGCTCTCCAACTGCGCCGCGCCGCGGGGCCGGACGGGGCGGGATGGGGAGCCCTCCCCTTCCGCTCCGCCATCTTCGCCGCCAGGCGCCCCCCCACAGCCAGCCACCCCGCCGCCATCTTCGCCGCCGACCACACCCTTCCGCCCGGCCAGAGGCGGGAGCGGGGCGCCAATCAGCGGCGGGCGGCGCGCAGGCGCCCTCCAATGGCCGAGAGGCAGCTGGCCCGGCCGGCCAATCCCCGCGGCGGCCCGGGCGGAGGGCGGGAGGGAGCGGAGAGAGGCCGGAGATGGCGTCCGGCGGCCGTGGGCGCCGCCGAGCGGGCGGGCGGCGGGGCGGGGTCTGCCGGCGCCAGGGACGCGGTCCCCGCTGTCCCCCCTCAGTGTCCCCCTCGCTGTCCCCTCGACCCCGTCCACCCCTTGTGCCCGCCCGCCTTGTGCCGCTCGGGCGCCTCGGCCGAGCTGCGGCTCTGGTGGGGGCGAAGGGCGAGAGCGGGCCGAGGGGCCCCTGGCAAAACAAGTGGGCCGGGAGCTGCTGGGCTCGGGGGTTGGTGGCCCTGGGCGAGGCGGCCAGGAGAGCAGGGCGGTCGGCTGTCGGTGGCGGCAGAGGGCAGCGGGGAGGGCAGGCGGCGTGCGCGGGCAGGGCAGGGGCTGCGGGCAGGGCAGGCAGGAAGCGGCGGTGGCTGGCGCGGGCCTGGAGCGGCCGGTGCCGAAGGCCAAGTGCTGGGAGCAGGTTGGGCTGTGCGCAGGGTGCCGCCAAGCGAGGCGGGAGGGTGCGTTGCGGGGGAGCGCTGCCCCCGAGGCGCTGCGGTGTCCCGCGAGGCCCGAGGGGGTGGGCTGCGCGAGGCGGGGTGTCGGCGAGGGCGGCGAGGCTGGAGGAGGCGCGGGTCGGGGGGCTGCTGTCCACGGAAAGGCCCGGCCGTGCGAGAGGGTCCCTGGGAAAGCTGCACGTGGCCTTGTTGTGCTTGGTTTTGGCAGGCGGTGGGGTGAAGCGGAGCGCTTGGAGGGGGAAAGGCGGCGTGTGGAGCCTGTGGAGAGCGGGTGCCGGAGAGGCGGAGGCGGCGCTGGAGGTGCTGGTGCTGGCAGGGCCGCTGAGGGCAGAGGTGGCTTGAGGTGAGGTGGGAAGCAGAGGAAGAGGCTGTGGCTGGGTGTGGGACGTGTTGGGCTGTAGAGCTGCATTGCCATGTTGCCTGCTGCCTGGAGAGTGGAGGTTGGCTGTACTGGTGCTGGACCTGGGGGGCTGGTGCAGCCTGGTGCGGGGCCTGGTGGGCTAGGGTGGCGTGGTGTGGGGGCAGGGGGGCTGGTGCAGCGTGGTACGGCCTACTGCTAAGTCTGGTGGGCTTGGGAGAACACTCCGTCGGGGCGGAAACCACTCCGCCGACATAAAAACCACTCCGCCGACATAAAAACCACTCCGTCGGGCCTAAAAGCAGTGCGTCGGGCCTAAAAGCAGTGCGTCGGGCCTAAAAGCAATGCGTCAGGGCTGAAACCGCTCCACCAAACTTAAAACCTCTGCATCCGACCGAAAACCACTCTATCGGAGCTGAAACCACTGTGCCAGGACCAAAACCACTCGGTCGGGGCGGAAACCACTCCACCAGGGCCAAAAGCACTCGGCTGACCTTAAAACCACTCCATCAAGCCTAAAACCATTCCGTGAGGGCTGGAACCACTCTGCCAAGCGTAGAACCACTCCGTCGGGGCTGAAACCACAGTGCTGGGGCGGAAACTGCTCCATCAGGCCGAAAACCACTCCGCCAGGGCCAAAACCACTCCGCCAGGGCCAAAACCCCTCCGCTGACATTAAAACCATTCCGTCAGGGCCGGAACCACTCCGCCGAGCCTAAAACCCCTCCGTCGGGGCTGAAACCACTGTGCTGGGGCGGAAACTGCTCCGTCAGGCTGTAAACCACTGCGTCAGGCCGAAAAGCACTCCACCAGGGCCAAAACCACTGCGTCGACATTAAAACCACTGCGCCAAGCCTAAAACCACCCTGTCAGGGCTGAAACCACTCCGCTGAGCCTGAAACCACTGCGTCAGGGCAGAAGCCACTCGGTCGTTGATGAAACCGCTCCGCCGAGCCTAAAACCACTCCGCCAGAGCAAAAACCACTCCGTCGGGCCTGAAACCACTCCGCCAGGGCCAAAACCACTGCGTCAGGCCTAAAACCACTCCGCCGAGCCTAAAACAACTCCGTCGGGGCCAAAACCATTCCACCAAGGCGAAAACCACTCTGCCGGGGCTGAAACCACTCCGCCGAGCCGAAAAGCAGTGCGTCAGGGCTGAAACCCCTCCGTGAAGCCGAAAAGCACTGTGTCGGGGCTGAAACCACTCCGCCGAGCCTAAAAGCACTGTGTCGGGGCTGAAACCACTCCGCCGAGCCTAAAAGCACTGCGTCGGGGCTGAAACCACTCCGCCGAGCCTAAAAGCACTGCGTCGGGGCTGAAACCACTCCGCCGAGCCTAAAAGCACTGCGTCGGGGCTGAAACCACTCCGCCGAGCCTAAAAGCACTGCGTCGGGGCTGAAACCCCTCCGTGAAGCCGAAAAGCACTGTGTCGGGGCTGAAACCCCTCCGTGAAGCCGAAAAGCACTGTGTCGGGGCTGAAACCCCTCCGTGAAGCCCAAAAGCACTGTGTCGGGGCTGAAACCATTTCGCCAAGCCGAAAAGCACTGTGTCAGGGTTGAAACGCCTCCGCCAAGCCGAAAAGCACTGTGTCGGGTTTGAAACCACTCCGCCGAGCCTAAAAGCACTGTGTCGGGGCTGAAACCACTCCGCCGAGCCGAAAAGCAGTCCGTCGGGGCTGAAACCACTCCATCAAACGTAAAACCACTGTATCAGCCCGAAAACCACTCCGTCGGGGCTGAAAGCACTGCGTCAGGCCTAAAACCACTCCGCCGAGCCGAAAACCACTCCGTCAGGGCCAAAACCACTGTGCTGGGGCGGAAACTGCTCCTTCAGGCTGTAAACCACTGCGTCAGGCCAAAAAGCACTCCACCAGGGCCAAAACCACTGCGTCGGGGCTGAAAGCGTTCCACCAGGGCTAAAACCACTGCGCCGACATTAAAACCACTGCGCCAAGCCTAAAAGCACTGCGTCAGGCCGAAAACCACTCCGCCGAGCCTGAAACCACTGCGTCAGGCCTAAAACCACTCCGCCGAACCTAAAACAACTCCGTCGGGGCCAAAACCACTCCACCAGTGCTGAAACCGCTCCGTCGGGGCTGAAACCCCACCGTGAAGCCGAAAAGGACTGTGTCGGGGCTGAAACCCCTCCGTGAAGCCGAAAAGGACTGCGTCGGGGCTGAAACCACTCCATCAAGCCTAAAACCACTCCGTCGGGGCTGAAACTAGTGCGTCATGCCCAAAACAACTCCATCAGGGCCCAAACCACTCCAGCAGTGCTGAAACCACTGCGTCAGGGCAGAAGCCACTCCGTGGTTGCTGAAACCACTCCGTCGGGGCCAAAACCACTCGTCTGACCTTAAAACCACTCCATCAAGCCTAAAAGCACTGCGTCGGGGCAGAAACTGCTCCGTCAGGCTTAAAACCACTCCGCCAAGGCCAAAACTGTTCCATCGCGGCGGAAACCACTCCGTCGAGCCTAAAAGCAGTGCGTCAGGGCTGAAACATCTCCGCCGGGGCCAAAACCACTCTGCCAAGCCTAAAACCACTCCTCCGGGGCGAAAACCACTCCGTCAGGGCTGAAACCACTCCGCCGAGCCTGAACCCACTGCGTCAGGCCTGAAATCACTCCGCCGAGCCTGAAACCACTGCCTCAGGGCAGAAGCCACTCCGTCGGGGCTGAAACCACTCCGTCGGGGCTGAAACCACTCCGTCGGGGCTGAAACCACTCCGTCGGGGCTGAAACCACTCCGTCGGGGCTGAAACCACTCCGTGGTTGCTGAAACCACTCCGCCGAGCCTAAAACCACTCGGCCAGGGCCAAAACCACTCCGTCGGGGCTGAAACCACTCCGCCAGGGCCAAAACCACTGCGTCAGGCCTAAAACCACTCCGCCGAGCCTAAAACAACTCCGCCGGGGCCAAAACCACTCCACCAGTGCTGAAACCGCACCGTCGGGGCTGAAACCCCTCCGTGAAGCCGAAAAGCACTGTGTCGGGGCTGAAACCCCTCTGCGAAGCCGAAAAGCACTCTGTCGGGGCTGAAACCCCTCCGTGAAGCCGAAAAGCACTCTGTCAGGGCTGAAACCATTCCGCCAAGCCGAAAAGCACTCTGTCGGGGTTGAATCCACTCCGCCAAGCCTAAAAGCACTGTGTCGGGGTTGAAACCACTCCGCCAAGCCAAAAACCACTGCGTTCAGGGTTGAAACCACTCCGCCAGGGCAAAACCACTCGTCTACCCTTAAAACCACTCCGCCGAGCCTGAAACCACTGCGTCAGGCCTGAAACCACTCCGCCAGGGCCAGAACCACTCATCTGACCTTAAAACCACTCCATCAAGCCTAAAAGCACTCCGTCCGGGCTGAAACCACTCGGCCAGGGCCAAAACCACTGCGTCGGGGCTGAAACCACTCCGCCAAGCCTAAAAGCAGTGCGTCAGGTGGAAAACCACTCCACCGAGCCTAGAACCACTCCACTGAGCCTAAAAGCACTGCATTGGGGCTGAAACCACTCTGCCAGGGCTAAAACGACTGCGTCGGGGCTGAAACCACTCCATCAAGCCTATAACCACTGCGTCGGGGCTGAAACTACTGCGTCAGGCCCAAAACAACTCCGTCGGGGCCAAAACCACTCCACCAGTGCTGAAACCACTGCGCCAAGCCTGAAACCACTGTGTCGGGGCTGAAACCACTCCGGCAGGGCCGAAACCACTCGTCTGACCTTAAAACCACTCCATCAAGCCTAAAAGCACTGCGTCGGGGCAGAAACTGCTCCGTCAGGCTGAAAACCACTCCACCGAGGCTGAAACCACTGCGTCAGGGCAGAAGCCACTCCGTGGTTGCTGAAACCACTCCGTCGGGGCTGAAACCACACCGTCGGGGCTGAAACCACTCCGTGGTTGCTGAAACCACTCCGCCGAGCCTAAAACCACTCCGCCGGGGCCAAAATCACTCCGTCGGGGCTGAAACCACTCCGCCAGGGCCAAAACCACTCTGCCAAGCCTAAAACCACTCCACCGGGGCGAAAACCGCTCCGTCGGGGCTGAAACCCCTCCGTGAAGCCGAAAAGCACTGTGTCGGGGTGAAACCCCTCCGTGAAGCCGAAAAGCACTGTGTCGGGGCTGAAACCCCTCCGTGAAGCCGAAAAGCACTGTGTCGGGGCTGAAACCCCTCCGTGAAGCCGAAAAGCACTGCGTCGGGGCTGAAACCCCTCCGTGAAGCCGAAAAGCACTGCGTCGGGGCTGAAACCCCTCCGTGAAGCCGAAAAGCACTGCGTCGGGGCTGAAACCCCTCCGCCGAGCCTAAAAGCACTGCGTCGGGGCTGAAACCCCTCCGCCGAGCCTAAAAGCACTGCGTCGGGGCTGAAACCCCTCCGCCGAGCCTAAAAGCACTGCGTCGGGGCTGAAACCCCTCCGCCGAGCCTGAAACCACTGCGTCGGGGCTGAAACCCCTCCGCCGAGCCTGAAACCACTGCGTCGGGGCTGAAACCCCTCCGTGAAGCCGAAAAGCACTGTGTCGGGGCTGAAACCCCTCCGTGAAGCCGAAAAGCACTGTGTCGGGGCTGAAACCCCTCCGTGAAGCCCAAAAGCACTGTGTCGGGGCTGAAACCATTTCGCCAAGCCGAAAAGCACTGTGTCAGGGTTGAAACGCCTCCGCCAAGCCGAAAAGCACTGTGTCGGGTTTGAAACCACTCCGCCGAGCCTAAAAGCACTGTGTCGGGGCTGAAACCACTCCGCCGAGCCGAAAAGCAGTCCGTCGGGGCTGAAACCACTCCATCAAACGTAAAACCACTGTATCAGCCCGAAAACCACTCCGTCGGGGCTGAAAGCACTGCGTCAGGCCTAAAACCACTCCGCCGAGCCGAAAACCACTCCGTCAGGGCCAAAACCACTGTGCTGGGGCGGAAACTGCTCCTTCAGGCTGTAAACCACTGCGTCAGGCCAAAAAGCACTCCACCAGGGCCAAAACCACTGCGTCGGGGCTGAAAGCGTTCCACCAGGGCTAAAACCACTGCGCCGACATTAAAACCACTGCGCCAAGCCTAAAAGCACTGCGTCAGGCCGAAAACCACTCCGCCGAGCCTGAAACCACTGCGTCAGGCCTAAAACCACTCCGCCGAACCTAAAACAACTCCGTCGGGGCCAAAACCACTCCACCAGTGCTGAAACCGCTCCGTCGGGGCTGAAACCCCACCGTGAAGCCGAAAAGGACTGTGTCGGGGCTGAAACCCCTCCGTGAAGCCGAAAAGGACTGCGTCGGGGCTGAAACCACTCCATCAAGCCTAAAACCACTCCGTCGGGGCTGAAACTAGTGCGTCATGCCCAAAACAACTCCATCAGGGCCCAAACCACTCCAGCAGTGCTGAAACCACTGCGTCAGGGCAGAAGCCACTCCGTGGTTGCTGAAACCACTCCGTCGGGGCCAAAACCACTCGTCTGACCTTAAAACCACTCCATCAAGCCTAAAAGCACTGCGTCGGGGCAGAAACTGCTCCGTCAGGCTTAAAACCACTCCGCCAAGGCCAAAACTGTTCCATCGCGGCGGAAACCACTCCGTCGAGCCTAAAAGCAGTGCGTCAGGGCTGAAACATCTCCGCCGGGGCCAAAACCACTCTGCCAAGCCTAAAACCACTCCTCCGGGGCGAAAACCACTCCGTCAGGGCTGAAACCACTCCGCCGAGCCTGAACCCACTGCGTCAGGCCTGAAATCACTCCGCCGAGCCTGAAACCACTGCCTCAGGGCAGAAGCCACTCCGTCGGGGCTGAAACCACTCCGTCGGGGCTGAAACCACTCCGTCGGGGCTGAAACCACTCCGTCGGGGCTGAAACCACTCCGTCGGGGCTGAAACCACTCCGTGGTTGCTGAAACCACTCCGCCGAGCCTAAAACCACTCGGCCAGGGCCAAAACCACTCCGTCGGGGCTGAAACCACTCCGCCAGGGCCAAAACCACTGCGTCAGGCCTAAAACCACTCCGCCGAGCCTAAAACAACTCCGCCGGGGCCAAAACCACTCCACCAGTGCTGAAACCGCACCGTCGGGGCTGAAACCCCTCCGTGAAGCCGAAAAGCACTGTGTCGGGGCTGAAACCCCTCTGCGAAGCCGAAAAGCACTCTGTCGGGGCTGAAACCCCTCCGTGAAGCCGAAAAGCACTCTGTCAGGGCTGAAACCATTCCGCCAAGCCGAAAAGCACTCTGTCGGGGTTGAATCCACTCCGCCAAGCCTAAAAGCACTGTGTCGGGGTTGAAACCACTCCGCCAAGCCAAAAACCACTGCGTTCAGGGTTGAAACCACTCCGCCAGGGCAAAACCACTCGTCTACCCTTAAAACCACTCCGCCGAGCCTGAAACCACTGCGTCAGGCCTGAAACCACTCCGCCAGGGCCAGAACCACTCATCTGACCTTAAAACCACTCCATCAAGCCTAAAAGCACTCCGTCCGGGCTGAAACCACTCGGCCAGGGCCAAAACCACTGCGTCGGGGCTGAAACCACTCCGCCAAGCCTAAAAGCAGTGCGTCAGGTGGAAAACCACTCCACCGAGCCTAGAACCACTCCACTGAGCCTAAAAGCACTGCATTGGGGCTGAAACCACTCTGCCAGGGCTAAAACGACTGCGTCGGGGCTGAAACCACTCCATCAAGCCTATAACCACTGCGTCGGGGCTGAAACTACTGCGTCAGGCCCAAAACAACTCCGTCGGGGCCAAAACCACTCCACCAGTGCTGAAACCACTGCGCCAAGCCTGAAACCACTGTGTCGGGGCTGAAACCACTCCGGCAGGGCCGAAACCACTCGTCTGACCTTAAAACCACTCCATCAAGCCTAAAAGCACTGCGTCGGGGCAGAAACTGCTCCGTCAGGCTGAAAACCACTCCACCGAGGCTGAAACCACTGCGTCAGGGCAGAAGCCACTCCGTGGTTGCTGAAACCACTCCGTCGGGGCTGAAACCACACCGTCGGGGCTGAAACCACTCCGTGGTTGCTGAAACCACTCCGCCGAGCCTAAAACCACTCCGCCGGGGCCAAAATCACTCCGTCGGGGCTGAAACCACTCCGCCGAGCCTAAAAGCAGTGCGTCAGGGCTGAAACCTCTCCGCCAGGGCTGAAACCTCTCCGCCAGGGCCAAAACCACTCTGCCAAGCCTAAAACCACTGGGGCGAAAACCCCTCCGCCGGGGCTGAAACCACTCCGCCGAGCCTAAAAGCAGTGCGTCAGGGCTGAAACCACTCTGCCAAGCCTAAAACCACTCTGCTGAGGCGAAAACGACTCTGCCAAGCCTAAAACCACTCCGCCGAGGCGAAAACCACTGCGTCGGGGCTGAAACCACTCCACCGAGTTTAAAAGCAGTGCGTCGGGGCTGAAACCACTCCGTCGAGCCTAAAACCACTCCGTCGGGGCTGAAACCACTCCGCCGAGCCTGAAACCACTGCGTCAGGGCAGAAGCCACTCGGTCGTTGCTGAAACCACTCCGCCGGACCTGAAACCACTCCGCCAGGGCCAAAACCACTGCGTCAGGCCTAAAACCACTCTGCCGAGCCTAAAACAACTCCGTCGGGGCCAAAACCATTCCACCAAGGCGAAAAACACTCCGCCGGGGCTGAAACCACTCTGCCGAGCCGAAAAGCACTGTGTCGGGGCTGAAACCCCTCCGTGAAGCCGAAAAGCACTGTGTCGGGGCTGAAACCCCTCCGTGAAGCCGAAAAGCACTGTGTCGGGGCTGAAACCCCTCCGTGAAGCCGAAAAGCACTGTGTCGGGGCTGAAACCCCTCCGTGAAGCCGAAAAGCACTGTGTCGGGGCTGAAACCCCTCCGTGAAGCCGAAAAGCACTGTGTCGGGGTTGAAACCACTCCGCCAAGCCGAAAAGCACTCTGTCGGGTTTGAAACCACTCCGAGGCCAAAAGCACTCTGTCGGGGCTGAAACCACTGTGCCGGGGCGGAAACTGCTCCGTCAGGCTGTAAACCACTGCGTCAGGCCGAAAAGCACTCCACCAGGGCCAAACCCACTGCGTCGGGGCTGAAAGCGTTTCACGAGGGCTAAAACCACTCCGCCGACATTAAAACCACTGCGCCAAGCCTAAAAGCACTGCGTCGGGGCTGAAACCACTCTGCCGAGCCTGAAACCACTGCGTCAGGCCTGAAACCACTCCACCGAGCCGAAAACAACTCCGTCGGGGCCAAAACCACTCCACCAGTGCTGAAACCGCTCCGTCGGGGCTGAAACCCCTGCGTGAAGCCGAAAAGCACTGTGTCGGGGATGAAACCCCTCCGTGAAGCCGAAAAGCACTGCGTCGGGGTTGAAACCACTCCATCAAGCCTAAAACCACTCCGCCGGGTCTGAAACTAGTGCGTCAGGGCCCAAACCACTCCAGCAGTGCTGAAACCACTGTGTCGGGGCTGAAACCACTCCGCCGAGCCTGAAACCACTGCGTCAGGCCTGAAACCACTCTGCCGAGCCTAAAACAACTCCGTCGTGGCCAAAACCATTCCACCGAGGCGAAAACAACTCCGCCGGGGCTGAAACCACTCCGCCGAGCCTAAAAGCACTGCGTCGGGGCTGAAACCACTCCGCCAAGCCGAAAAGCACTGCGTCGGGGCTGAAACCCCTCCGCCGACCCTAAAAGCACTGTGTCGGGGCTGAAACCCCTCCGCCGACCCTAAAAGCACTGTGTCGGGGCTGAAACCCCTCCGTGAAGCCGAAAAGCACTGCGTCGGGGCTGAAACCCCTCCGTGAAGCCGAAAAGCACTGCGTCGGGGCTGAAACCCCTCCGTGAAGCCGAAAAGCACTGCGTCGGGGCTGAAACCCCTGCGTGAAGCCGAAAAGCACTGCGTCGGGGCTGAAACCCCTGCGTGAAGCCGAAAAGCACTGCGTCGGGGCTGAAACCCCTCCGTGAAGCCGAAAAGCACTGCGTCGGGGCTGAAACCCCTCCGTGAAGCCGAAAAGCACTGCGTCGGGGCTGAAACCCCTCCGTGAAGCCGAAAAGCACTGCGTCGGGGCTGAAACCCCTCCGTGAAGCCGAAAAGCACTGCGTCGGGGCTGAAACCCCTCCGTGAAGCCGAAAAGCACTGCGTCGGGGCTGAAACCCCTCCGTGAAGCCGAAAAGCACTGCGTCGGGGCTGAAACCCCTTCGTGAAGCCGAAAAGCACTGTGCCGGGTCTGAAACTAGTGCGTCAGGGCCCAAAACACTCCAGCAGTGTTGAAACCACTGTGCCAAGCCTGAAACCACTGCGTTGGGGCTGAAACCACTCCGCCGAGCCTGAAACCACTGCGTCAGGCCTGAAACCACTCCGCCAGGGCCAAAACCACTGCATCAGGCCTTAAACCACTCTGCCGAGCCTAAAACAACTCCGTCGGGGCCAAAACCATTCCACCGAGGCGAAAACCACTCCGCCGGGGCTGAAACCACTCTGCCGAGCCTAAAAGCAGTGCGTCAGGGCTGAAACCCCTCCGTGAAGCCGAAAAGCACTGCGTCGGGGCTGAAACCCCTCCGTGAAGCCGAAAAGCACTGTGTCGGGGCTGAAACCCCTCCGTGAAGCCGAAAAGCACTGTGTCGGGGCTGAAACCCCTCCGTGAAGCCGAAAAGCACTGTGTCGGGGCTGAAACCCCTCCGTGAAGCCGAAAAGCACTGTGTCGGGGCTGAAACCCCTCCGTGAAGCCGAAAAGCACTGTGTCGGGGCTGAAACCCCTCCGTGAAGCCGAAAAGCACTGTGTCGGGGCTGAAACCGCTCCGTGAAGCCGAAAAGCACTGCGTCGGGGCTGAAACCCCTCCGTGAAGCCGAAAAGCACTGTGTCGGGGCTGAAACCGCTCCGTGAAGCCGAAAAGCACTGTGTCGGGGCTGAAACCCCTCCGTGAAGCCGAAAAGCACTGTGTCGGGGCTGAAACCACTCCGCCGAGCCTGAAACCACTGCGTCGGGGCTGAAACCACTCCGCCGAGCCTGAAACCACTCGTCTGACCTTAAAACCACTCCGCCGAGCCTAAAAGCACTGTGTCGGGGCTGAAACCACTCCGCCCGAGCCTAAAAGCACTGCATCGGGGCTGAAACCACTCCGCCGAGGCCAAATCCACTGCGTCGGGGCTGAAACCACTCCGCCGAGCCTAAAACCACTCCGTCGGGGCTGAAACTACTGCGTCAGGCCCAAAACAACTGCGACAGGGCCAAAACCACTCCACCAGTGCTGAAACCACTGCGCCAAGCCTGAAACCACTGCGTCGGGGCTGAAACCACTCCGCCAGGGCCAAAACCACTCGTCTGACCTTAAAACCACTCCATCAAGCCTAAAAGCACTGCGTTGGGGCAGAAACTGCTCCGTCAGGCTGAAAACCACTCCGCCGAGCCTGAAACCACTCCGCCAAGGCCAAAACTGTTCCGTCGTTGCTGAAACCACTCCGCCAGGGCCAAAACCACTCCGTTGGGGCTGAAACCACTCCGCCAGGGCCAAAACCACTCTGCCAAGCCAAAAACCACTCCGTCGGGGCGAAAACCACTCCGTGGTTGCTGAAACCACTCCGCGGAGCCTAAAAGCAGTGCGTCAGGGCTGAAACCCCTCTGCCAAGCCTAAAACCACTCCGCCGGGGCGAAAACCACTCCGTCGGGGCTGAAACCCCTCCGTGAAGCTGAAAAGCACTCTGTCGGGGCTGAAACCATTCGGCGAAGCTGAAAAGCACTGTGTCGGGGTTGAAACCACTCCGCCAAGCCGAAAAGCACTCTGTCGGGGTTGAAACCACTCCGCCAAGCCGAAAACCACTCTGTCGGGGTTGAAACCACTCCGCCAAGCCGAAAAGCACTCTGTCGGGGCTGAAACCACTCCGCCAAGTCGAAAAGCACTCTGTCGGGGTTGAAACCACTCCGCCAAGCCGAAAAGCACTCTGACGGGGTTGAAACCACTCCGCCAAGCCGAAAAGCACTCTGACGGGGTTGAAACCACTCCGCCAAGCCGAAAAGCACTCTGTCAGGGCTGAAACCATTCCGCCAAGCCGAAAACCACTCGTCTGACCTTAAAACCACTCCGCCAAGCCGAAAAGCACTGCATCGGGGCTGAAACCACTCCGAGGCCAAAAGCAGTGCGTCGGGGCTGAAACCACTGTGCCGGGGCGGAAACTGCTCCGTCAGGCTGTAAACCACTGCGTCAGGCCGAAAAGCATTCCACCAGGGCCAAAACCACTGCATCGGGGCTGAAAGCGTTTCACGAGGGCTAAAATCACTCCGCCGACATTAAAACCACTGCGCCAAGCCTAAAAGCACTGCATCGGGGCTGAAACCACTCCGCCGAGCCTGAAACCACTGCGTCAGGCCTGAAACCACTGCGCCGAGCCTAAAACCCCTCCGTCGGGGCCAAAACCACTCCACCAGTGCTGAAACCGCTCCGTCGGGGCTGAAACCCCTGCGTGAAGCCGAAAAGCACTGTGTCGGGGCTGAAACCCCTCCGTGAAGCCGAAAAGCACTGTGTCGGGGCTGAAACCACTCCGCCAAGCCGAAAAGCACTCTGTCGGGGCTGAAACCACTCCGCCAAGCCGAAAAGCACTCTGTCGGGGCTGAAACCACTCCGCCAAGCCGAAAAGCACTCTGTTGGGGTTGAAACCACTCCGCCAAGCTGAAAAGCACTGCGTCGGGGTTGAAACCACTGCGCCAAGCCTAAAACCACTCGTCTACCCTTAAAACCACTGCGTCAGGCCTGAAACCACTCCGCCAGGGCCAAAACCACTGCGTCAGGCCTGAAACCACTCCGCCGAGCCTGAAACCACTGCGTCAGGCCTAAAACCACTCCGCCGAGCCTAAAACAACTCTGTCGGGGCCAAAACCACTCCACCAGTGCTGAAACCGCTCCGTCGGGGCTGAAACCCCTCCGTGAAGCCGAAAAGCACTGTGTCGGGGCTGAAACCCCTCTGCGAAGCCGAAAAGCACTGTGTCGGGGCTGAAACCCCTCCGCCGAGCCTAAAACAACTCTGTCGGGGCCAAAACCACTCCACCAGTGCTGAAACCGCTCCGTCGGGGCTGAAACCCCTCCGTGAAGCCGAAAAGCACTGTATCGGGGCTGAAACCCCTCTGCGAAGCCGAAAAGCACTCTGTCGGGGTTGAAACCACTCCGCCAAGCCGAAAAGCACTGCGTCGGGGTTGAAACCACTCCGCCGAGCCTGAAAGCACTCCGCCGAGCCTAAAACCACTCGTCTGACCTTAAAACCACTCCGCCGAGCCTAAAAGCACTGTGTCGGGGCTGAAACCACTCCGCCAGGGCCAAAACCACTGCATTGGGGCTGAAACCACTCCGCCGAGCCTAAAAGCACTGCATCGGGGCTGAAACCACTCCGCCGAGCCTGAAACCACTCCGTCGGGGCTGAAACTACTGCGTCAGGCCCAAAACAACTGCGACAGGGCCAAAACCACTCCACCAGTGCTGAAACCACTGCGCCAAGCCTGAAACCACTGCGTCGGGGCTGAAACCACTCCGCCAGGGCCAAAACCATTCGTCTGACCTTAAAACCACTCCATCAAGCCTAAAAGCACTGCGTTGGGGCAGAAACTGCTCCGTCAGGCTGAAAACCACTCCGCCGAGCCTGAAACCACTCCGCCAAGGCCAAAACTGTTCCGTCGTTGCTGAAACCACTCCGCCAGGGCCAAAACCACTCCGTCGGGGCTGAAACCACTCCGCCAGGGCCAAAACCACTCCGTCGCGGCTGAAACCACTCCGCCAGGGCCAAAACCACTCTGCCAAGCCAAAAACCACTCCGTCGGGGCCAAAACCACTCCGTGGTTGCTGAAACCACTCCGCCGAGCCTAAAAGCAGTGCGTCAGGGCTGAAACCCCTCTGCCAAGCCTAAAACCACTCTGCCGGGGCGAAAACCACTCCGTCGGGGCTGAAACCCCTCCATGAAGCTGAAAAGCACTCTATCGGGGCTGAAACCATTCGGCGAAGCTGAAAAGCACTCTGTCAGGGTTGAAACCACTCCGCCAAGCTGAAAAGCACTCTGTCGGGGCTGAAACCACTCCGCCAAGCCGAAAAGCACTCTGTCGGGGCTGAAACCACTCCGCCAAGCCGAAAAGCACTCTGTTGGGGTTGAAACCACTCCGCCAAGCTGAAAAGCACTGCGTCGGGGTTGAAACCACTGCGCCGAGCCTAAAACCACTCGTCTACCCTTAAAACCACTCCGCCGAGCCTGAAACCACTGCGTCAGGCCTGAAACCACTCCGCCAGTGCCAAAACCACTGCGTCAGGCCTGAAACCACTCCGCCGAGCCTGAAACCACTGCATCAGGCCTAAAACCACTCCGCCGAGCCTAAAACAACTCTGTCGGGGCCAAAACCACTCCACCAGTGCTGAAACCGCTCCGTCGGGGCTGAAACCCCTCTGCGAAGCCGAAAAGCACTGTGTCGGGGCTGAAACCCCTCCGTGAAGCCGAAACGCACTGCGTCGGGGTTGAAACCACTCCGCCGAGCCTGAAAGCACTCCGCCGAGCCTAAAACCACTCGTCTGACCTTAAAACCACTCCGCCGAGCCTAAAAGCACTGCATCGGGGCTGAAACCACTCCGCCAGGGCCAAAACCACTGCATTGGGGCTGAAACCACTCCGCCGAGCCTAAAAGCACTGCATCGGGGCTGAAACCACTCCGCCGAGCCTAAAACCACTCCGTCGGGGCTGAAACTACTGCGTCAGGCCCAAAACAACTGCGACAGGGCCAAAACCACTCCACCAGTGCTGAAACCACTGCGCCAAGCCTGAAACCACTGCGTCGGGGCTGAAACCACTCCGCCAGGGCCAAAACCATTCGTCTGACCTTAAAACCACTCCATCAAGCCTAAAAGCACTGCGTTGGGGCAGAAACTGCTCCGTCAGGCTGAAAACCACTCCGCCGAGCCTGAAACCACTCCGCCAAGGCCAAAACTGTTCCGTGGTTGCTGAAACCACTCCGCCAGGGCCAAAACCACTCCGTCGGGGCTGAAACCACTCCGCCAGGGCCAAAACCACTCTGCCAAGCCAAAAACCACTCCGTCGGGGCGAAAACCACTCCGCCGGGGCTGAAACCACTCCGCCGAGCCTAAAAGCAGTGCGTCAGGGCTGAAACCCCTCTGCCAAGCCTAAAACCACTCCGTCGGGGCGAAAACCACTCCGTCGGGGCTGAAACCCCTCCATGAAGCTGAAAAGCACTCTGTCGGGGCTGAAACCATTCGGCGAAGCTGAAAAGCACTCTGTCAGGGTTGAAACCACTCCGCCAAGCCGAAAAGCACTCTGTCGGGGTTGAAACCACTCCGCCAAGCCGAAAAGCACTGTGTCGGGGCTGAAACCATTCCGCCAAGCCGAAAACCACTCGTCTGACCTTAAAACCACTCCGCCAAGTCGAAAAGCACTCTGTCGGGGTTGAAACCACTCCGAGGCCAAAAGCAGTGCGTCGGGGCTGAAACCACTGTGCCGGGGCGGAAACTGCTCCGTCAGGCTGTAAACCACTGCGTCAGGCCGAAAAGCACTCCACCGGGGCCAAAACCACTGCGTCGGGGCTGAAAGCGTTTCACGAGGGCTAAAACCACTCCGCCGACATTAAAACCACTGCGCCAAGCCTAAAAGCACTGCGTCGGGGCTGAAACCACTCCGCCGAGCCTGAAACCACTGCGTCAGGCCTGAAACCACTGCGCCGAGCCTAAAACAACTCCGTCGGGGCCAAAACCACTCCACCAGTGCTGAAACCGCTCCGTCGGGGCTGAAACCCCTGCGTGAAGCCGAAAAGCACTGTGTCGGGGCTGAAACCCCTCCGTGAAGCCGAAAAGCACTGCGTCGGGGCTGAAACCCCTCCGCCAGGGCCAAAACCACTCGTCTGACCTTAAAACCACTCCGCCGAGCCGAAAAGCACTGCGTCGGGGCTGAAACCCCTCCGCCAGGGCCAAAACGACTGCGTCGGGGCTGAAAGCACTCCGCCGAGCCTAAAACCACTCCGTCGGGGCTGGAACCACTCCGCCGAGCCTAAAACGACTGCGTCGGGGCTGAAACCCCTCCGCCGAGCCTAAAACCACTCCGTCGGGGCTGAAAGCACTCCGCCGAGCCTAAAACCACTCCGTCGGGGCTGAAAGCACTCCGCCGAGCCTAAAACCACTCCGTCGGGGCTGGAACCACTCCGCCGAGCCGAAAACCACTCCGTCGGGGCTGAAACCACTCCGCCAGAGCCTAAAAGCACTCCGTCGGGGCTGAAACCACTCTGCCGAGCCGAAAACCACAGCGTCGGGGCTGGAACCACTCCACCGAGCCTAAAACAACTCCGTCAGGGCCAAAACCACTCCACCAGTGCTGAAACCGCTCCGTCGGGCTGAAACCCCTCCGTGAAGCCGAAAAGCACTGTGTCGGGGCTGAAACCACTCCACCAGGGCCAAATCCACTCGGTCAGGGCTGAAACCACTCCATCAAACCTAAAAGCTCTGCATCAGGCCGAAAACCACTCCGTCGGGGCTGAAACCACTCCGCCAAGCCTAAAAGCAGTGCGTCAGGGCTGAAACCACTCTGCCAAGCCTAAAACCACTGCGCCGACATTAAAACCATTCCGCCAAGCCTAAAACCACTGCGTCGGGGCTGAAACCACTCCGCCGAGCCTGAAACCACTGCGTCAGGCCTGAAATCACTCTGCTGAGCCTGAAAGCACTGCGTCAGGCCTAAAAGCACTCCGCCGAGCCTAAAACAACTCCGTCGGGGCCAAAACCACTCGTCTGACCTTAAAACCACTCCATCAAGCCTAAAAGCACTGTGTCGGGGCAGAAACTGCTCCGTCAGGCTGAAAACCACTCCGCCGAGCCGGAAACCACTGCGTCAGGGCAGAAGCCACTCCGTGGTTGCTGAAACCACTCCGTCGGGGCTGAAACCACTCCGTCGGGGCTGAAACCACTCCGTCGGGGCTGAAACCACTCCGTCGGGGCTGAAACCACTCCGTGGTTGCTGAAACCACTCCGCCGAGCCTAAAACCACTCCGCCAGGGCCAAAACAACTCCGTCGGGGCTGAAACCACACCTCCAGGGCCAAAACCACTGCGTCAGGCCTAAAACCACTCCGCCGAGCCTAAAAGCACTGCATCGGGGCTGAAAGCACTCCGCCGAGCCTAAAACCACTCCGTCGGGGCTGAAACCACTCCGCCAGAGCCGAAAACCACAGCGTCGGGGCTGGAACCACTCCGCCGAGCCTAAAACCACTCCGTCGGGGCTGAAAGCACTCCGCCAGAGCCTAAAAGCACTCCGTCGGGGCTGAAACCACTCTGCCGAGCCGAAAACCACAGCGTCGGGGCTGGAACCACTCCACCGAGCCTAAAACAAATCCGTCAGGGCCAAAACCACTCCACCAGTGCTGAAACCGCTCCGTCGGGGCTGAAACCCCTCCGTGAAGCCGAAAAGCACTGTGTCGGGGCTGAAACCACTCCACCAGGGCCAAATCCACTCGGTCAGGGCTGAAACCACTCCATCAAACCTAAAAGCACTGCATCAGGCCGAAAACCACTCCGTCGGGGCTGAAACCACCGTGCCAGGGCCAAAACCAGTCTGCCAAGCCTAAAACCACTGCGTCGGGGCGAAAACCACTCCACCGGGGCTGAAACCACTCCGCCGAGCCTAAAAGCAGTGCGTCAGGGCTGAAACCACTCTGCCAAGCCTAAAACCACTGCGCCGACATTAAAACCATTCCGCCAAGCCTAAAACCACTGCGTCAGGCCTGAAACCACTCCGCCGAGCCTGAAACCACTGCGTCAGGCCTGAAATCACTCTGCTGAGCCTGAAAGCACTGCGTCAGGCCTAAAAGCACTCCGCCGAGCCTAAAACAACTCCGTCGGGGCCAAAACCACTCGGCTGACCTTAAAACCACTCTATCAAGCCTAAAAGCACTGCGTCGGGGCAGAAACTGCTCCATCAGGCTGAAAACCACTCCGTCGGGGCCGAAACCACTCCGCCGAGCCTAAAAGCAGTGCGTCAGGGCTGAAACCTCTCCGCCAGGGCTGAAACCTCTCCGCCAGGGCCAAAACCACTCTGCCAAGCCTAAAACCACTGGGGCGAAAACCCCTCCGCCGGGGCTGAAACCACTCCGCCGAGCCTAAAAGCAGTGCGTCAGGGCTGAAACCACTCTGCCAAGCCTAAAACCACTCTGCTGAGGCGAAAACGACTCTGCCAAGCCTAAAACCACTCCGCCGAGGCGAAAACCACTGCGTCGGGGCTGAAACCACTCCACCGAGTTTAAAAGCAGTGCGTCGGGGCTGAAACCACTCCGTCGAGCCTAAAACCACTCCGTCGGGGCTGAAACCACTCCGCCGAGCCTGAAACCACTGCGTCAGGGCAGAAGCCACTCGGTCGTTGCTGAAACCACTCCGCCGGACCTGAAACCACTCCGCCAGGGCCAAAACCACTGCGTCAGGCCTAAAACCACTCTGCCGAGCCTAAAACAACTCCGTCGGGGCCAAAACCATTCCACCAAGGCGAAAAACACTCCGCCGGGGCTGAAACCACTCTGCCGAGCCGAAAAGCACTGTGTCGGGGCTGAAACCCCTCCGTGAAGCCGAAAAGCACTGTGTCGGGGCTGAAACCCCTCCGTGAAGCCGAAAAGCACTGTGTCGGGGCTGAAACCCCTCCGTGAAGCCGAAAAGCACTGTGTCGGGGCTGAAACCCCTCCGTGAAGCCGAAAAGCACTGTGTCGGGGCTGAAACCCCTCCGTGAAGCCGAAAAGCACTGTGTCGGGGTTGAAACCACTCCGCCAAGCCGAAAAGCACTCTGTCGGGTTTGAAACCACTCCGAGGCCAAAAGCACTCTGTCGGGGCTGAAACCACTGTGCCGGGGCGGAAACTGCTCCGTCAGGCTGTAAACCACTGCGTCAGGCCGAAAAGCACTCCACCAGGGCCAAACCCACTGCGTCGGGGCTGAAAGCGTTTCACGAGGGCTAAAACCACTCCGCCGACATTAAAACCACTGCGCCAAGCCTAAAAGCACTGCGTCGGGGCTGAAACCACTCTGCCGAGCCTGAAACCACTGCGTCAGGCCTGAAACCACTCCACCGAGCCGAAAACAACTCCGTCGGGGCCAAAACCACTCCACCAGTGCTGAAACCGCTCCGTCGGGGCTGAAACCCCTGCGTGAAGCCGAAAAGCACTGTGTCGGGGATGAAACCCCTCCGTGAAGCCGAAAAGCACTGCGTCGGGGTTGAAACCACTCCATCAAGCCTAAAACCACTCCGCCGGGTCTGAAACTAGTGCGTCAGGGCCCAAACCACTCCAGCAGTGCTGAAACCACTGTGTCGGGGCTGAAACCACTCCGCCGAGCCTGAAACCACTGCGTCAGGCCTGAAACCACTCTGCCGAGCCTAAAACAACTCCGTCGTGGCCAAAACCATTCCACCGAGGCGAAAACAACTCCGCCGGGGCTGAAACCACTCCGCCGAGCCTAAAAGCACTGCGTCGGGGCTGAAACCACTCCGCCAAGCCGAAAAGCACTGCGTCGGGGCTGAAACCCCTCCGCCGACCCTAAAAGCACTGTGTCGGGGCTGAAACCCCTCCGCCGACCCTAAAAGCACTGTGTCGGGGCTGAAACCCCTCCGTGAAGCCGAAAAGCACTGCGTCGGGGCTGAAACCCCTCCGTGAAGCCGAAAAGCACTGCGTCGGGGCTGAAACCCCTCCGTGAAGCCGAAAAGCACTGCGTCGGGGCTGAAACCCCTGCGTGAAGCCGAAAAGCACTGCGTCGGGGCTGAAACCCCTGCGTGAAGCCGAAAAGCACTGCGTCGGGGCTGAAACCCCTCCGTGAAGCCGAAAAGCACTGCGTCGGGGCTGAAACCCCTCCGTGAAGCCGAAAAGCACTGCGTCGGGGCTGAAACCCCTCCGTGAAGCCGAAAAGCACTGCGTCGGGGCTGAAACCCCTCCGTGAAGCCGAAAAGCACTGCGTCGGGGCTGAAACCCCTCCGTGAAGCCGAAAAGCACTGCGTCGGGGCTGAAACCCCTCCGTGAAGCCGAAAAGCACTGCGTCGGGGCTGAAACCCCTTCGTGAAGCCGAAAAGCACTGTGCCGGGTCTGAAACTAGTGCGTCAGGGCCCAAAACACTCCAGCAGTGTTGAAACCACTGTGCCAAGCCTGAAACCACTGCGTTGGGGCTGAAACCACTCCGCCGAGCCTGAAACCACTGCGTCAGGCCTGAAACCACTCCGCCAGGGCCAAAACCACTGCATCAGGCCTTAAACCACTCTGCCGAGCCTAAAACAACTCCGTCGGGGCCAAAACCATTCCACCGAGGCGAAAACCACTCCGCCGGGGCTGAAACCACTCTGCCGAGCCTAAAAGCAGTGCGTCAGGGCTGAAACCCCTCCGTGAAGCCGAAAAGCACTGCGTCGGGGCTGAAACCCCTCCGTGAAGCCGAAAAGCACTGTGTCGGGGCTGAAACCCCTCCGTGAAGCCGAAAAGCACTGTGTCGGGGCTGAAACCCCTCCGTGAAGCCGAAAAGCACTGTGTCGGGGCTGAAACCCCTCCGTGAAGCCGAAAAGCACTGTGTCGGGGCTGAAACCCCTCCGTGAAGCCGAAAAGCACTGTGTCGGGGCTGAAACCCCTCCGTGAAGCCGAAAAGCACTGTGTCGGGGCTGAAACCGCTCCGTGAAGCCGAAAAGCACTGCGTCGGGGCTGAAACCCCTCCGTGAAGCCGAAAAGCACTGTGTCGGGGCTGAAACCGCTCCGTGAAGCCGAAAAGCACTGTGTCGGGGCTGAAACCCCTCCGTGAAGCCGAAAAGCACTGTGTCGGGGCTGAAACCACTCCGCCGAGCCTGAAACCACTGCGTCGGGGCTGAAACCACTCCGCCGAGCCTGAAACCACTCGTCTGACCTTAAAACCACTCCGCCGAGCCTAAAAGCACTGTGTCGGGGCTGAAACCACTCCGCCCGAGCCTAAAAGCACTGCATCGGGGCTGAAACCACTCCGCCGAGGCCAAATCCACTGCGTCGGGGCTGAAACCACTCCGCCGAGCCTAAAACCACTCCGTCGGGGCTGAAACTACTGCGTCAGGCCCAAAACAACTGCGACAGGGCCAAAACCACTCCACCAGTGCTGAAACCACTGCGCCAAGCCTGAAACCACTGCGTCGGGGCTGAAACCACTCCGCCAGGGCCAAAACCACTCGTCTGACCTTAAAACCACTCCATCAAGCCTAAAAGCACTGCGTTGGGGCAGAAACTGCTCCGTCAGGCTGAAAACCACTCCGCCGAGCCTGAAACCACTCCGCCAAGGCCAAAACTGTTCCGTCGTTGCTGAAACCACTCCGCCAGGGCCAAAACCACTCCGTTGGGGCTGAAACCACTCCGCCAGGGCCAAAACCACTCTGCCAAGCCAAAAACCACTCCGTCGGGGCGAAAACCACTCCGTGGTTGCTGAAACCACTCCGCGGAGCCTAAAAGCAGTGCGTCAGGGCTGAAACCCCTCTGCCAAGCCTAAAACCACTCCGCCGGGGCGAAAACCACTCCGTCGGGGCTGAAACCCCTCCGTGAAGCTGAAAAGCACTCTGTCGGGGCTGAAACCATTCGGCGAAGCTGAAAAGCACTGTGTCGGGGTTGAAACCACTCCGCCAAGCCGAAAAGCACTCTGTCGGGGTTGAAACCACTCCGCCAAGCCGAAAACCACTCTGTCGGGGTTGAAACCACTCCGCCAAGCCGAAAAGCACTCTGTCGGGGCTGAAACCACTCCGCCAAGTCGAAAAGCACTCTGTCGGGGTTGAAACCACTCCGCCAAGCCGAAAAGCACTCTGACGGGGTTGAAACCACTCCGCCAAGCCGAAAAGCACTCTGACGGGGTTGAAACCACTCCGCCAAGCCGAAAAGCACTCTGTCAGGGCTGAAACCATTCCGCCAAGCCGAAAACCACTCGTCTGACCTTAAAACCACTCCGCCAAGCCGAAAAGCACTGCATCGGGGCTGAAACCACTCCGAGGCCAAAAGCAGTGCGTCGGGGCTGAAACCACTGTGCCGGGGCGGAAACTGCTCCGTCAGGCTGTAAACCACTGCGTCAGGCCGAAAAGCATTCCACCAGGGCCAAAACCACTGCATCGGGGCTGAAAGCGTTTCACGAGGGCTAAAATCACTCCGCCGACATTAAAACCACTGCGCCAAGCCTAAAAGCACTGCATCGGGGCTGAAACCACTCCGCCGAGCCTGAAACCACTGCGTCAGGCCTGAAACCACTGCGCCGAGCCTAAAACCCCTCCGTCGGGGCCAAAACCACTCCACCAGTGCTGAAACCGCTCCGTCGGGGCTGAAACCCCTGCGTGAAGCCGAAAAGCACTGTGTCGGGGCTGAAACCCCTCCGTGAAGCCGAAAAGCACTGTGTCGGGGCTGAAACCACTCCGCCAAGCCGAAAAGCACTCTGTCGGGGCTGAAACCACTCCGCCAAGCCGAAAAGCACTCTGTCGGGGCTGAAACCACTCCGCCAAGCCGAAAAGCACTCTGTTGGGGTTGAAACCACTCCGCCAAGCTGAAAAGCACTGCGTCGGGGTTGAAACCACTGCGCCAAGCCTAAAACCACTCGTCTACCCTTAAAACCACTGCGTCAGGCCTGAAACCACTCCGCCAGGGCCAAAACCACTGCGTCAGGCCTGAAACCACTCCGCCGAGCCTGAAACCACTGCGTCAGGCCTAAAACCACTCCGCCGAGCCTAAAACAACTCTGTCGGGGCCAAAACCACTCCACCAGTGCTGAAACCGCTCCGTCGGGGCTGAAACCCCTCCGTGAAGCCGAAAAGCACTGTGTCGGGGCTGAAACCCCTCTGCGAAGCCGAAAAGCACTGTGTCGGGGCTGAAACCCCTCCGCCGAGCCTAAAACAACTCTGTCGGGGCCAAAACCACTCCACCAGTGCTGAAACCGCTCCGTCGGGGCTGAAACCCCTCCGTGAAGCCGAAAAGCACTGTATCGGGGCTGAAACCCCTCTGCGAAGCCGAAAAGCACTCTGTCGGGGTTGAAACCACTCCGCCAAGCCGAAAAGCACTGCGTCGGGGTTGAAACCACTCCGCCGAGCCTGAAAGCACTCCGCCGAGCCTAAAACCACTCGTCTGACCTTAAAACCACTCCGCCGAGCCTAAAAGCACTGTGTCGGGGCTGAAACCACTCCGCCAGGGCCAAAACCACTGCATTGGGGCTGAAACCACTCCGCCGAGCCTAAAAGCACTGCATCGGGGCTGAAACCACTCCGCCGAGCCTGAAACCACTCCGTCGGGGCTGAAACTACTGCGTCAGGCCCAAAACAACTGCGACAGGGCCAAAACCACTCCACCAGTGCTGAAACCACTGCGCCAAGCCTGAAACCACTGCGTCGGGGCTGAAACCACTCCGCCAGGGCCAAAACCATTCGTCTGACCTTAAAACCACTCCATCAAGCCTAAAAGCACTGCGTTGGGGCAGAAACTGCTCCGTCAGGCTGAAAACCACTCCGCCGAGCCTGAAACCACTCCGCCAAGGCCAAAACTGTTCCGTCGTTGCTGAAACCACTCCGCCAGGGCCAAAACCACTCCGTCGGGGCTGAAACCACTCCGCCAGGGCCAAAACCACTCCGTCGCGGCTGAAACCACTCCGCCAGGGCCAAAACCACTCTGCCAAGCCAAAAACCACTCCGTCGGGGCCAAAACCACTCCGTGGTTGCTGAAACCACTCCGCCGAGCCTAAAAGCAGTGCGTCAGGGCTGAAACCCCTCTGCCAAGCCTAAAACCACTCTGCCGGGGCGAAAACCACTCCGTCGGGGCTGAAACCCCTCCATGAAGCTGAAAAGCACTCTATCGGGGCTGAAACCATTCGGCGAAGCTGAAAAGCACTCTGTCAGGGTTGAAACCACTCCGCCAAGCTGAAAAGCACTCTGTCGGGGCTGAAACCACTCCGCCAAGCCGAAAAGCACTCTGTCGGGGCTGAAACCACTCCGCCAAGCCGAAAAGCACTCTGTTGGGGTTGAAACCACTCCGCCAAGCTGAAAAGCACTGCGTCGGGGTTGAAACCACTGCGCCGAGCCTAAAACCACTCGTCTACCCTTAAAACCACTCCGCCGAGCCTGAAACCACTGCGTCAGGCCTGAAACCACTCCGCCAGTGCCAAAACCACTGCGTCAGGCCTGAAACCACTCCGCCGAGCCTGAAACCACTGCATCAGGCCTAAAACCACTCCGCCGAGCCTAAAACAACTCTGTCGGGGCCAAAACCACTCCACCAGTGCTGAAACCGCTCCGTCGGGGCTGAAACCCCTCTGCGAAGCCGAAAAGCACTGTGTCGGGGCTGAAACCCCTCCGTGAAGCCGAAACGCACTGCGTCGGGGTTGAAACCACTCCGCCGAGCCTGAAAGCACTCCGCCGAGCCTAAAACCACTCGTCTGACCTTAAAACCACTCCGCCGAGCCTAAAAGCACTGCATCGGGGCTGAAACCACTCCGCCAGGGCCAAAACCACTGCATTGGGGCTGAAACCACTCCGCCGAGCCTAAAAGCACTGCATCGGGGCTGAAACCACTCCGCCGAGCCTAAAACCACTCCGTCGGGGCTGAAACTACTGCGTCAGGCCCAAAACAACTGCGACAGGGCCAAAACCACTCCACCAGTGCTGAAACCACTGCGCCAAGCCTGAAACCACTGCGTCGGGGCTGAAACCACTCCGCCAGGGCCAAAACCATTCGTCTGACCTTAAAACCACTCCATCAAGCCTAAAAGCACTGCGTTGGGGCAGAAACTGCTCCGTCAGGCTGAAAACCACTCCGCCGAGCCTGAAACCACTCCGCCAAGGCCAAAACTGTTCCGTGGTTGCTGAAACCACTCCGCCAGGGCCAAAACCACTCCGTCGGGGCTGAAACCACTCCGCCAGGGCCAAAACCACTCTGCCAAGCCAAAAACCACTCCGTCGGGGCGAAAACCACTCCGCCGGGGCTGAAACCACTCCGCCGAGCCTAAAAGCAGTGCGTCAGGGCTGAAACCCCTCTGCCAAGCCTAAAACCACTCCGTCGGGGCGAAAACCACTCCGTCGGGGCTGAAACCCCTCCATGAAGCTGAAAAGCACTCTGTCGGGGCTGAAACCATTCGGCGAAGCTGAAAAGCACTCTGTCAGGGTTGAAACCACTCCGCCAAGCCGAAAAGCACTCTGTCGGGGTTGAAACCACTCCGCCAAGCCGAAAAGCACTGTGTCGGGGCTGAAACCATTCCGCCAAGCCGAAAACCACTCGTCTGACCTTAAAACCACTCCGCCAAGTCGAAAAGCACTCTGTCGGGGTTGAAACCACTCCGAGGCCAAAAGCAGTGCGTCGGGGCTGAAACCACTGTGCCGGGGCGGAAACTGCTCCGTCAGGCTGTAAACCACTGCGTCAGGCCGAAAAGCACTCCACCGGGGCCAAAACCACTGCGTCGGGGCTGAAAGCGTTTCACGAGGGCTAAAACCACTCCGCCGACATTAAAACCACTGCGCCAAGCCTAAAAGCACTGCGTCGGGGCTGAAACCACTCCGCCGAGCCTGAAACCACTGCGTCAGGCCTGAAACCACTGCGCCGAGCCTAAAACAACTCCGTCGGGGCCAAAACCACTCCACCAGTGCTGAAACCGCTCCGTCGGGGCTGAAACCCCTGCGTGAAGCCGAAAAGCACTGTGTCGGGGCTGAAACCCCTCCGTGAAGCCGAAAAGCACTGCGTCGGGGCTGAAACCCCTCCGCCAGGGCCAAAACCACTCGTCTGACCTTAAAACCACTCCGCCGAGCCGAAAAGCACTGCGTCGGGGCTGAAACCCCTCCGCCAGGGCCAAAACGACTGCGTCGGGGCTGAAAGCACTCCGCCGAGCCTAAAACCACTCCGTCGGGGCTGGAACCACTCCGCCGAGCCTAAAACGACTGCGTCGGGGCTGAAACCCCTCCGCCGAGCCTAAAACCACTCCGTCGGGGCTGAAAGCACTCCGCCGAGCCTAAAACCACTCCGTCGGGGCTGAAAGCACTCCGCCGAGCCTAAAACCACTCCGTCGGGGCTGGAACCACTCCGCCGAGCCGAAAACCACTCCGTCGGGGCTGAAACCACTCCGCCAGAGCCTAAAAGCACTCCGTCGGGGCTGAAACCACTCTGCCGAGCCGAAAACCACAGCGTCGGGGCTGGAACCACTCCACCGAGCCTAAAACAACTCCGTCAGGGCCAAAACCACTCCACCAGTGCTGAAACCGCTCCGTCGGGCTGAAACCCCTCCGTGAAGCCGAAAAGCACTGTGTCGGGGCTGAAACCACTCCACCAGGGCCAAATCCACTCGGTCAGGGCTGAAACCACTCCATCAAACCTAAAAGCTCTGCATCAGGCCGAAAACCACTCCGTCGGGGCTGAAACCACTCCGCCAAGCCTAAAAGCAGTGCGTCAGGGCTGAAACCACTCTGCCAAGCCTAAAACCACTGCGCCGACATTAAAACCATTCCGCCAAGCCTAAAACCACTGCGTCGGGGCTGAAACCACTCCGCCGAGCCTGAAACCACTGCGTCAGGCCTGAAATCACTCTGCTGAGCCTGAAAGCACTGCGTCAGGCCTAAAAGCACTCCGCCGAGCCTAAAACAACTCCGTCGGGGCCAAAACCACTCGTCTGACCTTAAAACCACTCCATCAAGCCTAAAAGCACTGTGTCGGGGCAGAAACTGCTCCGTCAGGCTGAAAACCACTCCGCCGAGCCGGAAACCACTGCGTCAGGGCAGAAGCCACTCCGTGGTTGCTGAAACCACTCCGTCGGGGCTGAAACCACTCCGTCGGGGCTGAAACCACTCCGTCGGGGCTGAAACCACTCCGTCGGGGCTGAAACCACTCCGTGGTTGCTGAAACCACTCCGCCGAGCCTAAAACCACTCCGCCAGGGCCAAAACAACTCCGTCGGGGCTGAAACCACACCTCCAGGGCCAAAACCACTGCGTCAGGCCTAAAACCACTCCGCCGAGCCTAAAAGCACTGCATCGGGGCTGAAAGCACTCCGCCGAGCCTAAAACCACTCCGTCGGGGCTGAAACCACTCCGCCAGAGCCGAAAACCACAGCGTCGGGGCTGGAACCACTCCGCCGAGCCTAAAACCACTCCGTCGGGGCTGAAAGCACTCCGCCAGAGCCTAAAAGCACTCCGTCGGGGCTGAAACCACTCTGCCGAGCCGAAAACCACAGCGTCGGGGCTGGAACCACTCCACCGAGCCTAAAACAAATCCGTCAGGGCCAAAACCACTCCACCAGTGCTGAAACCGCTCCGTCGGGGCTGAAACCCCTCCGTGAAGCCGAAAAGCACTGTGTCGGGGCTGAAACCACTCCACCAGGGCCAAATCCACTCGGTCAGGGCTGAAACCACTCCATCAAACCTAAAAGCACTGCATCAGGCCGAAAACCACTCCGTCGGGGCTGAAACCACCGTGCCAGGGCCAAAACCAGTCTGCCAAGCCTAAAACCACTGCGTCGGGGCGAAAACCACTCCACCGGGGCTGAAACCACTCCGCCGAGCCTAAAAGCAGTGCGTCAGGGCTGAAACCACTCTGCCAAGCCTAAAACCACTGCGCCGACATTAAAACCATTCCGCCAAGCCTAAAACCACTGCGTCAGGCCTGAAACCACTCCGCCGAGCCTGAAACCACTGCGTCAGGCCTGAAATCACTCTGCTGAGCCTGAAAGCACTGCGTCAGGCCTAAAAGCACTCCGCCGAGCCTAAAACAACTCCGTCGGGGCCAAAACCACTCGGCTGACCTTAAAACCACTCTATCAAGCCTAAAAGCACTGCGTCGGGGCAGAAACTGCTCCATCAGGCTGAAAACCACTCCGTCGGGGCCGAAACCACTCCGTCGGGGCCGAAACCACTCCGTCGGGGCCGAAACCACTCCGTCGGGGCCGAAACCACTCCGTCGGGGCCGAAACCACTCCGTCGGGGCCGAAACCACTCCGTCGGGGCCGAAACCACTCCGTCGGGGCCGAAACCACTCCGTCGGGGCCGAAATCACTGCGTCAGGCCTAAAACCACTCCACCGAGCCTAAAACCCCTCCGTCGGGGCCAAAACCACTCCACCAGTGCTGAAACCGCTCCGTCGGGGCTGAAACCCCTCCGTGAAGCCGAAAAGCACTGTGTCGGGGTGAAACCCCTCCGTGAAGCCGAAAAGCACTGTGTCGGGGCTGAAACCCCTCCGTGAAGCCGAAAAGCACTGTGTCGGGGCTGAAACCCCTCCGTGAAGCCGAAAAGCACTGCGTCGGGGCTGAAACCCCTCCGTGAAGCCGAAAAGCACTGCGTCGGGGCTGAAACCCCTCCGTGAAGCCGAAAAGCACTGCGTCGGGGCTGAAACCCCTCCGCCGAGCCTAAAAGCACTGCGTCGGGGCTGAAACCCCTCCGCCGAGCCTAAAAGCACTGCGTCGGGGCTGAAACCCCTCCGCCGAGCCTGAAACCACTGCGTCGGGGCTGAAACCCCTCCGCCGAGCCTGAAACCACTGCGTCGGGGCTGAAACCCCTCCGCCGAGCCTGAAACCACTGCGTCGGGGCTGAAACCCCTCCGCCGAGCCTGAAACCACTGCGTCGGGGCTGAAACCACTCCGCCGAGCCTGAAACCACTGCGTCGGGGCTGAAACCACTCCGCCGAGCCTGAAACCACTGCGTCGGGGCTGAAACCCCTCCGTGAAGCCGAAAAGCACTGCGTCGGGGCTGAAACCCCTCCGTGAAGCCGAAAAGCACTGCGTCGGGGCTGAAACCCCTCCGTGAAGCCGAAAAGCACTGCGTCGGGGCTGAAACCCCTCCGTGAAGCCGAAAAGCACTGCGTCGGGGCTGAAACCCCTCCGTGAAGCCGAAAAGCACTGCGTCGGGGCTGAAACCCCTCCGCCGAGCCTAAAAGCACTGCGTCGGGGCTGAAACCCCTCCGCCGAGCCTAAAAGCACTGCGTCGGGGCTGAAACCCCTCCGTGAAGCCGAAAAGCACTGCGTCGGGGCTGAAACCCCTCCGCCGAGCCTAAAAGCACTGCGTCGGGGCTGAAACCCCTCCGCCGAGCCTAAAAGCACTGCGTCGGGGCTGAAACCCCTCCGCCGAGCCTAAAAGCACTGCGTCGGGGCTGAAACCCCTCCGCCGAGCCTAAAAGCACTGCGTCGGGGCTGAAACCCCTCCGCCGACCCTAAAACCACTCCGTCGGGGCTGAAACCCCTCCGCCGAGCCTGAAACCACTGCGTCGGGGCTGAAACCACTCCGCCGAGCCTGAAACCACTGCGTCGGGGCTGAAACCCCTCCGTGAAGCCGAAAAGCACTGCGTCGGGGCTGAAACCCCTCCGTGAAGCCGAAAAGCACTGCGTCGGGGCTGAAACCCCTCCGTGAAGCCGAAAAGCACTGCGTCGGGGCTGAAACCCCTCCGTGAAGCCGAAAAGCACTGCGTCGGGGCTGAAACCCCTCCGTGAAGCCGAAAAGCACTGTGTCGGGGCTGAAACCCCTGCGTGAAGCCGAAAAGCACTGTGTCGGGGCTGAAACCGCTCCGTGAAGCCGAAAAGCACTGTGTCGGGGCTGAATCCACTCCGCCAAGCCGAAAAGCATTGTGTCGGGGCTGAATCCACTCCGCCAAGCCGAAAAGCACTGTGTCGGGGCTGAAACCCCTGCGTGAAGCCGAAAAGCACTGTGTCGGGGCTGAAACCCCTCCGTGAAGCCGAAAAGCACTGTGTCGGGGCTGAAACCCCTCCGTGAAGCCGAAAAGCACTGTGTCGGGGCTGAAACCGCTCCGTGAAGCCGAAAAGCACTGTGTCGGGGCTGAAACCGCTCCGTGAAGCCGAAAAGCACTGCGTCGGGGCTGAAACCCCTCCGTGAAGCCGAAAAGCACTGCGTCGGGGCTGAAACCGCTCCGTGAAGCCGAAAAGCACTGTGTCGGGGCTGAAACCCCTCCGTGAAGCCGAAAAGCACTGTGTCGGGGCTGAAACCACTCCGCCGAGCCTGAAACCACTGCGTCGGGGCTGAAACCACTCCGCCGAGCCTGAAACCACTCGTCTGACCTTAAAACCACTCCGCCGAGCCTAAAAGCACTGTGTCGGGGCTGAAACCACTCCGCCCGAGCCTAAAAGCACTGCATCGGGGCTGAAACCACTCCGCCGAGGCCAAATCCACTGCGTCGGGGCTGAAACCACTCCGCCGAGCCTAAAACCACTCCGTCGGGGCTGAAACTACTGCGTCAGGCCCAAAACAACTGCGACAGGGCCAAAACCACTCCACCAGTGCTGAAACCACTGCGCCAAGCCTGAAACCACTGCGTCGGGGCTGAAACCACTCCGCCAGGGCCAAAACCACTCGTCTGACCTTAAAACCACTCCATCAAGCCTAAAAGCACTGCGTTGGGGCAGAAACTGCTCCGTCAGGCTGAAAACCACTCCGCCGAGCCTGAAACCACTCCGCCAAGGCCAAAACTGTTCCGTCGTTGCTGAAACCACTCCGCCAGGGCCAAAACCACTCCGTTGGGGCTGAAACCACTCCGCCAGGGCCAAAACCACTCTGCCAAGCCAAAAACCACTCCGTCGGGGCGAAAACCACTCCGTGGTTGCTGAAACCACTCCGCGGAGCCTAAAAGCAGTGCGTCAGGGCTGAAACCCCTCTGCCAAGCCTAAAACCACTCCGCCGGGGCGAAAACCACTCCGTCGGGGCTGAAACCCCTCCGTGAAGCTGAAAAGCACTCTGTCGGGGCTGAAACCATTCGGCGAAGCTGAAAAGCACTGTGTCGGGGTTGAAACCACTCCGCCAAGCCGAAAAGCACTCTGTCGGGGTTGAAACCACTCCGCCAAGCCGAAAACCACTCTGTCGGGGTTGAAACCACTCCGCCAAGCCGAAAAGCACTCTGTCGGGGCTGAAACCACTCCGCCAAGTCGAAAAGCACTCTGTCGGGGTTGAAACCACTCCGCCAAGCCGAAAAGCACTCTGACGGGGTTGAAACCACTCCGCCAAGCCGAAAAGCACTCTGACGGGGTTGAAACCACTCCGCCAAGCCGAAAAGCACTCTGTCAGGGCTGAAACCATTCCGCCAAGCCGAAAACCACTCGTCTGACCTTAAAACCACTCCGCCAAGCCGAAAAGCACTGCATCGGGGCTGAAACCACTCCGAGGCCAAAAGCAGTGCGTCGGGGCTGAAACCACTGTGCCGGGGCGGAAACTGCTCCGTCAGGCTGTAAACCACTGCGTCAGGCCGAAAAGCATTCCACCAGGGCCAAAACCACTGCATCGGGGCTGAAAGCGTTTCACGAGGGCTAAAACCACTCCGCCGACATTAAAACCACTGCGCCAAGCCTAAAAGCACTGCGTCGGGGCTGAAACCACTCCGCCGAGCCTGAAACCACTGCGTCAGGCCTGAAACCACTCCGCCGAGCCGAAAACAACTCCGTCGGGGCCAAAAGCACTCCACCAGTGCTGAAACCGCTCCGTCGGGGCTGAAACCCCTGCGTGAAGCCGAAAAGCACTGTGTCGGGGCTGAAACCCCTCCGTGAAGCCGAAAAGCACTGTGTTGGGGCTGAAACCCCTGCGTGAAGCCGAAAAGCACTGTGTCGGGGCTGAAACCCCTCCGTGAAGCCGAAAAGCACTGTGTCGGGGCTGAAACCACTCCGCCAAGCCGAAAAGCACTCTGTTGGGGTTGAAACCACTCCGCCAAGCTGAAAAGCACTGCGTCGGGGTTGAAACCACTGCGCCGAGCCTAAAACCACTCGTCTACCCTTAAAACCACTCCGCCGAGCCTGAAACCACTGCGTCAGGCCTGAAACCACTCCGCCAGGGCCAAAACCACTGCGTCAGGCCTGAAACCACTCCGCCGAGCCTGAAACCACTGCGTCAGGCCTAAAACCACTCCGCCGAGCCTAAAACAACTCTGTCGGGGCCAAAACCACTCCACCAGTGCTGAAACCGCTCCGTCGGGGCTGAAACCCCTCCGTGAAGCCGAAAAGCACTGTGTCGGGGCTGAAACCCCTCTGCGAAGCCGAAAAGCACTGTGTCGGGGCTGAAACCCCTCCGCCGAGCCTAAAACAACTCTGTCGGGGCCAAAACCACTCCACCAGTGCTGAAACCGCTCCGTCGGGGCTGAAACCCCTCCGTGAAGCCGAAAAGCACTGTATCGGGGCTGAAACCCCTCTGCGAAGCCGAAAAGCACTCTGTCGGGGTTGAAACCACTCCGCCAAGCCGAAAAGCACTGCGTCGGGGTTGAAACCACTCCGCCGAGCCTGAAAGCACTCCGCCGAGCCTAAAACCACTCGTCTGACCTTAAAACCACTCCGCCGAGCCTAAAAGCACTGTGTCGGGGCTGAAACCACTCCGCCAGGGCCAAAACCACTGCATTGGGGCTGAAACCACTCCGCCGAGCCTAAAAGCACTGCATCGGGGCTGAAACCACTCCGCCGAGCCTGAAACCACTCCGTCGGGGCTGAAACTACTGCGTCAGGCCCAAAACAACTGCGACAGGGCCAAAACCACTCCACCAGTGCTGAAACCACTGCGCCAAGCCTGAAACCACTGCGTCGGGGCTGAAACCACTCCGCCAGGGCCAAAACCATTCGTCTGACCTTAAAACCACTCCATCAAGCCTAAAAGCACTGCGTTGGGGCAGAAACTGCTCCGTCAGGCTGAAAACCACTCCGCCGAGCCTGAAACCACTCCGCCAAGGCCAAAACTGTTCCGTCGTTGCTGAAACCACTCCGCCAGGGCCAAAACCACTCCGTCGGGGCTGAAACCACTCCGCCAGGGCCAAAACCACTCCGTCGCGGCTGAAACCACTCCGCCAGGGCCAAAACCACTCTGCCAAGCCAAAAACCACTCCGTCGGGGCGAAAACCACTCCGTGGTTGCTGAAACCACTCCGCCGAGCCTAAAAGCAGTGCGTCAGGGCTGAAACCCCTCTGCCAAGCCTAAAACCACTCTGCCGGGGCGAAAACCACTCCGTCGGGGCTGAAACCCCTCCATGAAGCTGAAAAGCACTCTATCGGGGCTGAAACCATTCGGCGAAGCTGAAAAGCACTCTGTCAGGGTTGAAACCACTCCGCCAAGCTGAAAAGCACTCTGTCGGGGCTGAAACCACTCCGCCAAGCCGAAAAGCACTCTGTCGGGGCTGAAACCACTCCGCCAAGCCGAAAAGCACTCTGTTGGGGTTGAAACCACTCCGCCAAGCTGAAAAGCACTGCGTCGGGGTTGAAACCACTGCGCCGAGCCTAAAACCACTCGTCTACCCTTAAAACCACTCCGCCGAGCCTGAAACCACTGCGTCAGGCCTGAAACCACTCCGCCAGGGCCAAAACCACTGCGTCAGGCCTGAAACCACTCCGCCGAGCCTGAAACCACTGCATCAGGCCTAAAACCACTCCGCCGAGCCTAAAACAACTCTGTCGGGGCCAAAACCACTCCACCAGTGCTGAAACCGCTCCGTCGGGGCTGAAACCCCTCTGCGAAGCCGAAAAGCACTGTGTCGGGGCTGAAACCCCTCCGTGAAGCCGAAACGCACTGCGTCGGGGTTGAAACCACTCCGCCGAGCCTGAAAGCACTCCGCCGAGCCTAAAACCACTCGTCTGACCTTAAAACCACTCCGCCGAGCCTAAAAGCACTGCATCGGGGCTGAAACCACTGCGCCAGGGCCAAAACCACTGCATTGGGGCTGAAACCACTCCGCCGAGCCTAAAAGCACTGCATCGGGGCTGAAACCACTCCGCCGAGCCTAAAACCACTCCGTCGGGGCTGAAACTACTGCGTCAGGCCCAAAACAACTGCGACAGGGCCAAAACCACTCCACCAGTGCTGAAACCACTGCGCCAAGCCTGAAACCACTGCGTCGGGGCTGAAACCACTCCGCCAGGGCCAAAACCATTCGTCTGACCTTAAAACCACTCCATCAAGCCTAAAAGCACTGCGTTGGGGCAGAAACTGCTCCGTCAGGCTGAAAACCACTCCGCCGAGCCTGAAACCACTCCGCCAAGGCCAAAACTGTTCCGTGGTTGCTGAAACCACTCCGCCAGGGCCAAAACCACTCCGTCGGGGCTGAAACCACTCCGCCAGGGCCAAAACCACTCTGCCAAGCCAAAAACCACTCCGTCGGGGCGAAAACCACTCCGCCGGGGCTGAAACCACTCCGCCGAGCCTAAAAGCAGTGCGTCAGGGCTGAAACCCCTCTGCCAAGCCTAAAACCACTCCGTCGGGGCGAAAACCACTCCGTCGGGGCTGAAACCCCTCCATGAAGCTGAAAAGCACTCTGTCGGGGCTGAAACCATTCGGCGAAGCTGAAAAGCACTCTGTCAGGGTTGAAACCACTCCGCCAAGCCGAAAAGCACTCTGTCGGGGTTGAAACCACTCCGCCAAGCCGAAAAGCACTGTGTCGGGGCTGAAACCATTCCGCCAAGCCGAAAACCACTCGTCTGACCTTAAAACCACTCCGCCAAGTCGAAAAGCACTCTGTCGGGGTTGAAACCACTCCGAGGCCAAAAGCAGTGCGTCGGGGCTGAAACCACTGTGCCGGGGCGGAAACTGCTCCGTCAGGCTGTAAACCACTGCGTCAGGCCGAAAAGCACTCCACCGGGGCCAAAACCACTGCGTCGGGGCTGAAAGCGTTTCACGAGGGCTAAAACCACTCCGCCGACATTAAAACCACTGCGCCAAGCCTAAAAGCACTGCGTCGGGGCTGAAACCACTCCGCCGAGCCTGAAACCACTGCGTCAGGCCTGAAACCACTGCGCCGAGCCTAAAACAACTCCGTCGGGGCCAAAACCACTCCACCAGTGCTGAAACCGCTCCGTCGGGGCTGAAACCCCTGCGTGAAGCCGAAAAGCACTGTGTCGGGGCTGAAACCCCTCCGTGAAGCCGAAAAGCACTGCGTCGGGGCTGAAACCCCTCCGCCAGGGCCAAAACCACTCGTCTGACCTTAAAACCACTCCGCCGAGCCGAAAAGCACTGCGTCGGGGCTGAAACCCCTCCGCCAGGGCCAAAACGACTGCGTCGGGGCTGAAAGCACTCCGCCGAGCCTAAAACCACTCCGTCGGGGCTGGAACCACTCCGCCGAGCCTAAAACGACTGCGTCGGGGCTGAAACCCCTCCGCCGAGCCTAAAACCACTCCGTCGGGGCTGAAAGCACTCCGCCGAGCCTAAAACCACTCCGTCGGGGCTGAAAGCACTCCGCCGAGCCTAAAACCACTCCGTCGGGGCTGGAACCACTCCGCCGAGCCGAAAACCACTCCGTCGGGGCTGAAACCACTCCGCCAGAGCCTAAAAGCACTCCGTCGGGGCTGAAACCACTCTGCCGAGCCGAAAACCACAGCGTCGGGGCTGGAACCACTCCACCGAGCCTAAAACAACTCCGTCAGGGCCAAAACCACTCCACCAGTGCTGAAACCGCTCCGTCGGGCTGAAACCCCTCCGTGAAGCCGAAAAGCACTGTGTCGGGGCTGAAACCACTCCACCAGGGCCAAATCCACTCGGTCAGGGCTGAAACCACTCCATCAAACCTAAAAGCTCTGCATCAGGCCGAAAACCACTCCGTCGGGGCTGAAACCACTCCGCCAAGCCTAAAAGCAGTGCGTCAGGGCTGAAACCACTCTGCCAAGCCTAAAACCACTGCGCCGACATTAAAACCATTCCGCCAAGCCTAAAACCACTGCGTCGGGGCTGAAACCACTGCGTCAGGCCTGAAATCACTCTGCTGAGCCTGAAAGCACTGCGTCAGGCCTAAAAGCACTCCGCCGAGCCTAAAACAACTCCGTCGGGGCCAAAACCACTCGTCTGACCTTAAAACCACTCCATCAAGCCTAAAAGCACTGTGTCGGGGCAGAAACTGCTCCGTCAGGCTGAAAACCACTCCGCCGAGCCGGAAACCACTGCGTCAGGGCAGAAGCCACTCCGTGGTTGCTGAAACCACTCCGTCGGGGCTGAAACCACTCCGTCGGGGCTGAAACCACTCCGTCGGGGCTGAAACCACTCCGTGGTTGCTGAAACCACTCCGCCGAGCCTAAAACCACTCCGCCAGGGCCAAAACAACTCCGTCGGGGCTGAAACCACACCTCCAGGGCCAAAACCACTGCGTCAGGCCTAAAACCACTCCGCCGAGCCTAAAAGCACTGCATCGGGGCTGAAAGCACTCCGCCGAGCCTAAAACCACTCCGTCGGGGCTGAAACCACTCCGCCAGAGCCGAAAACCACAGCGTCGGGGCTGGAACCACTCCGCCGAGCCTAAAACCACTCCGTCGGGGCTGAAAGCACTCCGCCAGAGCCTAAAAGCACTCCGTCGGGGCTGAAACCACTCTGCCGAGCCGAAAACCACAGCGTCGGGGCTGGAACCACTCCACCGAGCCTAAAACAAATCCGTCAGGGCCAAAACCACTCCACCAGTGCTGAAACCGCTCCGTCGGGGCTGAAACCCCTCCGTGAAGCCGAAAAGCACTGTGTCGGGGCTGAAACCACTCCACCAGGGCCAAATCCACTCGGTCAGGGCTGAAACCACTCCATCAAACCTAAAAGCACTGCATCAGGCCGAAAACCACTCCGTCGGGGCTGAAACCACCGTGCCAGGGCCAAAACCAGTCTGCCAAGCCTAAAACCACTGCGTCGGGGCGAAAACCACTCCACCGGGGCTGAAACCACTCCGCCGAGCCTAAAAGCAGTGCGTCAGGGCTGAAACCACTCTGCCAAGCCTAAAACCACTGCGCCGACATTAAAACCATTCCGCCAAGCCTAAAACCACTGCGTCAGGCCTGAAACCACTCCGCCGAGCCTGAAACCACTGCGTCAGGCCTGAAATCACTCTGCTGAGCCTGAAAGCACTGCGTCAGGCCTAAAAGCACTCCGCCGAGCCTAAAACAACTCCGTCGGGGCCAAAACCACTCGGCTGACCTTAAAACCACTCTATCAAGCCTAAAAGCACTGCGTCGGGGCAGAAACTGCTCCATCAGGCTGAAAACCACTCCGTCGGGGCCGAAACCACTCCGTCGGGGCCGAAACCACTCCGTCGGGGCCGAAACCACTCCGTCGGGGCCGAAACCACTCCGTCGGGGCCGAAACCACTCCGTCGGGGCCGAAACCACTCCGTCGGGGCCGAAACCACTCCGTCGGGGCCGAAACCACTCCGTCGGGGCCGAAACCACTCCGTCGGGGCCGAAACCACTCCGTCGGGGCCGAAATCACTGCGTCAGGCCTAAAACCACTCCACCGAGCCTAAAACCCCTCCGTCGGGGCCAAAACCACTCCACCAGTGCTGAAACCGCTCCGTCGGGGCTGAAACCCCTCCGTGAAGCCGAAAAGCACTGTGTCGGGGTGAAACCCCTCCGTGAAGCCGAAAAGCACTGTGTCGGGGCTGAAACCCCTCCGTGAAGCCGAAAAGCACTGTGTCGGGGCTGAAACCCCTCCGTGAAGCCGAAAAGCACTGCGTCGGGGCTGAAACCCCTCCGTGAAGCCGAAAAGCACTGCGTCGGGGCTGAAACCCCTCCGTGAAGCCGAAAAGCACTGCGTCGGGGCTGAAACCCCTCCGCCGAGCCGAAAAGCACTGCGTCGGGGCTGAAACCCCTCCGCCGAGCCTAAAAGCACTGCGTCGGGGCTGAAACCCCTCCGCCGAGCCTAAAAGCACTGCGTCGGGGCTGAAACCCCTCCGCCGAGCCTAAAAGCACTGCGTCGGGGCTGAAACCCCTCCGCCGAGCCTGAAACCACTGCGTCGGGGCTGAAACCCCTCCGCCGAGCCTGAAACCACTGCGTCGGGGCTGAAACCACTCCGCCGAGCCTGAAACCACTGCGTCGGGGCTGAAACCACTCCGCCGAGCCTGAAACCACTGCGTCGGGGCTGAAACCCCTCCGTGAAGCCGAAAAGCACTGCGTCGGGGCTGAAACCCCTCCGTGAAGCCGAAAAGCACTGCGTCGGGGCTGAAACCCCTCCGTGAAGCCGAAAAGCACTGCGTCGGGGCTGAAACCCCTCCGTGAAGCCGAAAAGCACTGCGTCGGGGCTGAAACCCCTCCGTGAAGCCGAAAAGCACTGTGTCGGGGCTGAAACCCCTCCGTGAAGCCGAAAAGCACTGCGTCGGGGCTGAAACCCCTCCGCCGAGCCTAAAAGCACTGCGTCGGGGCTGAAACCCCTCCGTGAAGCCGAAAAGCACTGCGTCGGGGCTGAAACCCCTCCGCCGAGCCTAAAAGCACTGCGTCGGGGCTGAAACCCCTCCGCCGAGCCTAAAAGCACTGCGTCGGGGCTGAAACCCCTCCGCCGAGCCTAAAAGCACTGTGTCGGGGCTGAAACCCCTCCGTGAAGCCGAAAACCACTGCGTCGGGGCTGAAACCCCTCCGCCGAGCCTGAAACCACTGCGTCGGGGCTGAAACCACTCCGCCGAGCCTGAAACCACTGCGTCGGGGCTGAAACCCCTCCGTGAAGCCGAAAAGCACTGCGTCGGGGCTGAAACCCCTCCGTGAAGCCGAAAAGCACTGCGTCGGGGCTGAAACCCCTCCGTGAAGCCGAAAAGCACTGCGTCGGGGCTGAAACCCCTCCGTGAAGCCGAAAAGCACTGCGTCGGGGCTGAAACCCCTCCGTGAAGCCGAAAAGCACTGTGTCGGGGCTGAAACCCCTGCGTGAAGCCGAAAAGCACTGTGTCGGGGCTGAAACCGCTCCGTGAAGCCGAAAAGCACTGTGTCGGGGCTGAATCCACTCCGCCAAGCCGAAAAGCATTGTGTCGGGGCTGAATCCACTCCGCCAAGCCGAAAAGCACAGTGTCGGGGCTGAAACCCCTGCGTGAAGCCTAAAAGCACTGTGTCGGGGCTGAAACCCCTCCGTGAAGCCGAAAAGCACTGTGTCGGGGCTGAAACCCCTCCGTGAAGCCGAAAAGCACTGTGTCGGGGCTGAAACCCCTGCGTGAAGCCGAAAAGCACTGTGTCGGGGCTGAAACCCCTCCGTGAAGCCGAAAAGCACTGTGTCGGGGCTGAAACCCCTGCGTGAAGCCGAAAAGCACTGTGTCGGGGCTGAAACCCCTCCGTGAAGCCGAAAAGGACTCTGTGGGGGCTGAAACCACTCCGCCGACCCTAAAAGCACTGTGTCGGGGCTGAAACCCCTCCGTGAAGCCGAAAAGCACTGTGTCGGGGCTGAAACCGCTCCGTGAAGCCGAAAAGCACTGTGTCGGGGCTGAAACCCCTGCGTGAAGCCGAAAAGCACTGTCGGGGCTGAAACCCCTCCGCGAAGCCGAAAAGCACTGTGTCGGGGCTGAAACCCCTCCGCCGAGCCGAAAAGCACTGTGTCGGGGCTGAAACCGCTCCGTGAAGCCGAAAAGCACAGTGTCGGGGCTGAAAGCCCTCCGTGAAGCCGAAAAGCACTGTGTCGGGGCTGAAACCCCTGCGTGAAGCCGAAAAGCACTGTGTCGGGGCTGAAACCCCTGCGTGAAGCCGAAAAGCACTGCATCGGGGCTGAAACCCCTCCGTGAAGCCGAAAAGCACTGCATCGGGGCTGAAACCACTCCGCCGAGCCTAAAAGCACTGCATCGGGGCTGAAACCACTCCGCCGAGCCGAAAAGCACTGTGTCGGGGCTGAAATCACTCTGCCGAGCCTGAAAGCACTGCGTCAGGCCTAAAAGCACTCCGCCGAGCCTAAAACAACTCCGTCGGGGCCAAAACCACTCGGCTGACCTTAAAACCACTCCATCAAGCCTAAAAGCACTGCGTCGGGGCAGAAACTGCTCCGTCAGGCTGAAAACCACTCCGCGGCGCCTGAAACCACTGCGTCAGGGCAGAAGCCACTCCGTCGTTGCTGAAACCACTCCGCCGAGCCTAAAACCACTCCGCCAGGGCCAAAACCACTCCGTCGGGGCTGAAACCCCTCCGTGGTTGCTGAAACCATTCCGCCAAGTTTAAAACCACTCCGCCAGGGCCAAAACCACTCCGCCGTGGCTGAAACCACACCGCCAGGGCCAAAACCACTGCGTCAGGCCTAAAACCACTCCGCCGAGCCTAAAACAACTCCGTCGGGGCCAAAACCACTCGTCTGACCTTAAAACCACTCCATCAAGCCTAAAAGCACTGCGTCGGGGCTGAAACCACTCCGTCAGGCTGAAAACCACTCCGGCGCGCCTGAAACCACTGCGTCAGGGCAGAAGCCACTCCGTGGTTGCTGAAACCACTCCGCCGAGCCTAAAACCACTCCGTTCGGGCTGAAACCACTCCGTTCGGGCTGAAACCACTCCGTTCGGGCTGAAACCACTCCGTTCGGGCTGAAACCACTCCGTTCGGGCTGAAACCACTCCGCCGGGGCCGAAACCACTCCGCCGGGGCCGAAACCACTCCGCCGGGGCCGAAACCACACCGCCAGGGCCAAAACCACTGCGTCAGGCCTAAAACCACTCCGTCGAGCCTAAAACCCCTCCGTCGGGGCCAAAAGCACTCCACCAGTGCTGAAAAGCACTGTGTCGGGGCTGAAACCCCTCCGCCGAGCCGAAAAGCACTGTGTCGGGGCTGAAACCCCTCCGCCGAGCCGAAAAGCACTGTGTCGGGGCTGAAACCCCTCCGCCGAGCCGAAAAGCACTGTGTCGGGGCTGAAACCCCTCCGCCGAGCCGAAAAGCACTGTGTCGGGGCTGAAACCCCTCCGCCGAGCCGAAAAGCACTGTGTCGGGGCTGAAACCCCTCCGCCGAGCCGAAAAGCACTGTGTCGGGGCTGAAACCCCTCCGCCGAGCCGAAAAGCACTGTGTCGGGGCTGAAACCCCTCCGCCGAGCCGAAAAGCACTGTGTCGGGGCTGAAACCCCTCCGCCGAGCCGAAAAGCACTGTGTCGGGGCTGAAACCCCTCCGCCGAGCCGAAAAGCACTGTGTCGGGGCTGAAACCACTCCGCCGAGCCGAAAAGCACTGTGTCGGGGCTGAAACCCCTCCGCCGAGCCGAAAAGCACTGTGTCGGGGCTGAAACCCCTCCGCCGAGCCGAAAAGCACTGTGTCGGGGCTGAAACCCCTCCGCCGAGCCGAAAAGCACTGTGTCGGGGCTGAAACCCCTCCGCCGAGCCGAAAAGCACTGTGTCGGGGCTGAAACCCCTCCGCCGAGCCGAAAAGCACTCTGTCGGGGCTGAAACCCCTCCGCCGAGCCGAAAAGCACTCTGTCGGGGTTGAAACCACTCCGCCGAGCCGAAAAGCACTCTGTCGGGGTTGAAACCACTCCGCCGAGCCGAAAAGCACTCTGTCGGGGTTGAAACCAGTCCGCCGAGCCGAAAAGCACTGCATTGGGGCTGAAACCACTCCGCCAGGGCCAAATCCACTCGGTCAGGGCTGAAACCACTCCATCAAACCTAAAAGCACTGCATCAGGCCGAAAACCACTCCGTCGGGGCTGAAACCACCGTGCCAGGGCCAAAACCAGTCTGCCAAGCCTAAAACCACTGCGTCGGGGCGAAAACCACTCCGCCGGGGCTGAAACCACTCCGCCGAGCCTAAAAGCAGTGCGTCGGGGCTGAAACCACTCCGCCGAGCCTAAAAGCAGTGCGTCAGGGCTGAAACCACTCTGCCAAGCCTAAAACCACTCCACCGACATTAAAACCATTCCGCCAAGCCTAAAACCACTCTGTCGGGGCTGAAACCACTCCGCCGAGCCTGAAACCACTGCGTCAGGCCTGAAACCACTCTGCCGAACCTGAAACCACTGCGTCAGGCGTAAAAACACTCCGCCGAGCCTAAAACAACTCCGTCGGGGCCAAAACCACTCCACCAGTGCTGAAACCGCCCCGTCGGGGCTGAAACCGCTCCGTGAAGCCGAAAAGCACTGTGTCGGGGCTGAAACGCCTCCGTGAAGCCGAAAAGCACTGTGTCGGGGCTGAAACCCCTCCGTGAAGCCGAAAAGCACTGTGTCGGGGCTGAAACCCCTGCGTGAAGCCGAAAAGCACTGTGTCGGGGCTGAAACCCCTGCGTGAAGCCGAAAAGCACTGTGTCGGGGCTGAAACCCCTGCGTGAAGCCGAAAAGCACTCCGTCGGGGCTGAAACCACTCCGCCGAGCCGAAAAGCACTGCATTGGGGCTGAAACCACTCCGCCAGGGCCAAATCCACTCGGTCAGGGCTGAAACCACTCCATCAAACCTAAAAGCACTGCATCAGGCCAAAAACCACTCCGTCGGGGCTGAAACCACCGTGCCAGGGCCAAAACCAGTCTGCCAAGCCTAAAACCACTGCGTCGGGGCGAAAACCACTCCGCCGGGGCTGAAACCACTCCGCCGAGCCTAAAAGCAGTGCGTCAGGGCTGAAACCACTCCGCCGAGCCTGAAACCACTGCGTCAGGCCTGAAATCACTCTGCCGAGCCTGAAACCACTGCGTCAGGCCTAAAACCACTCCACCGAGCCTAAAACAACTCCGTCGGGGCCAAAACCACTCGGCTGACCTTAAAACCACTCCATCAAGCCTAAAAGCACTGCGTCGGGGCAGAAAGTGCTCCGTCAGGCTGAAAACCACTCCGCCGCGCCTGAAACCACTGCGTCAGGGCAGAAGCCACTCCGTGGTTGCTGAAAACACTCCCCCGAGCATAAAACCACTCCGTCGGGGCTGAAACCACTCCGTCGGGGCTGAAACCACTCCGTGGTTGCTGAAACCACTCCGCCGAGCCTAAAACCACTCCGCCAGGGCCAAAACCACTCCGTCGGGGCTGAAACCACACCGCCAGGGCCAAAACCACTGCGTCAGGCCTAAAACCACTCCGCCGAGCCTAAAACAACTCCGTCGGGGCCAAAACCACTCCACCAGTGCTGAAACCGCTCCGTCGGGGCTGAAACCCCTCCGTGAAGCCGAAAAGCACTCTGTCGGGGTTGAATCCACTCATACAAGCCGAAAAGCACTGCATCGGGGCTGAAACCACTCCGCCGAGCCTAAAAGCACTGCATTGGGGCTGAAACCACTCCGCCAGGGCCAAATCCACTCGGTCAGGGCTGAAACCACTCAATCAAACCTAAAAGCACTGCATCAGGCCGAAAACCACTCCGTCGGGGCTGAAACCACCGTGCCAGGGCCAAAACCAGTCTGTCAAACCTAAAACCACTGCATCAGGCCGAAAACCACTCCGTCGGGGCTGAAACCACCGTGCCAGGGCCAAAACCAGTCTGCCAAGCCTAAAACCACTGCGTCGGGGCGAAAACCACTCCGCCGGGGCTGAAACCACTCCGCCGAGCCTAAAAGCAGTGCGTCGGGGCTGAAACCACTCCGCCGAGCCTAAAAGCAGTGCGTCAGGGCTGAAACCACTCTGCTAAGCCTAAAACCACTCCACCGACATTAAAACCATTCCGCCAAGCCTAAAACCAATCTGTCGGGGCTGAAACCCCTCCGTGAAGCCGAAAAGCACTGTGTCGGGGCTGAAAACACCCCTCCGTGAAGCCGAAAAGCACTGTGTCGGGGCTGAAACCCCTGCGTGAAGCCGAAAAGCACTGTGTCGGGGCTGAAACCCCTGCGTGAAGCCGAAAAGCACTGTGTCGGGGCTGAAACCCCTCCGTGAAGCCGAAAAGCACTGTGTCGGGGCTGAAACCCCTGCGTGAAGCCGAAAAGCACTGTGTCGGGGCTGAAACCGCTCCGTGAAGCCGAAAAGCACTGTGTCGGGGCTGAAACCCCTCCGTGAAGCCGAAAAGCACTGTGTCGGGGCTGAAACCCCTCCGTGAAGCCGAAAAGCACAGTGTCGGGGCTGAAACCCCTGCGTGAAGCCTAAAAGCACTGTGTCGGGGCTGAAACCCCTCCGTGAAGCCGAAAAGCACTGTGTCGGGGTTGAAACCACTCCGCCGAGCCTAAAAGCACTGCATCGGGGCTGAAACCACTCCGCCAAGCCTAAAACCACTCCGCCGGGGCTGAAACCACTCCGCCGAGCCGAAAAGCACTGTGTCGGGGCTGAAATCACTCTGCCGAGCCTGAAACCACTGCGTCAGGCCTAAAAGCACTCCGCCGAGCCTAAAACAACTCCGTCGGGGCCAAAACCACTCGGCTGACCTTAAAACCACTCCATCAAGCCTAAAAGCACTGCGTCGGGGCAGAAACTGCTCCGTCAGGCTGAAAACCACTCCGCCGAGCCTGAAACCACTGCGTCAGGGCAGAAGCCACTCCGTGGTTGCTGAAACCACTCCGCCGAGCCTAAAACCACTCCGCCAGGGCCAAAACCACTCCGTCGGGGCTGAAACCCCTCCGTGGTTGCTGAAACCACTCCGCCGGGGCCAAAACCACTCCGCCGGGGCCAAAACCACTCCGCCGGGGCCAAAACCACTCCGCCGGGGCTGAAACCACACCGCCAGGGCCAAAACCACTGCGTCAGGCCTAAAACCACTCCGCCGAGCCTAAAACCACTCCGCCGAGCCTAAAACAACTCCGTCGGGGCCAAAACCACTCGTCTGACCTTAAAACCACTCCATCAAGCCTAAAAGCACTGCGTCGGGGCTGAAACCACTCCGTCAGGCTGAAAACCACTCCGCCGCGCCTGAAACCACTGCGTCAGGGCAGAAGCCACTCCGTGGTTGCTGAAACCACTCGGCCGAGCCTAAAACCACTCCTTTGGGGCTGAAACCACTCCGCCGGGGCCGAAACCACTCCGTCGGGGCTGAAACCACACCGCCAGGGCCAAAACCACTGCGTCAGGCCTAAAACCACTCCGTCGAGCCTAAAACCCCTCCGTCGGGGCCAAAAGCACTCCACCAGTGCTGAAACCGCTCCGTCGGGGCTGAAACCCCTCCGTGAAGCCGAAAAGCACTGTGTCGGGGCTGAAACCCCTCCGTGAAGCCGAAAAGCACTGTGTCGGGGCTGAAACCCCTCCGTGAAGCCGAAAAGCACTGTGTCGGGGCTGAAACCCCTCCGCCGAGCCGAAAAGCACTGTGTCGGGGCTGAAACCCCTCCGCCGAGCCGAAAAGCACTGTGTCGGGGCTGAAACCCCTCCGCCGAGCCGAAAAGCACTGTGTCGGGGCTGAAACCCCTCCGCCGAGCCGAAAAGCACTGTGTCGGGGCTGAAACCCCTCCGCCGAGCCGAAAAGCACTGTGTCGGGGCTGAAACCCCTCCGCCGAGCCGAAAAGCACTGTGTCGGGGCTGAAACCCCTCCGCCGAGCCGAAAAGCACTGTGTCGGGGCTGAAACCCCTCCGCCGAGCCGAAAAGCACTGTGTCGGGGCTGAAACCCCTCCGCCGAGCCGAAAAGCACTGTGTCGGGGCTGAAACCCCTCCGCCGAGCCGAAAAGCACTGTGTCGGGGCTGAAACCCCTCCGCCGAGCCGAAAAGCACTGTGTCGGGGCTGAAACCCCTCCGCCGAGCCGAAAAGCACTCTGTCGGGGCTGAAACCCCTCCGCCGAGCCGAAAAGCACTCTGTCGGGGCTGAAACCCCTCCGCCGAGCCGAAAAGCACTCTGTCGGGGCTGAAACCCCTCCGCCGAGCCGAAAAGCACTCTGTCGGGGTTGAAACCAGTCCGCCGAGCCGAAAAGCACTGCATTGGGGCTGAAACCACTCCGCCAGGGCCAAATCCACTCGGTCAGGGCTGAAACCACTCCATCAAACCTAAAAGCACTGCATCAGGCCAAAAACCACTCCGTCGGGGCTGAAACCACCGTGCCAGGGCCAAAACCAGTCTGCCAAGCCTAAAACCACTGCGTCGGGGCGAAAACCACTCCGCCGGGGCTGAAACCACTCCGCCGAGCCTAAAAGCAGTGCGTCGGGGCTGAAACCACTCCGCCGAGCCTAAAAGCAGTGCGTCAGGGCTGAAACCACTCTGCCAAGCCTAAAACCACTCCACCGACATTAAAACCATTCCGCCAAGCCTAAAACCACTCTGTCGGGGCTGAAACCACTCCGCCGAGCCTGAAACCACTGCGTCAGGCCTGAAACCACTCCGCCAGGGCCAAAACCACTGCGTCAGGCCTAAAAGCACTCCGCCGAGCCTAAAACAACTCCGTCGGGGCCAAAACCACTCCACCAGTGCTGAAACCGCCCCGTCGGGGCTGAAACCGCTCCGTGAAGCGGAAAAGCACTGTGTCGGGGCTGAAACCCCTGCGTGAAGCCGAAAAGCACTGTGTCGGGGCTGAAACCCCTGCGTGAAGCCGAAAAGCACTGTGTCGGGGCTGAAACCCCTGCGTGAAGCCGAAAAGCACTGTGTCGGGGCTGAAACCCCTGCGTGAAGCCGAAAAGCACTGCGTCGGGGCTGAAACCCCTCCGTGAAGCCGAAAACCACTCCGTCGGGGTTGAAACCACTCCGCCGAGCCGAAAAGCACTGCATTGGGGCTGAAACCACTCCGCCAGGGCCAAATCCACTCGGTCAGGGCTGAAACCACTCCATCAAACCTAAAAGCACTGCATCAGGCCGAAAACCACTCCGTCGGGGCTGAAACCACCGTGCCAGGGCCAAAACCAGTCTGCCAAGCCTAAAACCACTGCGTCGGGGCGAAAACCACTCCGCCGGGGCTGAAACCACTCCGCCGAGCCTAAAAGCAGTGCGTCAGGGCTGAAACCACTCCGCCGAGCCTGAAACCACTGCGTCAGGCCTGAAATCACTCTGCCGAGACTGAAACCACTGCGTCAGGCCTAAAACCACTCCGCCGAGCCTAAAACAACTCCGTCGGGGCCAAAACCACTCGGCTGACCTTAAAACCACTCCATCAAGCCTAAAAGCACTGCGTCGGGGCAGAAACTGCTCCGTCAGGCTGAAAACCACTCCGCCGCGCCTGAAACCACTGCGTCAGGGCAGAAGCCACTCCGTGGTTGCTGAAACCACTCCGCCGAGCCTGAAACCACTCCGCCAAGGCCAAAACTGTTCCGTCGTTGCTGAAACCACTCCGCCAGGGCCAAAACCACTCCGTTGGGGCTGAAACCACTCCGCCAGGGCCAAAACCACTCTGCCAAGCCAAAAACCACTCCGTCGGGGCGAAAACCACTCCGTGGTTGCTGAAACCACTCCGCGGAGCCTAAAAGCAGTGCGTCAGGGCTGAAACCCCTCTGCCAAGCCTAAAACCACTCCGCCGGGGCGAAAACCACTCCGTCGGGGCTGAAACCCCTCCGTGAAGCTGAAAAGCACTCTGTCGGGGCTGAAACCATTCGGCGAAGCTGAAAAGCACTGTGTCGGGGTTGAAACCACTCCGCCAAGCCGAAAAGCACTCTGTCGGGGTTGAAACCACTCCGCCAAGCCGAAAACCACTCTGTCGGGGTTGAAACCACTCCGCCAAGCCGAAAAGCACTCTGTCGGGGCTGAAACCACTCCGCCAAGTCGAAAAGCACTCTGTCGGGGTTGAAACCACTCCGCCAAGCCGAAAAGCACTCTGACGGGGTTGAAACCACTCTGCCAAGCCGAAAAGCACTCTGACGGGGTTGAAACCACTCCGCCAAGCCGAAAAGCACTCTGTCAGGGCTGAAACCATTCCGCCAAGCCGAAAACCACTCGTCTGACCTTAAAACCACTCCGCCAAGCCGAAAAGCACTGCATCGGGGCTGAAACCACTCCGAGGCCAAAAGCAGTGCGTCGGGGCTGAAACCACTGTGCCGGGGCGGAAACTGCTCCGTCAGGCTGTAAACCACTGCGTCAGGCCGAAAAGCATTCCACCAGGGCCAAAACCACTGCATCGGGGCTGAAAGCGTTTCACGAGGGCTAAAATCACTCCGCCGACATTAAAACCACTGCGCCAAGCCTAAAAGCACTGCGTCGGGGCTGAAACCACTCCGCCGAGCCTGAAACCACTGCGTCAGGCCTGAAACCACTGCGCCGAGCCTAAAACAACTCCGTCGGGGCCAAAACCACTCCACCAGTGCTGAAACCGCTCCGTCGGGGCTGAAACCCCTCCGTGAAGCCGAAAAGCACTGTGTCGGGGCTGAAACCCCTCCGTGAAGCCGAAAAGCACTGTGTCGGGGCTGAAACCACTCCGCCAAGCCGAAAAGCACTCTGTCGGGGCTGAAACCACTCCGCCAAGCCGAAAAGCACTCTGTCGGGGCTGAAACCACTCCGCCAAGCCGAAAAGCACTCTGTTGGGGTTGAAACCACTCCGCCAAGCTGAAAAGCACTGCGTCGGGGTTGAAACCACTGCGCCAAGCCTAAAACCACTCGTCTACCCTTAAAACCACTGCGTCAGGCCTGAAACCACTCCGCCAGGGCCAAAACCACTGCGTCAGGCCTGAAACCACTCCGCCGAGCCTGAAACCACTGCATCAGGCCTAAAACCACTCCGCCGAGCCTAAAACAACTCTGTCGGGGCCAAAACCACTCCACCAGTGCTGAAACCGCTCCGTCGGGGCTGAAACCCCTCCGTGAAGCCGAAAAGCACTGTGTCGGGGCTGAAACCCCTCTGCGAAGCCGAAAAGCACTGTGTCGGGGCTGAAACCCCTCCGCCGAGCCTAAAACAACTCTGTCGGGGCCAAAACCACTCCACCAGTGCTGAAACCGCTCCGTCGGGGCTGAAACCCCTCCGTGAAGCCGAAAAGCACTGTATCGGGGCTGAAACCCCTCTGCGAAGCCGAAAAGCACTCTGTCGGGGTTGAAACCACTCCGCCAAGCCGAAAAGCACTGCGTCGGGGTTGAAACCACTCCGCCGAGCCTGAAAGCACTCCGCCGAGCCTAAAACCACTCGTCTGACCTTAAAACCACTCCGCCGAGCCTAAAAGCACTGTGTCGGGGCTGAAACCACTCCGCCAGGGCCAAAACCACTGCATTGGGGCTGAAACCACTCCGCCGAGCCTAAAAGCACTGCATCGGGGCTGAAACCACTCCGCCGAGCCTGAAACCACTCCGTCGGGGCTGAAACTACTGCGTCAGGCCCAAAACAACTGCGACAGGGCCAAAACCACTCCACCAGTGCTGAAACCACTGCGCCAAGCCTGAAACCACTGCGTCGGGGCTGAAACCACTCCGCCAGGGCCAAAACCATTCGTCTGACCTTAAAACCACTCCATCAAGCCTAAAAGCACTGCGTTGGGGCAGAAACTGCTCCGTCAGGCTGAAAACCACTCCGCCGAGCCTGAAACCACTCCGCCAAGGCCAAAACTGTTCCGTCGTTGCTGAAACCACTCCGCCAGGGCCAAAACCACTCCGTCGGGGCTGAAACCACTCCGCCAGGGCCAAAACCACTCCGTCGCGGCTGAAACCACTCCGCCAGGGCCAAAACCACTCTGCCAAGCCAAAAACCACTCCGTCGGGGCGAAAACCACTCCGTGGTTGCTGAAACCACTCCGCCGAGCCTAAAAGCAGTGCGTCAGGGCTGAAACCCCTCTGCCAAGCCTAAAACCACTCTGCCGGGGCGAAAACCACTCCGTCGGGGCTGAAACCCCTCCATGAAGCTGAAAAGCACTCTATCGGGGCTGAAACCATTCGGCGAAGCTGAAAAGCACTCTGTCAGGGTTGAAACCACTCCGCCAAGCTGAAAAGCACTCTGTCGGGGCTGAAACCACTCCGCCAAGCCGAAAAGCACTCTGTCGGGGCTGAAACCACTCCGCCAAGCCGAAAAGCACTCTGTTGGGGTTGAAACCACTCCGCCAAGCTGAAAAGCACTGCGTCGGGGTTGAAACCACTGCGCCGAGCCTAAAACCACTCGTCTACCCTTAAAACCACTCCGCCGAGCCTGAAACCACTGCGTCAGGCCTGAAACCACTCCGCCAGGGCCAAAACCACTGCGTCAGGCCTGAAACCACTCCGCCGAGCCTGAAACCACTGCATCAGGCCTAAAACCACTCCGCCGAGCCTAAAACAACTCTGTCGGGGCCAAAACCACTCCACCAGTGCTGAAACCGCTCCGTCGGGGCTGAAACCCCTCTGCGAAGCCGAAAAGCACTGTGTCGGGGCTGAAACCCCTCCGTGAAGCCGAAACGCACTGCGTCGGGGTTGAAACCACTCCGCCGAGCCTGAAAGCACTCCGCCGAGCCTAAAACCACTCGTCTGACCTTAAAACCACTCCGCCGAGCCTAAAAGCACTGCATCGGGGCTGAAACCACTCCGCCAGGGCCAAAACCACTGCATTGGGGCTGAAACCACTCCGCCGAGCCTAAAAGCACTGCATCGGGGCTGAAACCACTCCGCCGAGCCTAAAACCACTCCGTCGGGGCTGAAACTACTGCGTCAGGCCCAAAACAACTGCGACAGGGCCAAAACCACTCCACCAGTGCTGAAACCACTGCGCCAAGCCTGAAACCACTGCGTCGGGGCTGAAACCACTCCGCCAGGGCCAAAACCATTCGTCTGACCTTAAAACCACTCCATCAAGCCTAAAAGCACTGCGTTGGGGCAGAAACTGCTCCGTCAGGCTGAAAACCACTCCGCTGAGCCTGAAACCACTCCGCCAAGGCCAAAACTGTTCCGTGGTTGCTGAAACCACTCCGCCAGGGCCAAAACCACTCCGTCGGGGCTGAAACCACTCCGCCAGGGCCAAAACCACTCTGCCAAGCCAAAAACCACTCCGTCGGGGCGAAAACCACTCCGCCGGGGCTGAAACCACTCCGCCGAGCCTAAAAGCAGTGCGTCAGGGCTGAAACCCCTCTGCCAAGCCTAAAACCACTCCGTCGGGGCGAAAACCACTCCGTCGGGGCTGAAACCCCTCCGTGAAGCTGAAAAGCACTCTGTCGGGGCTGAAACCATTCGGCGAAGCTGAAAAGCACTCTGTCAGGGTTGAAACCACTCCGCCAAGCCGAAAAGCACTCTGTCGGGGTTGAAACCACTCCGCCAAGCCGAAAAGCACTGTGTCGGGGCTGAAACCATTCCGCCAAGCCGAAAACCACTCGTCTGACCTTAAAACCACTCCGCCAAGTCGAAAAGCACTCTGTCGGGGTTGAAACCACTCCGAGGCCAAAAGCAGTGCGTCGGGGCTGAAACCACTGTGCCGGGGCGGAAACTGCTCCGTCAGGCTGTAAACCACTGCGTCAGGCCGAAAAGCACTCCACCGGGGCCAAAACCACTGCGTCGGGGCTGAAAGCGTTTCACGAGGGCTAAAACCACTCCGCCGACATTAAAACCACTGCGCCAAGCCTAAAAGCACTGCGTCGGGGCTGAAACCACTCCGCCGAGCCTGAAACCACTGCGTCAGGCCTGAAACCACTGCGCCGAGCCTAAAACAACTCCGTCGGGGCCAAAACCACTCCACCAGTGCTGAAACCGCTCCGTCGGGGCTGAAACCCCTGCGTGAAGCCGAAAAGCACTGTGTCGGGGCTGAAACCCCTCCGTGAAGCCGAAAAGCACTGCGTCGGGGCTGAAACCCCTCCGCCAGGGCCAAAACCACTCGTCTGACCTTAAAACCACTCCGCCGAGCCGAAAAGCACTGCGTCGGGGCTGAAACCCCTCCGCCAGGGCCAAAACGACTGCGTCGGGGCTGAAAGCACTCCGCCGAGCCTAAAACCACTCCGTCGGGGCTGGAACCACTCCACCGAGCCTAAAACGACTGCGTCGGGGCTGAAACCCCTCCGCCGAGCCTAAAACCACTCCGTCGGGGCTGAAAGCACTCCGCCGAGCCTAAAACCACTCCGTCGGGGCTGAAAGCACTCCGCCGAGCCTAAAACCACTCCGTCGGGGCTGGAACCACTCCGCCGAGCCGAAAACCACTCCGTCGGGGCTGAAACCACTCCGCCAGAGCCTAAAAGCACTCCGTTGGGGCTGAAACCACTCTGCCGAGCCGAAAACCACAGCGTCGGGGCTGGAACCACTCCACCGAGCCTAAAACAACTCCGTCAGGGCCAAAACCACTCCACCAGTGCTGAAACCGCTCCGTCGGGCTGAAACCCCTCCGTGAAGCCGAAAAGCACTGTGTCGGGGCTGAAACCACTCCACCAGGGCCAAATCCACTCGGTCAGGGCTGAAACCACTCCATCAAACCTAAAAGCTCTGCATCAGGCCGAAAACCACTCCGTCGGGGCTGAAACCACTCCGCCAAGCCTAAAAGCAGTGCGTCAGGGCTGAAACCACTCTGCCAAGCCTAAAACCACTGCGCCGACATTAAAACCATTCCGCCAAGCCTAAAACCACTGCGTCGGGGCTGAAACCACTCCGCCGAGCCTGAAACCACTGCGTCAGGCCTGAAATCACTCTGCTGAGCCTGAAAGCACTGCGTCAGGCCTAAAAGCACTCCGCCGAGCCTAAAACAACTCCGTCGGGGCCAAAACCACTCGGCTGACCTTAAAACCACTCCATCAAGCCTAAAAGCACTGTGTCGGGGCAGAAACTGCTCCGTCAGGCTGAAAACCACTCCGCCGAGCCGGAAACCACTGCGTCAGGGCAGAAGCCACTCCGTGGTTGCTGAAACCACTGCGCCGAGCCTGAAACCACTGCGCCGAGCCTGAAACCACTCCGTCGGGGCTGAAACCACTCCGTCGGGGCTGAAACCACTCCGTGGTTGCTGAAACCACTCCGCCGAGCCTAAAACCACTCCGCCAGGGCCAAAACAACTCCGTCGGGGCTGAAACCACACCTCCAGGGCCAAAACCACTGCGTCAGGCCTAAAACCACTCCGCCGAGCCTAAAACCACTCCGTCGGGGCTGAAAGCACTCCGCCGAGCCTAAAACCACTCCGTCGGGGCTGAAACCACTCCGCCAGAGCCGAAAACCACAGCGTCGGGGCTGGAACCACTCCGCCGAGCCTAAAACCACTCCGTCGGGGCTGAAAGCACTCCGCCAGAGCCTAAAAGCACTCCGTCGGGGCTGAAACCACTCTGCCGAGCCGAAAACCACAGCGTCGGGGCTGGAACCACTCCACCGAGCCTAAAACAAATCCGTCAGGGCCAAAACCACTCCACCAGTGCTGAAACCGCTCCGTCGGGGCTGAAACCCCTCCGTGAAGCCGAAAAGCACTGTGTCGGGGCTGAAACCACTCCACCAGGGCCAAATCCACTCGGTCAGGGCTGAAACCACTCCATCAAACCTAAAAGCACTGCATCAGGCCGAAAACCACTCCGTCGGGGCTGAAACCACCGTGCCAGGGCCAAAACCAGTCTGCCAAGCCTAAAACCACTGCGTCGGGGCGAAAACCACTCCACCGGGGCTGAAACCACTCCGCCGAGCCTAAAAGCAGTGCGTCAGGGCTGAAACCACTCTGCCAAGCCTAAAACCACTGCGCCGACATTAAAACCATTCCGCCAAGCCTAAAACCACTGCGTCGGGGCTGAAACCACTCTGCCGAGCCTGAAACCACTGCGTCAGGCCTGAAATCACTCTGCTGAGCCTGAAAGCACTGCGTCAGGCCTAAAAGCACTCCGCCGAGCCTAAAACAACTCCGTCGGGGCCAAAACCACTCGGCTGACCTTAAAACCACTCTATCAAGCCTAAAAGCACTGCGTCGGGGCAGAAACTGCTCCATCAGGCTGAAAACCACTCCGTCGGGGCCGAAACCACTCCGTCGGGGCCGAAACCACTCCGTCGGGGCCGAAACCACTCCGTCGGGGCCGAAACCACTCCGTCGGGGCCGAAACCACTCCGTCGGGGCCGAAACCACTCCGTCGGGGCCGAAACCACTCCGTCGGGGCCGAAACCACTCCGTCGGGGCCGAAACCACTCCGTCGGGGCCGAAACCACTCCGTCGGGGCCGAAACCACTCCGTCGGGGCCGAAACCACTCCGTCGGGGCCGAAACCACTCCGTCGGGGCCGAAACCACTCCGTCGGGGCCGAAACCACTGCGTCAGGCCTAAAACCACTCCGCCGAGCCTAAAACCCCTCCGTCGGGGCCAAAACCACTCCACCAGTGCTGAAACCGCTCCGTCGGGGCTGAAACCCCTCCGTGAAGCCGAAAAGCACTGTGTCGGGGTGAAACCCCTCCGTGAAGCCGAAAAGCACTGTGTCGGGGCTGAAACCCCTCCGTGAAGCCGAAAAGCACTGTGTCGGGGCTGAAACCCCTCCGTGAAGCCGAAAAGCACTGCGTCGGGGCTGAAACCCCTCCGTGAAGCCGAAAAGCACTGCGTCGGGGCTGAAACCCCTCCGTGAAGCCGAAAAGCACTGCGTCGGGGCTGAAACCCCTCCGTGAAGCCTAAAAGCACTGCGTCGGGGCTGAAACCCCTCCGCCGAGCCTAAAAGCATTGCGTCGGGGCTGAAACCCCTCCGCCGAGCCTAAAAGCACTGCGTCGGGGCTGAAACCCCTCCGCCGAGCCTAAAAGCACTGCGTCGGGGCTGAAACCCCTCCGCCGAGCCTAAAAGCACTGCGTCGGGGCTGAAACCCCTCCGCCGAGCCTGAAACCACTGCGTCGGGGCTGAAACCACTCCGCCGAGCCTGAAACCACTGCGTCGGGGCTGAAACGACTCCGCCGAGCCTGAAACCACTGCGTCGGGGCTGAAACCCCTCCGTGAAGCCGAAAAGCACTGCGTCGGGGCTGAAACCCCTCCGTGAAGCCGAAAAGCACTGCGTCGGGGCTGAAACCCCTCCGTGAAGCCGAAAAGCACTGCGTCGGGGCTGAAACCCCTCCGTGAAGCCGAAAAGCACTGCGTCGGGGCTGAAACCCCTCCGTGAAGCCGAAAAGCACTGCGTCGGGGCTGAAACCCCTCCGCCGAGCCTAAAAGCACTGCGTCGGGGCTGAAACCCCTCCGCCGAGCCTAAAAGCACTGCGTCGGGGCTGAAACCCCTCCGTGAAGCCGAAAAGCACTGCGTCGGGGCTGAAACCCCTCCGCCGAGCCTAAAAGCACTGCGTCGGGGCTGAAACCCCTCCGCCGAGCCTAAAAGCACTGCGTCGGGGCTGAAACCCCTCCGCCGAGCCTAAAAGCACTGCGTCGGGGCTGAAACCCCTCCGCCGACCCTAAAACCACTGCGTCGGGGCTGAAACCCCTCCGCCGAGCCTAAAAGCAGTGCGTCAGGGCTGAAACCACTCCGCCGAGCCTGAAACCACTGCGTCGGGGCTGAAACCCCTCCGTGAAGCCGAAAAGCACTGCGTCGGGGCTGAAACCCCTCCGTGAAGCCGAAAAGCACTGCGTCGGGGCTGAAACCCCTCCGCGAAGCCGAAAAGCACTGCGTCGGGGCTGAAACCCCTCCGTGAAGCCGAAAAGCACTGTGTCGGGGCTGAAACCCCTCCGTGAAGCCGAAAAGCACTGCGTCGGGGCTGAAACCCCTCCGTGAAGCCGAAAAGCACTGCGTCGGGGCTGAAACCCCTGCGTGAAGCCGAAAAGCACTGTGTCGGGGCTGAAACCCCTGCGTGAAGCCGAAAAGCACTGTGTCGGGGCTGAAACCGCTCCGTGAAGCCGAAAAGCACTGTGTCGGGGCTGAAACCACTCCGCCAAGCCGAAAAGCATTGTGTCGGGGCTGAATCCACTCCGCCAAGCCGAAAAGCACTGTGTCGGGGCTGAAACCCCTCCGTGAAGCCGAAAAGCACTGTGTCGGGGCTGAAACCCCTCCGTGAAGCCGAAAAGCACTGTGTCGGGGCTGAAACCCCTCCGTGAAGCCGAAAAGCACTGTGTCGGGGCTGAAACCCCTGCGTGAAGCCGAAAAGCACTGCGTCGGGGCTGAAACCCCTCCGTGAAGCCGAAAAGCACTGTGTCGGGGCTGAAACCCCTGCGTGAAGCCGAAAAGCACTGTGTCGGGGCTGAAACCCCTCCGTGAAGCCGAAAAGGACTCTGTGGGGGCTGAAACCACTCCGCCGACCCTAAAAGCACTGTGTCGGGGCTGAAACCCCTCCGTGAAGCCGAAAAGCACTGCGTCGGGGCTGAAACCCCTGCGTGAAGCCGAAAAGCACTGTGTCGGGGCTGAAACCCCTGCGTGAAGCCGAAAAGCACTGTCGGGGCTGAAACCCCTCCGCGAAGCCGAAAAGCACTGTGTCGGGGCTGAAACCCCTCCGCCGAGCCTAAAAGCACTGTGTCGGGGCTGAAACCGCTCCGTGAAGCCGAAAAGCACAGTGTCGGGGCTGAAACCGCTCCGTGAAGCCGAAAAGCACTGTGTCGGGGCTGAAAGCCCTCCGTGAAGCCGAAAAGCACTGTGTCGGGGCTGAAACCCCTGCGTGAAGCCGAAAAGCACTGCATCGGGGCTGAAACCCCTCCGTGAAGCCGAAAAGCACTGCATCGGGGCTGAAACCACTCCGCCGAGCCTAAAAGCACTGCATCGGGGCTGAAACCACTCCGCCGAGCCGAAAAGCACTGTGTCGGGGCTGAAATCACTCTGCCGAGCCTGAAAGCACTGCGTCAGGCCTAAAAGCACTCCGCCGAGCCTAAAACAACTCCGTCGGGGCCAAAACCACTCGGCTGACCTTAAAACCACTCCATCAAGCCTAAAAGCACTGCGTCGGGGCAGAAACTGCTCCGTCAGGCTGAAAACCACTCCGCGGCGCCTGAAACCACTGCGTCAGGGCAGAAGCCACTCCGTCGTTGCTGAAACCACTCCGCCGAGCCTAAAACCACTCCGCCAGGGCCAAAACCACTCCGTCGGGGCTGAAACCCCTCCGTGGTTGCTGAAACCATTCCGCCAAGTTTAAAACCACTCCGCCAGGGCCAAAACCACTCCGCCGTGGCTGAAACCACACCGCCAGGGCCAAAACCACTGCGTCAGGCCTAAAACCACTCCGCCGAGCCTAAAACAACTCCGTCGGGGCCAAAACCACTCCACCAGTGCTGAAACCGCCCCGTCGGGGCTGAAACCGCTCCGTGAAGCGGAAAAGCACTGTGTCGGGGCTGAAACCCCTGCGTGAAGCCGAAAAGCACTGTGTCGGGGCTGAAACCCCTGCGTGAAGCCGAAAAGCACTGTGTCGGGGCTGAAACCCCTGCGTGAAGCCGAAAAGCACTGTGTCGGGGCTGAAACCCCTGCGTGAAGCCGAAAAGCACTGCGTCGGGGCTGAAACCCCTCCGTGAAGCCGAAAACCACTCCGTCGGGGTTGAAACCACTCCGCCGAGCCGAAAAGCACTGCATTGGGGCTGAAACCACTCCGCCAGGGCCAAATCCACTCGGTCAGGGCTGAAACCACTCCATCAAACCTAAAAGCACTGCATCAGGCCGAAAACCACTCCGTCGGGGCTGAAACCACCGTGCCAGGGCCAAAACCAGTCTGCCAAGCCTAAAACCACTGCGTCGGGGCGAAAACCACTCCGCCGGGGCTGAAACCACTCCGCCGAGCCTAAAAGCAGTGCGTCAGGGCTGAAACCACTCCGCCGAGCCTGAAACCACTGCGTCAGGCCTGAAATCACTCTGCCGAGACTGAAACCACTGCGTCAGGCCTAAAACCACTCCGCCGAGCCTAAAACAACTCCGTCGGGGCCAAAACCACTCGGCTGACCTTAAAACCACTCCATCAAGCCTAAAAGCACTGCGTCGGGGCAGAAACTGCTCCGTCAGGCTGAAAACCACTCCGCCGCGCCTGAAACCACTGCGTCAGGGCAGAAGCCACTCCGTGGTTGCTGAAACCACTCCGCCGAGCCTAAAACCACTCCGCCAGGGCCAAAACCACTCCGTCGGGGCTGAAACCACACCGCCAGGGCCAAAACCACTGCGTCAGGCCTAAAACCACTCCGCCGAGCCTAAAACAACTCCGTCGGGGCCAAAACCACTCCACCAGTGCTGAAACCGCTCCGTCGGGGCAGAAATCCCTCCGTGAAGCCGAAAAGCACTCTGTCATGGTTGAATCCACTCATACAAGCCGAAAAGCACTGCATCGGGGCTGAAACCACTCCGCCGAGCCTAAAAGCACTGCATTGGTGCTGAAACCACTCCGCCATGGCCAAATCCACTCGGTCAGGGCTGAAACCACTCCATCAAACCTAAAAGCACTGCATCAGGCCGAAAACCACTCCGTCGGGGCTGAAACCACCGTGCCAGGGCCAAAACCAGTCTGTCAAACCTAAAACCACTGCATCAGGCCGAAAACCACTCCGTCGGGGCTGAAACCACCGTGCCAGGGCCAAAACCAGTCTGCCAAGCCTAAAACCACTGCGTCGGGGCGAAAACCACTCCGCCGGGGCTGAAACCACTCCGCCGAGCCTAAAAGCAGTGCGTCGGGGCTGAAACCACTCCGCCGAGCCTAAAAGCAGTGCGTCAGGGCTGAAACCACTCTGCCAAGCCTAAAACCACTCCACCGACATTAAAACCATTCTGCCAAGCCTAAAACCACTCTGTCGGGGCTGAAACCACTCCGCCGAGCCTGAAACCACTGCGTCAGGCCTGAAACCACTCTGCCGAACCTGAAACCACTGCGTCAGGCCTAAAAGCACTCCGCCGAGCCTAAAACAACTCCGTCGGGGCCAAAACCACTCCACCAGTGCTGAAACCACTCCGCCGGGGCTGAAACCACTCCGTGAAGCGGAAAAGCACTGTGTCGGGGCTGAAACCACTCTGCCAAGCCTAAAACCATTCCGCCAAGCCTAAAACCACTGCGTCGGGGCTGAAACCACTCCGCCGAGCCTGAAACCACTGCGTCAGGCCTGAAATCACTCCGCCGAGCCTAAAACAACTCCGTCGGGGCCAAAACCACTCGGCTGACCTTAAAACCACTCCATCAAGCCTAAAACCACTCCGCCGGGGCTGAAACTAGTGCGTCAGGGCCCAAACCACTCCAGCAGTGCTGAAACCACTGCGTCGGGGCTGAAACCACTCCGCCGAGCCTGAAACCACTGCGTCAGGCCTGAAACCACTCCGCCAGGGCCAAAACCACTGCGTCAGGCCTTTAAACCACTCTGCCGAGCCTAAAACAACACCGTTGGGGCCAAAACCATTCCACCGAGGCGAAAACAACTCCGCCGGGGCTGAAACCACTCTGCCGAGCCTAAAAGCAGTGCGTCAGGGCTGAAACCACTCCGCCGAGCCTAAAAGCACTGCGTCGGGGCTGAAACCACTCCGCCGAGCCTAAAAGCACTGCGTCGGGGCTGAAACCACTCCGCCGACCCTAAAAGCACTGTGTCGGGGCTGAAACCCCTGCGTGAAGCCGAAAAGCACTGTGTCGGGGCTAAAACCCCTGCGTGAAGCCGAAAAGCACAGTGTCGGGGCTGAAACCCCTCCGTGAAGCCGAAAAGCACTGTGTCGGGGCTGAAACCCCTCCGTGAAGCCGAAAAGCACTGTGTCGGAGTTGAAACCCCTCCGTGAAGCCGAAAAGCACTGCGTCGGGGCTGAAACCCCTCCGTGAAGCCGAAAACCACTCCGCCGGGGCTGAAACTAGTGCGTCAGGGCCCAAACCACTCCAGCAGTGCTGAAACCACTGTGCCAAGCCTGAAACCACTGCGTCGGGGCTGAAACCACTCCGCCGAGCCTAAAACCACTGCGTCAGGCCTGAAACCACTCCGCCAGGGCCAAAACCACTGCGTCGAGCCTAAAAGCACTCCGCCGAGCCTAAAACAACTCCGTTGGGGCCAAAACCATTCCACCGAGGCGAAAACCACTCCGCCGGGGCTGAAACCACTCTGCCGAGCCTAAAAGCAGTGCGTCAGGGCTGAAACCCCTCCGTGAAGCCGAAAAGCACTGTGTCGGGGCTGAAACCCCTCCGTGAAGCCGAAAAGCACTGCGTCGGGGCTGAAACCCCTCCGTGAAGCCGAAAAGCACTGTGTCGGGGCTGAAACCCCTCCGTGAAGCCGAAAAGCACTGTGTCGGGGCTGAAACCCCTCGGTGAAGCCGAAAAGCACTGTGTCGGGGCTGAAACCACTCCGCCGAGCCTGAAACCACTGCGCCGAGCCTAAAACCACTCGTCTGACCTTAAAACCACTCCGCCGAGCCTAAAAGCACTGTGTCGGGGCTGAAACCACTCCGCCGAGCCTAAAAGCACTGCATCGGGGCTGAAACCACTCCGCCGAGCCTAAAAGCACTGCATCGGGGCTGAAACCACTCCGCCGAGGCCAAATCCACTGTGTTGGGGCTGAAACCACTCCGCCGAGCCTAAAACCACTCCGTCGGGGCTGAAACTACTGCGTCAGGCCCAAAACAACTGCGACAGGGCCAAAACCACTCCACCAGTGCTGAAACCACTGCGCCAAGCCTGAAACCACTGCGTCGGGGCTGAAACCACTCCGCCAGGGCCAAAACCATTCGTCTGACCTTAAAACCACTCCATCAAGCCTAAAAGCACTGCGTTGGGGCAGAAACTGCTCCGTCAGGCTGAAAACCACTCCGCCGAGCCTGAAACCACTCCGCCAAGGCCAAAACTGTTCCGTCGTTGCTGAAACCACTCCGCCAGGGCCAAAACCACTCCGTCGGGGCTGAAACCACTCCGCCAGGGCCAAAACCACTCCGTCGCGGCTGAAACCACTCCGCCAGGGCCAAAACCACTCTGCCAAGCCAAAAACCACTCCGTCGGGGCCAAAACCACTCCGTGGTTGCTGAAACCACTCCGCCGAGCCTAAAAGCAGTGCGTCAGGGCTGAAACCCCTCTGCCAAGCCTAAAACCACTCTGCCGGGGCGAAAACCACTCCGTCGGGGCTGAAACCCCTCCATGAAGCTGAAAAGCACTCTGTCGGGGCTGAAACCATTCGGCGAAGCTGAAAAGCACTGTGTCGGGGTTGAAACCACTCCGCCAAGCCGAAAAGCACTGTGTCGGGGTTGAAACCACTCCGCCAAGCCGAAAAGCACTCTGTCGGGGTTGAAACCACTCTGCCAAGCCGAAAAGCACTCTGTTGGGGTTGAAACCACTCCGCCAAGCTGAAAAGCACTCTGACGGGGTTGAAACCACTCCGCCAAGCCGAAAAGCACTCTGTCGGGGCTGAAACCACTCCGAGGCCAAAAGCAGTGCGTCGGGGCTGAAACCACTGTGCCGGGGCGGAAACTGCTCCGTCAGGCTGTAAACCACTGCGTCAGGCCGAAAAGCATTCCACCAGGGCCAAACCCACTGCGTCGGGGCTGAAAGCGTTTCACGAGGGCTAAAACCACTCCGCCGACATTAAAACCACTGCGCCAAGCCTAAAAGCACTGCGTCGGGGCTGAAACCACTCCGCCGAGCCTGAAACCACTGCGTCAGGCCTGAAACCACTGCGCCGAGCCTAAAACAACTCCGTCGGGGCCAAAACCACTCCACCAGTGCTGAAACCGCTCCGTCGGGGCTGAAACCCCTCCGTGAAGCCGAAAAGCACTGTGTCGGGGCTGAAACCCCTGCGTGAAGCCGAAAAGCACTGTGTCGGGGCTGAAACCCCTCCGTGAAGCCGAAAAGCACTGTGTCGGGGCTGAAACCCCTCCGCCAGGGCCAAAACCACTCGTCTGACCTTAAAACCACTCCGCCGAGCCGAAAAGCACTGTGTCGGGGCTGAAACCCCTCCGCTGAGGCCAAAACGACTGCGTCGGGGCTGAAACCACTCCGCCGAGCCTAAAACCACTACGTCGGGGCTGAAAACACTCCGCCGAGCCTAAAACCACTCCGTCGGGGCTGAAAGCACTCCGCCGAGCCTAAAAGCACTCCGTCGGGGCTGAAAGCACTCCTCCGAGCCTAAAACCACTCCATCGGGGCTGAAAGCACTCCGCCGAGCCTAAAACCACTCCGTCGGGGCTGGAACCACTCCGCCGAGCCTAAAACCACTCCGTCGGGGCTGGAACCACTCCGCCGAGCCTAAAACCACTCCGTTGGGGCTGGAACCACTCCGCCGAGCCTAAAACCACTCCGTCGGGGCTGGAACCACTCCGCCGAGCCTAAAACCACTCCGTCGGGGCTGAAACCACTCTGCCTAGCCTAAAAGCACTGCATCGGGGCTGAAACCACAGTGCCAGGGCCAAATCCACTCGGTCAGGGCTGAAACCACTCCATCAAACCTAAAAGCACTGCATCAGGCCGAAAACCACTCCGTCGGGGCTGAAACCACCGTGCCAGGGCCAAAACCAGTCTGCCAAGCCTAAAACCACTGCGTCGGGGCGAAAACCACTCCGCCGGGGCTGAAACCACTCCGCCAAGCCTAAAAGCAGTGCGTCAGGGCTGAAACCACTCTGCCAAGCCTAAAACCACTGCGCCGACATTAAAACCATTCCGCCAAGCCTGAAACCACTGTGTCGGGGCTGAAACCACTCCGCCGAGCCTGAAACCACTGCGTCAGGCCTGAAATCACTCTGCCGAGCCTGAAAGCACTGCGTCAGGCCTAAAAGCACTCCGCCGAGCCTAAAACAACTCCGTCGGGGCCAAAACCACTCGTCTGACCTTAAAACCACTCCATCAAGCCTAAAAGCACTGCGTCGGGGCAGAAACCGCTCCGTCAGGCTGAAAACCACTCCGTCGGGGCTGAAACCACTCCGTCGGGGCTGAAGCCACTCCGTGGTTGCTGAAACCACTCCACCGAGCCTAAAACCACTCCGCCAGGGCCAAAACCACTCCGTCGGGGCTGAAACCACTCCGTGGTTGCTGAAACCACTCCGCCGAGCCTAAAACCACTCCGCCAGGGCCAAAACCACTCCGCCGGGGCTGAAACCACACCGCCAGGGCCAAAACCACTGCGTCAGGCCTAAAACCACTCCGCCGAGCCTAAAACAACTCCGTCGGGGCCAAAACCACTCCACCAGTGCTGAAACCGCTCCGTCGGGGCTGAAACCCCTCCGTGAAGCCGAAAAGCACTGTGTTGGGGCTGAAACCCCTCCGTGAAGCCGAAAAGCACTGTGTCGGGGCTGAAACCCCTCCGTGAAGCCGAAAAGCACTGTGTCGGGGCTGAAACCCCTCCGCCAGGGCCAAAACCACTCGTCTGACCTTAAAACCACTCCGCCGAGCCGAAAAGCACTGCGTCGGGGCTGAAACCCCTCCGCTGAGGCCAAAACGACTGCGTCGGGGCTGAAACCACTCCGTCGAGCCTAAAAGCACTGCGTCGGGGCTGGAACCACTCCGCCGAGCCTAAAACCACTCCGTCGGGGCTGAAAGCACTCCGCCGAGCCTAAAACCACTCCGTCGGGGCTGAAACCACTCCGCCAGAGCCGAAAACCACAGCGTCGGGGCTGGAACCACTCCGCCGAGCCGAAAACAACTCCGTCGGGGCTGGAACCACTCCACCGAGCCTAAAACAACTCCGTCAGGGCCAAAACCACTCCACCAGTGCTGAAACCGCCCCGTCGGGACTGAAACCCCTCCGTGAAGCCGAAAAGCACTGTGTCGGGGCTGAAACCCCTCCGTGAAGCCGAAAAGCACTGTGTCGGGGCTGAAACCCCTCCGTGAAGCCGAAAAGCACTGTGTCGGGGCTGAAACCCCTCCGTGAAGCCGAAAAGCACTGTGTCGGGGCTGAAACCACTCCGCCGAGCCTAAAACAACTCCGTCGGGGCTGAAACCACTCCGCCGAGCCTAAAAGCACTGCATCGGGGCTGAAACCACTCCGCCGAGCCTAAAACCACTCCGTCGGGGCTGAAACTACTGCGTCAGGCCCAAAACAACTGCGACAGGGCCAAAACCACTCCACCAGTGCTGAAACCACTGCGCCAAGCCTGAAACCACTGCGTCGGGGCTGAAACCACTCCGCCAGGGCCAAAACCATTCGTCTGACCTTAAAACCACTCCATCAAGCCTAAAAGCACTGCGTTGGGGCAGAAACTGCTCCGTCGGGGCTGAAAACCACTCCGCCGAGCCTGAAACCACTCCGCCAAGGCCAAAACTGTTCCGTCGTTGCTGAAACCACTCCGCCAGGGCCAAAACCACTCCGTCGGGGCTGAAACCACTCCGCCAGGGCCAAAACCACTCTGCCAAGCCAAAAACCACTCCGTCGGGGCGAAAACCACTCCGTGGTTGCTGAAACCACTCCGCGGAGCCTAAAAGCAGTGCGTCAGGGCTGAAACCCCTCTGCCAAGCCTAAAACCACTCTGCCGGGGCGAAAACCACTCCGTCGGGGCTGAAACCCCTCCATGAAGCTGAAAAGCACTCTATCGGGGCTGAAACCATTCGGCGAAGCTGAAAAGCACTCTGTCAGGGTTGAAACCACTCCGCCAAGCCGAAAAGCACTCTGTCGGGGTTGAAACCACTCCGCCAAGCCGAAAAGCACTCTGTCGGGGTTGAAACCACTCTGCCAAGCCGAAAAGCACTCTGTCGGGGTTGAAACCACTCCGCCAAGCTGAAAAGCACTCTGTCGGGGTTGAAACCACTCTGCCAAGCCGAAAAGCACTCTGACGGGGTTGAAACCACTCCGCCAAGCCGAAAAGCACTCTGTCGGGGCTGAAACCATTCCGCCAAGCCGAAAACCACTCGTCTGACCTTAAAACCCCTCCGTGAAGCCGAAAAGCACTCTGTCGGGGTTGAAACCACTCCGAGGCCAAAAGCAGTGCGTCGGGGCTGAAACCACTGTGCCGGGGCGGAAACTGCTCCGTCAGGCTGTAAACCACTGCGTCAAGCCGAAAAGCATTCCACCAGGGCCAAAACCACTGCGTCGGGGCTGAAAGCGTTTCACGAGGGCTAAAACCACTCCGCCGACATTAAAACCACTGCGCCAAGCCTAAAAGCACTGCGTCGGGGCTGAAACCACTCCGCCGAGCCTGAAACCACTGCGTCAGGCCTGAAACCACTGCGCCGAGCCTAAAACAACTCCGTCGGGGCCAAAACCACTCCACCAGTGCTGAAACCGCTCCGTCGGGGCTGAAACCCCTCCGTGAAGCCGAAAAGCACTGTGTCGGGGCTGAAACCCCTGCGTGAAGCCGAAAAGCACTGTGTCGGGGCTGAAACCCCTCCGTGAAGCCGAAAAGCACTGTGTCGGGGCTGAAACCCCTCCGCCAGGGCCAAAACCACTCGTCTGACCTTAAAACCACTCCGCCGAGCCGAAAAGCACTGTGTCGGGGCTGAAACCCCTCCGCTGAGGCCAAAACGACTGCGTCGGGGCTGAAACCACTCCGCCGAGCCTAAAACCACTACGTCGGGGCTGAAAACACTCCGCTGAGCCTAAAACCACTCCGTCGGGGCTGAAAGCACTCCGCCGAGCCTAAAACCACTCCGTCGGGGCTGAAAGCACTCCGCCGAGCCTAAAACCACTCCGTCGGGGCTGAAAGCACTCCGCCGAGCCTAAAACCACTCCGTCGGGGCTGAAAGCACTCCGCCGAGCCTAAAACCACTCCGTCGGGGCTGAAAGCACTCCGCCGAGCCTAAAACCACTCCGTCGGGGCTGGAACCACTCCGCCGAGCCTAAAACCACTCCGTCGGGGCTGGAACCACTCCGCCGAGCCTAAAACCACTCCGTCGGGGCTGGAACCACTCCGCCGAGCCTAAAACCACTCCGTTGGGGCTGAAACCACTCTGCCGAGCCGAAAAGCACTGCATCGGGGCTGAAACCACAGTGCCAGGGCCAAATCCACTCGGTCAGGGCTGAAACCACTCCATCAAACCTAAAAGCTCTGCATCAGGCCGAAAACCACTCCGTCGGGGCTGAAACCACCGTGCCAGGGCCAAAACCAGTCTGCCAAGCCTAAAACCACTGCGTCGGGGCGAAAACCACTCCGCCGGGGCTGAAACCACTCCGCCGAGCCTAAAAGCAGTGCGTCAGGGCTGAAACCACTCCGCCGAGCCTGAAACCACTGCGTCAGGCCTGAAATCACTCTGCCGAGCCTGAAACCACTGCGTCAGGCCTAAAACCACTCCACCGAGCCTAAAACAACTCCGTCGGGGCCAAAACCACTCGGCTGACCTTAAAACCACTCCATCAAGCCTAAAAGCACTGCGTCGGGGCAGAAACTGCTCCGTCAGGCTGAAAACCACTCCGCCGCGCCTGAAACCACTGCGTCAGGGCAGAAGCCACTCCGTGGTTGCTGAAAACACTCCCCCGAGCATAAAACCACTCCGTCGGGGCTGAAACCACTCCGTGGGGGCTGAAACCACTCCGTGGTTGCTGAAACCACTCCGCCGAGCCTAAAACCACTCCGCCAGGGCCAAAACCACTCCGTCGGGGCTGAAACCACACCGCCAGGGCCAAAACCACTGCGTCAGGCCTAAAACCACTCCGCCGAGCCTAAAACAACTCCGTCGGGGCCAAAACCACTCCACCAGTGCTGAAACCGCTCCGTCGGGGCTGAAACCCCTCCGTGAAGCCGAAAAGCACTCTGTCGGGGTTGAATCCACTCATACAAGCCGAAAAGCACTGCATCGGGGCTGAAACCACTCCGCCGAGCCTAAAAGCACTGCATTGGGGCTGAAACCACTCCGCCAGGGCCAAATCCACTCGGTCAGGGCTGAAACCACTCAATCAAACCTAAAAGCACTGCATCAGGCCGAAAACCACTCCGTCGGGGCTGAAACCACCGTGCCAGGGCCAAAACCAGTCTGTCAAACCTAAAACCACTGCATCAGGCCGAAAACCACTCCGTCGGGGCTGAAACCACCGTGCCAGGGCCAAAACCACTCTGCCAAGCCTAAAACCACTGCGTCGGGGCGAAAACCACTCCGCCGGGGCTGAAACCACTCCGCCGAGCCTAAAAGCAGTGCGTCGGGGCTGAAACCACTCCGCCGAGCCTAAAAGCAGTGCGTCAGGGCTGAAACCACTCTGCTAAGCCTAAAACCACTCCACCGACATTAAAACCATTCCGCCAAGCCTAAAACCAATCTGTCGGGGCTGAAACCCCTCCGTGAAGCCGAAAAGCACTGTGTCGGGGCTGAAAACACCCCTCCGTGAAGCCGAAAAGCACTGTGTCGGGGCTGAAACCCCTGCGTGAAGCCGAAAAGCACTGTGTCGGGGCTGAAACCCCTGCGTGAAGCCGAAAAGCACTGTGTCGGGGCTGAAACCCCTCCGTGAAGCCGAAAAGCACTGTGTCGGGGCTGAAACCCCTGCGTGAAGCCGAAAAGCACTGTGTCGGGGCTGAAACCCCTCCGTGAAGCCGAAAAGCACTGTGTCGGGGCTGAAACCGCTCCGTGAAGCCGAAAAGCACTGTGTCGGGGCTGAAACCCCTCCGTGAAGCCGAAAAGCACTGTGTCGGGGCTGAAACCGCTCCGTGAAGCCGAAAAGCACAGTGTCGGGGCTGAAACCCCTGCGTGAAGCCTAAAAGCACTGTGTCGGGGCTGAAACCCCTCCGTGAAGCCGAAAAGCACTGTGTCGGGGTTGAAACCACTCCGCCGAGCCTAAAAGCACTGCATCGGGGCTGAAACCACTCCGCCAAGCCTAAAACCACTCCGCCGGGGCTGAAACCACTCCGCCGAGCCGAAAAGCACTGTGTCGGGGCTGAAATCACTCTGCCGAGCCTGAAACCACTGCGTCAGGCCTAAAAGCACTCCGCCGAGCCTAAAACAGCTCCGTCGGGGCCAAAACCACTCGGCTGACCTTAAAACCACTCCATCAAGCCTAAAAGCACTGCGTCGGGGCAGAAACTGCTCCGTCAGGCTGAAAACCACTCCGCCGAGCCTGAAACCACTGCGTCAGGGCAGAAGCCACTCCGTGGTTGCTGAAACCACTCCGCCGAGCCTAAAACCACTCCGCCAGGGCCAAAACCACTCCGTCGGGGCTGAAACCCCTCCGTGGTTGCTGAAACCACTCCGCCGGGGCCAAAACCACTCCGCCGGGGCCAAAACCACTCCGCCGGGGCCAAAACCACTCCGCCGGGGCCAAAACCACTCCGCCGGGGCCAAAACCACTCCGCCGGGGCCAAAACCACTCCGCCGGGGCCAAAACCACACCGCCAGGGCCAAAACCACTGCGTCAGGCCTAAAACCACTCCGCCGAGCCTAAAACAACTCCGTCGGGGCCAAAACCACTCGTCTGACCTTAAAACCACTCCATCAAGCCTAAAAGCACTGCGTCGGGGCTGAAACCACTCCGTCAGGCTGAAAACCACTCCGCCGCGCCTGAAACCACTGCGTCAGGGCAGAAGCCACTCCGTGGTTGCTGAAACCACTCCGCCGAGCCTAAAACCACTCCTTTGGGGCTGAAACCACTCCGCCGGGGCCGAAACCACTCCGTCGGGGCTGAAACCACACCGCCAGGGCCAAAACCACTGCGTCAGGCCTAAAACCACTCCGTCGAGCCTAAAACCCCTCCGTCGGGGCCAAAAGCACTCCACCAGTGCTGAAACCGCTCCGTCGGGGCTGAAACCCCTCCGTGAAGCCGAAAAGCACTGTGTCGGGGCTGAAACCCCTCCGTGAAGCCGAAAAGCACTGTGTCGGGGCTGAAACCCCTCCGTGAAGCCGAAAAGCACTGTGTCGGGGCTGAAACCCCTCCGCCGAGCCGAAAAGCACTGTGTCGGGGCTGAAACCCCTCCGCCGAGCCGAAAAGCACTGTGTCGGGGCTGAAACCCCTCCGCCGAGCCGAAAAGCACTGTGTCGGGGCTGAAACCCCTCCGCCGAGCCGAAAAGCACTGTGTCGGGGCTGAAACCCCTCCGCCGAGCCGAAAAGCACTGTGTCGGGGCTGAAACCCCTCCGCCGAGCCGAAAAGCACTGTGTCGGGGCTGAAACCCCTCCGCCGAGCCGAAAAGCACTGTGTCGGGGCTGAAACCCCTCCGCCGAGCCGAAAAGCACTGTGTCGGGGCTGAAACCCCTCCGCCGAGCCGAAAAGCACTGTGTCGGGGCTGAAACCCCTCCGCCGAGCCGAAAAGCACTCTGTCGGGGTTGAAACCCCTCCGCCGAGCCGAAAAGCACTGCATTGGGGCTGAAACCACTCCGCCAGGGCCAAATCCACTCGGTCAGGGCTGAAACCACTCCATCAAACCTAAAAGCACTGCATCAGGCCAAAAACCACTCCGTCGGGGCTGAAACCACCGTGCCAGGGCCAAAACCAGTCTGCCAAGCCTAAAACCACTGCGTCGGGGCCAAAACCACTCCGCCGGGGCTGAAACCACTCCGCCGAGCCTAAAAGCAGTGCGTCGGGGCTGAAACCACTCCGCCGAGCCTAAAAGCAGTGCGTCAGGGCTGAAACCACTCTGCCAAGCCTAAAACCACTCCACCGACATTAAAACCATTCCGCCAAGCCTAAAACCACTCTGTCGGGGCTGAAACCACTCCGCCGAGCCTGAAACCACTGCGTCAGGCCTGAAACCACTCCGCCAGGGCCAAAACCACTGCGTCAGGTCTAAAAGCACTCCGCCGAGCCTAAAACAACTCCGTCGGGGCCAAAACCACTCCACCAGTGCTGAAACCGCCCCGTCGGGGCTGAAACCGCTCCGTGAAGCGGAAAAGCACTGTGTCGGGGCTGAAACCCCTGCGTGAAGCCGAAAAGCACTGTGTCGGGGCTGAAACCCCTGCGTGAAGCCGAAAAGCACTGTGTCGGGGCTGAAACCCCTGCGTGAAGCCGAAAAGCACTGTGTCGGGGCTGAAACCCCTGCGTGAAGCCGAAAAGCACTGCGTCGGGGCTGAAACCCCTCCGTGAAGCCGAAAACCACTCCGTCGGGGTTGAAACCACTCCGCCGAGCCGAAAAGCACTGCATTGGGGCTGAAACCACTCCGCCAGGGCCAAATCCACTCGGTCAGGGCTGAAACCACTCCATCAAACCTAAAAGCACTGCATCAGGCCGAAAACCACTCCGTCGGGGCTGAAACCACCGTGCCAGGGCCAAAACCAGTCTGCCAAGCCTAAAACCACTGCGTCGGGGCGAAAACCACTCCGCCGGGGCTGAAACCACTCCGCCGAGCCTAAAAGCAGTGCGTCAGGGCTGAAACCACTCCGCCGAGCCTGAAACCACTGCGTCAGGCCTGAAATCACTCTGCCGAGACTGAAACCACTGCGTCAGGCCTAAAACCACTCCGCCGAGCCTAAAACAACTCCGTCGGGGCCAAAACCACTCGGCTGACCTTAAAACCACTCCATCAAGCCTAAAAGCACTGCGTCGGGGCAGAAACTGCTCCGTCAGGCTGAAAACCACTCCGCCGAGCCTGAAACCACTGCGTCAGGGCAGAAGCCACTCCGTGGTTGCTGAAACCACTCCGCCGAGCCTAAAACCACTCCGCCAGGGCCAAAACCACTCCGTCGGGGCTGAAACCACACCGCCAGGGCCAAAACCACTGCGTCAGGCCTAAAACCACTCCGCCGAGCCTAAAACAACTCCGTCGGGGCCAAAACCACTCCACCAGTGCTGAAACCGCTCCGTCGGGGCTGAAACCCCTCCGTGAAGCCGAAAAGCACTCTGTCGGGGTTGAATCCACTCATACAAGCCGAAAAGCACTGCATCGGGGCTGAAACCACTCCGCCGAGCCTAAAAGCACTGCATTGGTGCTGAAACCACTCCGCCAGGGCCAAATCCACTCGGTCAGGGCTGAAACCACTCCATCAAACCTAAAAGCACTGCATCAGGCCGAAAACCACTCCGTCGGGGCTGAAACCACCGTGCCAGGGCCAAAACCAGTCTGTCAAACCTAAAACCACTGCATCAGGCCGAAAACCACTCCGTCGGGGCTGAAACCACCGTGCCAGGGCCAAAACCAGTCTGCCAAGCCTAAAACCACTGCGTCGGGGCGAAAACCACTCCGCCGGGGCTGAAACCACTCCGCCGAGCCTAAAAGCAGTGCGTCGGGGCTGAAACCACTCCGCCGAGCCTAAAAGCAGTGCGTCAGGGCTGAAACCACTCTGCCAAGCCTAAAACCACTCCACCGACATTAAAACCATTCTGCCAAGCCTAAAACCACTCTGTCGGGGCTGAAACCACTCCGCCGAGCCTGAAACCACTGCGTCAGGCCTGAAACCACTCTGCCGAACCTGAAACCACTGCGTCAGGCCTAAAAGCACTCCGCCGAGCCTAAAACAACTCCGTCGGGGCCAAAACCACTCCACCAGTGCTGAAACCACTCCGCCGGGGCTGAAACCACTCCGTGAAGCGGAAAAGCACTGTGTCGGGGCTGAAACCACTCTGCCAAGCCTAAAACCATTCCGCCAAGCCTAAAACCACTGCGTCGGGGCTGAAACCACTCCGCCGAGCCTGAAACCACTGCGTCAGGCCTGAAATCACTCCGCCGAGCCTAAAACAACTCCGTCGGGGCCAAAACCACTCGGCTGACCTTAAAACCACTCCATCAAGCCTAAAACCACTCCGCCGGGGCTGAAACTAGTGCGTCAGGGCCCAAACCACTCCAGCAGTGCTGAAACCACTGCGTCGGGGCTGAAACCACTCCGCCGAGCCTGAAACCACTGCGTCAGGCCTGAAACCACTCCGCCAGGGCCAAAACCACTGCGTCAGGCCTTTAAACCACTCTGCCGAGCCTAAAACAACACCGTCGGGGCCAAAACCATTCCACCGAGGCGAAAACAACTCCGCCGGGGCTGAAACCACTCTGCCGAGCCTAAAAGCAGTGCGTCAGGGCTGAAACCACTCCGCCGAGCCTAAAAGCACTGCGTCGGGGCTGAAACCACTCCGCCGAGCCTAAAAGCACTGCGTCGGGGCTGAAACCACTCCGCCGACCCTAAAAGCACTGTGTCGGGGCTGAAACCCCTGCGTGAAGCCGAAAAGCACTGTGTCGGGGCTAAAACCCCTGCGTGAAGCCGAAAAGCACAGTGTCGGGGCTGAAACCCCTCCGTGAAGCCGAAAAGCACTGTGTCGGGGCTGAAACCCCTCCGTGAAGCCGAAAAGCACTGTGTCGGAGTTGAAACCCCTCCGTGAAGCCGAAAAGCACTGCGTCGGGGCTGAAACCCCTCCGTGAAGCCGAAAACCACTCCGCCGGGGCTGAAACTAGTGCGTCAGGGCCCAAACCACTCCAGCAGTGCTGAAACCACTGTGCCAAGCCTGAAACCACTGCGTCGGGGCTGAAACCACTCCGCCGAGCCTAAAACCACTGCGTCAGGCCTGAAACCACTCCGCCAGGGCCAAAACCACTGCGTCGAGCCTAAAAGCACTCCGCCGAGCCTAAAACAACTCCGTTGGGGCCAAAACCATTCCACCGAGGCGAAAACCACTCCGTCGGGGCTGAAACCACTCTGCCGAGCCTAAAAGCAGTGCGTCAGGGCTGAAACCCCTCCGTGAAGCCGAAAAGCACTGTGTCGGGGCTGAAACCCCTCCGTGAAGCCGAAAAGCACTGCGTCGGGGCTGAAACCCCTCCGTGAAGCCGAAAAGCACTGTGTCGGGGCTGAAACCACTCCGCCGAGCCTGAAACCACTGCGCCGAGCCTAAAACCACTCGTCTGACCTTAAAACCACTCCGCCGAGCCTAAAAGCACTGTGTCGGGGCTGAAACCACTCCGCCGAGCCTAAAAGCACTGCATCGGGGCTGAAACCACTCCGCCGAGGCCAAATCCACTGTGTTGGGGCTGAAACCACTCCGCCGAGCCTAAAACCACTCCGTCGGGGCTGAAACTACTGCGTCAGGCCCAAAACAACTGCGACAGGGCCAAAACCACTCCACCAGTGCTGAAACCACTGCGCCAAGCCTGAAACCACTGCGTCGGGGCTGAAACCACTCCGCCAGGGCCAAAACCACTCGTCTGACCTTAAAACCACTCCATCAAGCCTAAAAGCACTGCGTTGGGGCAGAAACTGCTCCGTCAGGCTGAAAACCACTCCGCCGAGCCTGAAACCACTCCGCCAAGGCCAAAACTGTTCCGTCGTTGCTGAAACCACTCCGCCAGGGCCAAAACCACTCCGTCGGGGCTGAAACCACTCCGCCAGGGCCAAAACCACTCTGCCAAGCCAAAAACCACTCCGTCGGGGCGAAAACCACTCCGCCGGGGCTGAAACCAATCCGCGGAGCCTAAAAGCAGTGCGTCAGGGCTGAAACCCCTCTGCCAAGCCTAAAACCACTCCGCCGGGGCGAAAACCACTCCGTCGGGGCTGAAACCCCTCCGTGAAGCTGAAAAGCACTCTGTCGGGGCTGAAACCATTCGGCGAAGCTGAAAAGCACTGTGTCGGGGTTGAAACCACTCCGCCAAGCCGAAAAGCACTCTGTCGGGGTTGAAACCACTCCGCCAAGCCGAAAAGCACTGTGTCGGGGTTGAAACCACTCCGCCAAGCCGAAAAGCACTCTGTCGGGGCTGAAACCACTCCGCCAAGTCGAAAACCACTCTGTCGGGGTTGAAACCACTCCGCCAAGCCGAAAAGCACTCTGTCGGGGCTGAAACCACTCCGCCAAGTCGAAAACCACTCTGTCGGGGTTGAAACCACTCCGCCAAGCCGAAAAGCACTCTGTCGGGGCTGAAACCACTCCGCCAAGTCGAAAACCACTCTGACGGGGTTGAAACCACTCCGCCAAGCCGAAAAGCACTCTGTCGGGGCTGAAACCATTCCGCCAAGCCGAAAACCACTCGTCTGACCTTAAAACCACTCCGCCAAGCCGAAAAGCACTCTGTCGGGGTTGAAACCACTCCGAGGCCAAAAGCAGTGCGTCGGGGCTGAAACCACTGTGCCGGGGCGGAAACTGCTCCGTCAGGCTGTAAACCACTGCGTCAGGCCGAAAAGCATTCCACCAGGGCCAAAACCACTGCATCCGGGCTGAAAGCGTTTCACGAGGGCTAAAATCACTCCGCCGACATTAAAACCACTGCGCCAAGCCTAAAAGCACTGCATCGGGGCTGAAACCACTCCGCCGAGCCTGAAACCACTGCGTCAGGCCTGAAACCACTCCGCCGAGCCTAAAACAACTCCGTCGGGGCCAAAAGCACTCCACCAGTGCTGAAACCGCTCCGTCGGGGCTGAAACCCCTGCGTGAAGCCGAAAAGCACTGTGTCGGGGCTGAAACCCCTCCGTGAAGCCGAAAAGCACTGTGTTGGGGCTGAAACCCCTGCGTGAAGCCGAAAAGCACTGTGTCGGGGCTGAAACCCCTCCGTGAAGCCGAAAAGCACTGTGTCGGGGCTGAAACCACTCCGCCAAGCCGAAAAGCACTCTGTTGGGGTTGAAACCACTCCGCCAAGCTGAAAAGCACTGCGTCGGGGTTGAAACCACTGCGCCGAGCCTAAAACCACTCGTCTACCCTTAAAACCACTCCGCCGAGCCTGAAACCACTGCGTCAGGCCTGAAACCACTCCGCCAGGGCCAAAACCACTGCGTCAGGCCTGAAACCACTCCGCCGAGCCTGAAACCACTGCGTCAGGCCTGAAACCCCTCCGCCGAGCCTAAAACAACTCTGTCGGGGCCAAAACCACTCCGCCAGTGCTGAAACCGCTCCGTCGGGGCTGAAACCCCTCCGCCAAGCCGAAAAGCACTGTGTCGGGGTTGAAACCACTCCGCCGAGCCTGAAAGCACTCCGCCGAGCCTAAAACCACTCGTCTGACCTTAAAACCACTCCGCCGAGCCTAAAAGCACTGCATCGGGGCTGAAACCACTCCGCCAGGGCCAAAACCACTGCATTGGGGCTGAAACCCCTCCGTGAAGCCTAAAAGCACTGCATCGGGGCTGAAACCACTCCGCCGAGCCTGAAACCACTCTGCCGAGCCTAAAACCACTCCGTCGGGGCTGAAACTACTGCGTCAGGCCCAAAACAACTGCGACAGGGCCAAAACCACTCCACCAGTGCTGAAACCACTGCGCCAAGCCTGAAACCACTGCGTCGGGGCTGAAACCACTCCGCCAGGGCCAAAACCATTCGTCTGACCTTAAAACCACTCCATCAAGCCTAAAAGCACTGCGTTGGGGCAGAAACTGCTCCGTCAGGCTGAAAACCACTCCGCCGAGCCTGAAACCACTCCGCCAAGGCCAAAACTGTTCCGTCGTTGCTGAAACCACTCTGCCAGGGCCAAAACCACTCCGTCGGGGCTGAAACCACTCCGCCAGGGCCAAAACCACTCCGTCGCGGCTGAAACCACTCCGCCAGGGCCAAAACCACTCTGCCAAGCCAAAAACCACTCCGTCGGGGCCAAAACCACTCCGTGGTTGCTGAAACCACTCCGCCGAGCCTAAAAGCAGTGCGTCAGGGCTGAAACCCCTCTGCCAAGCCTAAAACCACTCTGCCGGGGCGAAAACCACTCCGTCGGGGCTGAAACCCCTCCGTGAAGCTGAAAAGCACTCTGTCGGGGCTGAAACCATTCGGCGAAGCTGAAAAGCACTGTGTCGGGGTTGAAACCACTCCGCCAAGCCGAAAAGCACTGTGTCGGGGTTGAAACCACTCCGCCAAGCCGAAAAGCACTCTGTCGGGGTTGAAACCACTCTGCCAAGCCGAAAAGCACTCTGTTGGGGTTGAAACCACTCCGCCAAGCTGAAAAGCACTCTGACGGGGTTGAAACCACTCCGCCAAGCCGAAAAGCACTCTGTCGGGGTTGAAACCACTCCGAGGCCAAAAGCAGTGCGTCGGGGCTGAAACCACTGTGCCGGGGCGGAAACTGCTCCGTCAGGCTGTAAACCACTGCGTCAGGCCGAAAAGCATTCCACCAGGGCCAAAACCACTGCGTCGGGGCTGAAAGCGTTTCACGAGGGCTAAAACCACTCCGCCGACATTAAAACCACTGCGCCAAGCCTAAAAGCACTGCGTCGGGGCTGAAACCACTCCGCCGAGCCTGAAACCACTGCGTCAGGCCTGAAACCACTGCGCCGAGCCTAAAACAACTCCGTCGGGGCCAAAACCACTCCACCAGTGCTGAAACCGCTCCGTCGGGGCTGAAACCCCTCCGTGAAGCCGAAAAGCACTGTGTCGGGGCTGAAACCCCTGCGTGAAGCCGAAAAGCACTGTGTCGGGGCTGAAACCCCTCCGTGAAGCCGAAAAGCACTGTGTCGGGGCTGAAACCCCTCCGCCAGGGCCAAAACCACTCGTCTGACCTTAAAACCACTCCGCCGAGCCGAAAAGCACTGTGTCGGGGCTGAAACCCCTCCGCTGAGGCCAAAACGACTGCGTCGGGGCTGAAACCACTCCGCCGAGCCTAAAACCACTACGTCGGGGCTGAAAACACTCCGCCGAGCCTAAAACCACTCCGTCGGGGCTGAAAGCACTCCGCCGAGCCTAAAACCACTCCGTCGGGGCTGAAAGTACTCCGCCGAGCCTAAAACCACTCCATCGGGGCTGAAAGCACTCCGCCGAGCCTAAAAGCACTCCGTCGGGGCTGAAAGCACTCCTCCGAGCCTAAAACCACTCCGTCGGGGCTGAAAGCACTCCGCCGAGCCTAAAACCACAGCGTCGGGGCTGGAACCACTCCGCCGAGCCTAAAACCACTCCGTCGGGGCTGGAACCACTCCGCCGAGCCTAAAACCACTCCGTCGGGGCTGAAACCACTCTGCCTAGCCTAAAAGCACTGCATCGGGGCTGAAACCACAGTGCCAGGGCCAAATCCACTCGGTCAGGGCTGAAACCACTCCATCAAACCTAAAAGCACTGCATCAGGCCGAAAACCACTCCGTCGGGGCTGAAACCACCGTGCCAGGGCCAAAACCAGTCTGCCAAGCCTAAAACCACTGCGTCGGGGCGAAAACCACTCCGCCGGGGCTGAAACCACTCCGCCAAGCCTAAAAGCAGTGCGTCAGGGCTGAAACCACTCTGCCAAGCCTAAAACCACTGCGCCGACATTAAAACCATTCCGCCAAGCCTGAAACCACTGTGTCGGGGCTGAAACCACTCCGCCGAGCCTGAAACCACTGCGTCAGGCCTGAAATCACTCTGCCGAGCCTGAAAGCACTGCGTCAGGCCTAAAACCACTCCGCCGAGCCTAAAACAACTCCGTCGGGGCCAAAACCACTCGGCTGACCTTAAAACCACTCCATCAAGCCTAAAAGCACTGCGTCGGGGCAGAAACTGCTCCGTCAGGCTGAAAACCACTCCGTCGGGGCTGAAACCACTGCGTCAGGGCTGAAGCCACTCCGTGGTTGCTGAAACCACTCCACCGAGCCTAAAACCACTCCGCCAGGGCCAAAACCACTCCGTCGGGGCTGAAACCACTCCGTGGTTGCTGAAACCACTCCGCCGAGCCTAAAACCACTCCGCCAGGGCCAAAACCACTCCGCCGGGGCTGAAACCACACCGCCAGGGCCAAAACCACTGCGTCAGGCCTAAAACCACTCCGCCGAGCCTAAAACAACTCCGTCGGGGCCAAAACCACTCCACCAGTGCTGAAACCGCTCCGTCGGGGCTGAAACCCCTCCATGAAGCCGAAAAGCACTGTGTTGGGGCTGAAACCCCTCCGTGAAGCCGAAAAGCACTGTGTCGGGGCTGAAACCCCTCCGTGAAGCCGAAAAGCACTGTGTCGGGGCTGAAACCCCTCCGCCAGGGCCAAAACCACTCGTCTGACCTTAAAACCACTCCGCCGAGCCGAAAAGCACTGCATCGGGGCTGAAACCCCTCCGCTGAGGCCAAAACGACTGCGTCGGGGCTGAAACCACTCCGTCGAGCCTAAAAGCACTGCGTCGGGGCTGGAACCACTCCGCCGAGCCTAAAACCACTCCGTCGGGGCTGAAAGCACTCCGCCGAGCCTAAAACCACTCCGTCGGGGCTGAAACCACTCCGCCAGAGCCGAAAACCACAGCGTCGGGGCTGGAACCACTCCGCCGAGCCGAAAACAACTCCGTCGGGGCTGGAACCACTCCACCGAGCCTAAAACAACTCCGTCAGGGCCAAAACCACTCCACCAGTGCTGAAACCGCCCCGTCGGGACTGAAACCCCTCCGTGAAGCCGAAAAGCACTGTGTCGGGGCTGAAACCCCTCCGTGAAGCCGAAAAGCACTGTGTCGGGGCTGAAACCCCTCCGTGAAGCCGAAAAGCACTGTGTCGGGGCTGAAACCCCTCCGTGAAGCCGAAAAGCACTGTGTCGGGGCTGAAACCACTCCGCCGAGCCTAAAACAACTCCGTCGGGGCTGAAACCACTCCGCCGAGCCTAAAAGCACTGCATCGGGGCTGAAACCACTCCGCCGAGCCTAAAACCACTCCGTCGGGGCTGAAACTACTGCGTCAGGCCCAAAACAACTGCGACAGGGCCAAAACCACTCCACCAGTGCTGAAACCACTGCGCCAAGCCTGAAACCACTGCGTCGGGGCTGAAACCACTCCGCCAGGGCCAAAACCATTCGTCTGACCTTAAAACCACTCCATCAAGCCTAAAAGCACTGCGTTGGGGCAGAAACTGCTCCGTCGGGGCTGAAAACCACTCCGCCGAGCCTGAAACCACTCCGCCAAGGCCAAAACTGTTCCGTCGTTGCTGAAACCACTCCGCCAGGGCCAAAACCACTCCGTCGGGGCTGAAACCACTCCGCCAGGGCCAAAACCACTCTGCCAAGCCAAAAACCACTCCGTCGGGGCGAAAACCACTCCGTGGTTGCTGAAACCACTCCGCGGAGCCTAAAAGCAGTGCGTCAGGGCTGAAACCCCTCTGCCAAGCCTAAAACCACTCTGCCGGGGCGAAAACCACTCCGTCGGGGCTGAAACCCCTCCATGAAGCTGAAAAGCACTCTATCGGGGCTGAAACCATTCGGCGAAGCTGAAAAGCACTCTGTCAGGGTTGAAACCACTCCGCCAAGCCGAAAAGCACTGCATCGGGGCTGAAACCCCTCCGCTGAGGCCAAAACCACTACGTCGGGGCTGAAACCACTCCGTCGAGCCTAAAACCACTCCGTCGGGGCTGGAACCACTCCGCCGAGCCTAAAACCACTCCGTTGGGGCTGAAAGCACTCCGCCGAGCCTAAAACCACTCCGTCGGGGCTGAAACCACTCCGCCAGAGCCGAAAACCACAGCGTCGGGGCTGGAACCACTCCGCCGAGCCGAAAACAACTCCGTCGGGGCTGGAACCACTCCACCGAGCCTAAAACAACTCCGTCAGGGCCAAAACCACTCCACCAGTGCTGAAACCGCCCCGTCGGGACTGAAACCCCTCCGTGAAGCCGAAAAGCACTGTGTCGGGGCTGAAACCCCTCCGTGAAGCCGAAAAGCACTGTGTCGGGGCTGAAACGCCTCCGTGAAGCCGAAAAGCACTGTGTCGGGGCTGAAACCCCTCCGTGAAGCCGAAAAGCACTGTGTCGGGGCTGAAACCCCTCCGTGAAGCCGAAAAGCACTGTGTCGGGGCTGAAACCACTCCGCCGAGCCTAAAAGCACTGCGTCGGGGCTGAAACCACTCCGCCGAGCCTAAAAGCACTGCATCGGGGCTGAAACCACTCCGCCGAGCCTAAAACCACTCCGTCGGGGCTGAAACTACTGCGTCAGGCCCAAAACAACTGCGACAGGGCCAAAACCACTCCACCAGTGCTGAAACCACTGCGCCAAGCCTGAAACCACTGCGTCGGGGCTGAAACCACTCCGCCAGGGCCAAAACCATTCGTCTGACCTTAAAACCACTCCATCAAGCCTAAAAGCACTGCGTTGGGGCAGAAACTGCTCCGTCGGGGCTGAAAACCACTCCACCGAGCCTGAAACCACTCCGCCAAGGCCAAAACTGTTCCGTCGTTGCTGAAACCACTCCGCCAGGGCCAAAACCACTCCGTCGGGGCTGAAACCACTCCGCCAGGGCCAAAACCACTCTGCCAAGCCAAAAACCACTCCGTCGGGGCGAAAACCACTCCGTGGTTGCTGAAACCACTCCGCCGAGCCTAAAAGCAGTGCGTCAGGGCTGAAACCCCTCTGCCAAGCCTAAAACCACTCTGCCGGGGCGAAAACCACTCCGTCGGGGCTGAAACCCCTCCATGAAGCTGAAAAGCACTCTATCGGGGCTGAAACCATTCGGCGAAGCTGAAAAGCACTCTGTCAGGGTTGAAACCACTCCGCCAAGCCGAAAAGCACTCTGTCGGGGTTGAAACCACTCCGCCAAGCCGAAAAGCACTCTGTCGGGGTTGAAACCACTCTGCCAAGCCGAAAAGCACTCTGTCGGGGTTGAAACCACTCCGCCAAGCTGAAAAGCACTCTGTCGGGGTTGAAACCACTCTGCCAAGCCGAAAAGCACTCTGACGGGGTTGAAACCACTCCGCCAAGCCGAAAAGCACTCTGTCGGGGCTGAAACCATTCCGCCAAGCCGAAAACCACTCGTCTGACCTTAAAACCACTCCGCCAAGCCGAAAAGCACTCTGTCGGGGTTGAAACCACTCCGAGGCCAAAAGCAGTGCGTCGGGGCTGAAACCACTGTGCCGGGGCGGAAACTGCTCCGTCAGGCTGTAAACCACTGCGTCAGGCCGAAAAGCATTCCACCAGGGCCAAAACCACTGCGTCGGGGCTGAAAGCGTTTCACGAGGGCTAAAACCACTCCGCCGACATTAAAACCACTGCGCCAAGCCTAAAAGCACTGCGTCGGGGCTGAAACCACTCCGCCGAGCCTGAAACCACTGCGTCAGGCCTAAAACCACTGCGCCGAGCCTAAAACAACTCCGTCGGGGCCAAAACCACTCCACCAGTGCTGAAACCGCTCCGTCGGGGCTGAAACCCCTCCGTGAAGCCGAAAAGCACTGTGTCGGGGCTGAAACCCCTGCGTGAAGCCGAAAAGCACTGTGTCGGGGCTGAAACCCCTCCGTGAAGCCGAAAAGCACTGTGTCGGGGCTGAAACCCCTCCGCCAGGGCCAAAACCACTCGTCTGACCTTAAAACCACTCCGCCGAGCCGAAAAGCACTGTGTCGGGGCTGAAACCCCTCCGCTGAGGCCAAAACGACTGCGTCGGGGCTGAAACCACTCCGCCGAGCCTAAAACCACTACGTCGGGGCTGAAACCCCTCCGCCGAGCCTAAAACCACTCCGTCGGGGCTGAAAGCACTCCGCCGAGCCTAAAACCACTCCGTCGGGGCTGAAAGCACTCCGCCGAGCCTAAAACCACTCCGTCGGGGCTGAAAGCACTCCGCCGAGCCTAAAACCACTCCGTCGGGGCTGAAAGCACTCCGCCGAGCCTAAAACCACTCCGTCGGGGCTGGAACCACTCCGCCGAGCCTAAAACCACTCCGTCGGGGCTGGAACCACTCCGCCGAGCCTAAAACCACTCCGTCGGGGCTGAAACCACTCTGCCGAGCCTAAAAGCACTGCATCGGGGCTGAAACCACAGTGCCAGGGCCAAATCCACTCGGTCAGGGCTGAAACCACTCCATCAAACCTAAAAGCACTGCATCAGGCCGAAAACCACTCCGTCGGGGCTGAAACCACCGTGCCAGGGCCAAAACCAGTCTGCCAAGCCTAAAACCACTGCGTCGGGGCGAAAACCACTCCGCCGGGGCTGAAACCACTCCGCCGAGCCTAAAAGCAGTGCGTCAGGGCTGAAACCACTCTGCCAAGCCTAAAACCACTGCGCCGACATTAAAACCATTCCGCCAAGCCTGAAACCACTGCGTCAGGCCTGAAATCACTCCGCCGAGCCTGAAACCACTGCGTCAGGCCTGAAATCACTCTGCCGAGCCTGAAAGCACTGCGTCAGGCCTAAAAGCACTCCGCCGAGCCTAAAACAACTCCGTCGGGGCCAAAACCACTCGGCTGACCTTAAAACCACTCCATCAAGCCTAAAAGCACTGCGTCGGGGCAGAAACCGCTCCGTCAGGCTGAAAACCACTCCGCCGAGCCTGAAACCACTGCGTCAGGGCAGAAGCCACTCCGTGGTTGCTGAAACCACTCCGCCGAGCCTAAAACCTCTCCGCCAGGGCCAAAACCACTCCGTCGGGGCTGAAACCACTCCGTGGTTGCTGAAACCACTCCGCCGAGCCTAAAACCACTCCGCCAGGGCCAAAACCACTCCGCCGGGGCTGAAACCACACCGCCAGGGCCAAAACCACTGCGTCAGGCCTAAAACCACTCCGCCGAGCCTAAAACAACTCCGTCGGGGCCAAAACCACTCCGCCAGTGCTGAAACCGCTCCGTCGGGGCTGAAACCCCTGCGTGAAGCCTAAAAGCACTGTGTCGGGGCTGAAACCCCTCCGTGAAGCCGAAAAGCACTGTGTCGGGGCTGAAACCCCTCCGTGAAGCCGAAAAGCACTGTGTCGGGGCTGAAACCCCTCCGCCAGGGCCAAAACCACTCGTCTGACCTTAAAACCACTCCGCCGAGCCGAAAAGCACTGCATCGGGGCTGAAACCCCTCCGCTGAGGCCAAAACGACTGCGTCGGGGCTGAAACCACTCCGTCGAGCCTAAAAGCACTGCGTCGGGGCTGGAACCACTCCGCCGAGCCTAAAACCACTCCGTCGGGGCTGAAAGCACTCCGCCGAGCCTAAAACCACTCCGTCGGGGCTGAAACCACTCCGCCAGAGCCGAAAACCACAGCGTCGGGGCTGGAACCACTCCGCCGAGCCTAAAACAACTCCGTCGGGGCTGGAACCACTCCACCGAGCCTAAAACAACTCCGTCAGGGCCAAAACCACTCCACCAGTGCTGAAACCGCCCCGTCGGGACTGAAACCCCTCCATGAAGCCGAAAAGCACTGTGTCGGGGCTGAAACCCCTCCGTGAAGCCGAAAAGCACTGTGTCGGGGCTGAAACGCCTCCGTGAAGCCGAAAAGCACTGTGTCGGGGCTGAAACCCCTCCGTGAAGCCGAAAAGCACTGTGTCGGGGCTGAAACCCCTCCGTGAAGCCGAAAAGCACTGTGTCGGGGCTGAAACCCCTGCGTGAAGCCGAAAAGCACTGTGTCGGGGCTGAAACCCCTGCGTGAAGCCGAAAAGCACTGTGTCGGGGCTGAAACCCCTCCGTGAAGCCGAAAAGCACTGTGTCGGGGCTGAAACCCCTGCGTGAAGCCGAAAAGCACTGCGTCGGGGCTGAAACCCCTCCGTGAAGCCGAAAAGCACTGTGTCGGGGCTGAAACCCCTCCGTGAAGCCGAAAAGCACTGTGTCGGGGCTGAAACGCCTCCGTGAAGCCGAAAAGCACTGTGTCGGGGCTGAAACGCCTCCGTGAAGCCGAAAAGCACTGTGTCGGGGCTGAAACGCCTCCGTGAAGCCGAAAAGCACTCTGTCGGGGCTGAAACGCCTCCGTGAAGCCGAAAAGCACTCTGTCGGGGTTGAATCCACTCATACAAGCCGAAAAGCACTGCATCGGGGCTGAAACCACTCATACAAGCCGAAAAGCACTGTGTCGGGGCTGAAACCACTCCACCAGGGCCAAATCCACTCGGTCAGGGCTGAAACCACTCCATCAAACCTAAAAGCTCTGCATCAGGCCGAAAACCACTCCGTCGGGGCTGAAACCACCGTGCCAGGGCCAAAACCAGTCTGCCAAGCCTAAAACCACTGCGTCGGGGCGAAAACCACTCCGCCGGGGCTGAAACCACTCCGCCGAGCCTAAAAGCAGTGCGTCAGGGCTGAAACCACTCCGCCGAGCCTGAAACCACTGCGTCAGGCCTGAAATCACTCTGCCGAGCCTGAAACCACTGCGTCAGGCCTAAAACCACTCCACCGAGCCTAAAACAACTCCGTCGGGGCCAAAACCACTCGGCTGACCTTAAAACCACTCCATCAAGCCTAAAAGCACTGCGTCGGGGCAGAAACTGCTCCGTCAGGCTGAAAACCACTCCGCCGCGCCTGAAACCACTGCGTCAGGGCAGAAGCCACTCCGTGGTTGCTGAAAACACTCCCCCGAGCATAAAACCACTCCGTCGGGGCTGAAACCACTCCGTGGGGGCTGAAACCACTCCGTGGTTGCTGAAACCACTCCGCCGAGCCTAAAACCACTCCGCCAGGGCCAAAACCACTGCGTCGGGGCTGAAACCACACCGCCAGGGCCAAAACCACTGCGTCAGGCCTAAAACCACTCCGCCGAGCCTAAAACAACTCCGTCGGGGCCAAAACCACTCCACCAGTGCTGAAACCGCTCCGTCGGGGCTGAAACCCCTCCGTGAAGCCGAAAAGCACTCTGTCGGGGTTGAATCCACTCATACAAGCCGAAAAGCACTGCATCGGGGCTGAAACCACTCCGCCGAGCCTAAAAGCACTGCATTGGGGCTGAAACCACTCCGCCAGGGCCAAATCCACTCGGTCAGGGCTGAAACCACTCAATCAAACCTAAAAGCACTGCATCAGGCCGAAAACCACTCCGTCGGGGCTGAAACCACCGTGCCAGGGCCAAAACCAGTCTGTCAAACCTAAAACCACTGCATCAGGCCGAAAACCACTCCGTCGGGGCTGAAACCACCGTGCCAGGGCCAAAACCACTCTGCCAAGCCTAAAACCACTGCGTCGGGGCGAAAACCACTCCGCCGGGGCTGAAACCACTCCGCCGAGCCTAAAAGCAGTGCGTCGGGGCTGAAACCACTCCGCCGAGCCTAAAAGCAGTGCGTCAGGGCTGAAACCACTCTGCTAAGCCTAAAACCACTCCACCGACATTAAAACCATTCCGCCAAGCCTAAAACCAATCTGTCGGGGCTGAAACCCCTCCGTGAAGCCGAAAAGCACTGTGTCGGGGCTGAAAACACCCCTCCGTGAAGCCGAAAAGCACTGTGTCGGGGCTGAAACCCCTGCGTGAAGCCGAAAAGCACTGTGTCGGGGCTGAAACCCCTGCGTGAAGCCGAAAAGCACTGTGTCGGGGCTGAAACCCCTCCGTGAAGCCGAAAAGCACTGTGTCGGGGCTGAAACCCCTGCGTGAAGCCGAAAAGCACTGTGTCGGGGCTGAAACCCCTCCGTGAAGCCGAAAAGCACTGTGTCGGGGCTGAAACCGCTCCGTGAAGCCGAAAAGCACTGTGTCGGGGCTGAAACCCCTCCGTGAAGCCGAAAAGCACTGTGTCGGGGCTGAAACCCCTCCGTGAAGCCGAAAAGCACAGTGTCGGGGCTGAAACCCCTGCGTGAAGCCTAAAAGCACTGTGTCGGGGCTGAAACCCCTCCGTGAAGCCGAAAAGCACTGTGTCGGGGTTGAAACCACTCCGCCGAGCCTAAAAGCACTGCATCGGGGCTGAAACCACTCCGCCAAGCCTAAAACCACTCCGCCGGGGCTGAAACCACTCCGCCGAGCCGAAAAGCACTGTGTCGGGGCTGAAATCACTCTGCCGAGCCTGAAACCACTGCGTCAGGCCTAAAAGCACTCCGCCGAGCCTAAAACAGCTCCGTCGGGGCCAAAACCACTCGGCTGACCTTAAAACCACTCCATCAAGCCTAAAAGCACTGCGTCGGGGCAGAAACTGCTCCGTCAGGCTGAAAACCACTCCGCCGAGCCTGAAACCACTGCGTCAGGGCAGAAGCCACTCCGTGGTTGCTGAAACCACTCCGCCGAGCCTAAAACCACTCCGCCAGGGCCAAAACCACTCCGTCGGGGCTGAAACCCCTCCGTGGTTGCTGAAACCACTCCGCCGGGGCCAAAACCACTCCGCCGGGGCCAAAACCACTCCGCCGGGGCCAAAACCACTCCGCCAGGGCCAAAACCACTCCGCCGGGGCTGAAACCACTCCGCCAGGGCCAAAACCACTGCGTCAGGCCTAAAACCACTCCGCCGAGCCTAAAACAACTCCGTCGGGGCCAAAACCACTCGTCTGACCTTAAAACCACTCCATCAAGCCTAAAAGCACTGCGTCGGGGCAGAAACTGCTCCGTCAGGCTGAAAACCACTCCGCCGCGCCTGAAACCACTGCGTCAGGGCAGAAGCCACTCCGTGGTTGCTGAAACCACTCCGCCGAGCCTAAAACCACTCCTTTGGGGCTGAAACCACTCCGCCGGGGCTGAAACCACACCGCCAGGGCCAAAACCACTGCGTCAGGCCTAAAACCACTCCGTCGAGCCTAAAACCCCTCCGTCGGGGCCAAAAGCACTCCACCAGTGCTGAAACCGCTCCGTCGGGGCTGAAACCCCTCCGTGAAGCCGAAAAGCACTGTGTCGGGGCTGAAACCCCTCCGTGAAGCCGAAAAGCACTGTGTCGGGGCTGAAACCCCTCCGTGAAGCCGAAAAGCACTGTGTCGGGGCTGAAACCCCTCCGCCGAGCCGAAAAGCACTGTGTCGGGGCTGAAACCCCTCCGCCGAGCCGAAAAGCACTGTGTCGGGGCTGAAACCCCTCCGCCGAGCCGAAAAGCACTGTGTCGGGGCTGAAACCCCTCCGCCGAGCCGAAAAGCACTGTGTCGGGGCTGAAACCCCTCCGCCGAGCCGAAAAGCACTGTGTCGGGGCTGAAACCCCTCCGCCGAGCCGAAAAGCACTGTGTCGGGGCTGAAACCCCTCCGCCGAGCCGAAAAGCACTGTGTCGGGGCTGAAACCCCTCCGCCGAGCCGAAAAGCACTCTGTCGGGGCTGAAACCCCTCCGCCGAGCCGAAAAGCACTCTGTCGGGGCTGAAACCCCTCCGCCGAGCCGAAAAGCACTCTGTCGGGGTTGAAACCACTCCGCCGAGCCGAAAAGCACTGCATTGGGGCTGAAACCACTCCGCCAGGGCCAAATCCACTCGGTCAGGGCTGAAACCACTCCATCAAACCTAAAAGCACTGCATCAGGCCAAAAACCACTCCGTCGGGGCTGAAACCACCGTGCCAGGGCCAAAACCAGTCTGCCAAGCCTAAAACCACTGCGTCGGGGCGAAAACCACTCCGCCGGGGCTGAAACCACTCCGCCGAGCCTAAAAGCAGTGCGTCGGGGCTGAAACCACTCCGCCGAGCCTAAAAGCAGTGCGTCAGGGCTGAAACCACTCTGCCGAGCCTAAAAGCAGTGCGTCAGGGCTGAAACCACTCTGCCAAGCCTAAAACCACTCCACCGACATTAAAACCATTCCGCCAAGCCTAAAACCACTCTGTCGGGGCTGAAACCACTCCGCCGAGCCTGAAACCACTGCGTCAGGCCTGAAACCACTCCGCCAGGGCCAAAACCACTGCGTCAGGTCTAAAAGCACTCCGCCGAGCCTAAAACAACTCCGTCGGGGCCAAAACCACTCCACCAGTGCTGAAACCGCCCCGTCGGGGCTGAAACCGCTCCGTGAAGCGGAAAAGCACTGTGTCGGGGCTGAAACCCCTGCGTGAAGCCGAAAAGCACTGTGTCGGGGCTGAAACCCCTGCGTGAAGCCGAAAAGCACTGTGTCGGGGCTGAAACCCCTCCGTGAAGCCGAAAAGCACTGTGTCGGGGCTGAAACGCCTCCGTGAAGCCGAAAAGCACTGTGTCGGGGCTGAAACCCCTCCGTGAAGCCGAAAACCACTCCGTCGGGGTTGAAACCACTCCGCCGAGCCGAAAAGCACTGCATTGGGGCTGAAACCACTCCGCCAGGGCCAAATCCACTCGGTCAGGGCTGAAACCACTCCATCAAACCTAAAAGCACTGCATCAGGCCGAAAACCACTCCGTCGGGGCTGAAACCACCGTGCCAGGGCCAAAACCAGTCTGCCAAGCCTAAAACCACTGCGTCGGGGCGAAAACCACTCCGCCGGGGCTGAAACCACTCCGCCGAGCCTAAAAGCAGTGCGTCAGGGCTGAAACCACTCCGCCGAGCCTGAAACCACTGCGTCAGGCCTGAAATCACTCTGCCGAGACTGAAACCACTGCGTCAGGCCTAAAACCACTCCGCCGAGCCTAAAACAACTCCGTCGGGGCCAAAACCACTCGGCTGACCTTAAAACCACTCCATCAAGCCTAAAAGCACTGCGTCGGGGCAGAAACTGCTCCGTCAGGCTGAAAACCACTCCGCCGCGCCTGAAACCACTGCGTCAGGGCAGAAGCCACTCCGTGGTTGCTGAAACCACTCCGCCGAGCCTAAAACCACTCCGCCAGGGCCAAAACCACTCCGTCGGGGCTGAAACCACACCGCCAGGGCCAAAACCACTGCGTCAGGCCTAAAACCACTCCGCCGAGCCTAAAACAACTCCGTCGGGGCCAAAACCACTCCACCAGTGCTGAAACCGCTCCGTCGGGGCAGAAATCCCTCCGTGAAGCCGAAAAGCACTCTGTCGGGGTTGAATCCACTCATACAAGCCGAAAAGCACTGCATCGGGGCTGAAACCACTCATACAAGCCGAAAAGCACTGTGTCGGGGCTGAAACCACTCCGCCAGGGCCAAATCCACTCGGTCAGGGCTGAAACCACTCCATCAAACCTAAAAGCACTGCATCAGGCCGAAAACCACTCCGTCGGGGCTGAAACCCCTCCGTGAAGCCGAAAAGCACTGTGTCGGGGCTGAAACCCCTGCGTGAAGCCGAAAAGCACTGTGTCGGGGCTGAAAGCCCTGCGTGAAGCCGAAAAGCACTGTGTCGGGGCTGAAACGCCTCCGTGAAGCCGAAAAGCACTGTGTCGGGGCTGAAACGCCTCCGTGAAGCCGAAAAGCACTGTGTCGGGGCTGAAACGCCTCCGTGAAGCCGAAAAGCACTCTGTCGGGGCTGAAACGCCTCCGTGAAGCCGAAAAGCACTCTGTCGGGGTTGAATCCACTCATACAAGCCGAAAAGCACTGCATCGGGGCTGAAACCACTCATACAAGCCGAAAAGCACTGTGTCGGGGCTGAAACCACAGTGCCAGGGCCAAATCCACTCGGTCAGGGCTGAAACCACTCCATCAAACCTAAAAGCTCTGCATCAGGCCGAAAACCACTCCGTCGGGGCTGAAACCACCGTGCCAGGGCCAAAACCAGTCTGTCAAACCTAAAAGCACTGCATCAGGCCGAAAACCACTCCGTCGGGGCTGAAACCACCGTGCCAGGGCCAAAACCAGTCTGCCAAGCCTAAAACCACTGCGTCGGGGCGAAAACCACTCCGCCGGGGCTGAAACCACTCCGCCGAGCCTAAAAGCAGTGCGTCAGGGCTGAAACCACTCCGCCGAGCCTGAAACCACTGCGTCAGGCCTGAAATCACTCTGCCGAGCCTGAAAGCACTGCGTCAGGCCTAAAAGCACTCCGCCGAGCCTAAAACAACTCCGTCGGGGCCAAAACCACTCGGCTGACCTTAAAACCACTCCATCAAGCCTAAAAGCACTGCGTCGGGGCAGAAACTGCTCCGTCAGGCTGAAAACCACTCCGCCGAGCCTGAAACCACTGCGTCAGGGCAGAAGCCACTCCGTGGTTGCTGAAAACACTCCCCCGAGCCTAAAACCACTCCGTCGGGGCTGAAACCACTCCGTCGGGGCTGAAACCACTCCGTCGGGGCTGAAACCACACCGCCAGGGCCAAAACCACTGCGTCAGGCCTTAAACCACTCCGCCGAGCCTAAAACAACTCCGTCGGGGCCAAAACCACTCCGCCAGTGCTGAAACCGCTCCGTCGGGGCTGAAACCCCTCCGTGAAGCCGAAAAGCACTGTGTCGGGGCAGAAATCCCTCCGTGAAGCCGAAAAGCACTGTGTCGGGGCTGAAACCCCTCCGTGAAGCCGAAAAGCACTGTGTCGGGGCTGAAACCCCTCCGTGAAGCGGAAAAGCACTGTGTCGGCGCTGAAACCACTCCGCCGAGCCTAAAACAACTCCGTCGGGGCTGAAACCACTCCGCCGAGCCTAAAAGCACTGCGTCGGGGCTGAAACCACTCCGCCGAGCCTAAAAGCACTGCATCGGGGCTGAAACCACTCCGCCGAGCCTAAAACCACTCCGTCGGGGCTGAAACTACTGCGTCAGGCCCAAAACAACTGCGACAGGGCCAAAACCACTCCACCAGTGCTGAAACCACTGCGCCAAGCCTGAAACCACTGCATCGGGGCTGAAACCACTCCGCCAGGGCCAAAACCATTCGTCTGACCTTAAAACCACTCCATCAAGCCTAAAAGCACTGCGTTGGGGCAGAAACTGCTCCGTCGGGGCTGAAAACCACTCCGCCGAGCCTGAAACCACTCCGCCAAGGCCAAAACCACTCCGTCGGGGCTGAAACCACTCCGCCAGGGCCAAAACCACTCCGTCGGGGCTGAAACCACTCCGCCAGGGCCAAAACCACTCTGCCAAGCCAAAAACCACTCCGTCGGGGCGAAAACCACTCCGTGGTTGCTGAAACCACTCCGCGGAGCCTAAAAGCAGTGCGTCAGGGCTGAAACCCCTCTGCCAAGCCTAAAACCACTCTGCCGGGGCGAAAACCACTCCGTCGGGGCTGAAACCCCTCCATGAAGCTGAAAAGCACTCTATCGGGGCTGAAACCATTCGGCGAAGCTGAAAAGCACTCTGTCAGGGTTGAAACCACTCCGCCAAGCCGAAAAGCACTGCATCGGGGCTGAAACCCCTCCGCTGAGGCCAAAACGACTGCGTCGGGGCTGAAACCACTCCGTCGAGCCTAAAACCACTCCGTCGGGGCTGGAACCACTCCGCCGAGCCTAAAACCACTCCGTTGGGGCTGAAAGCACTCCGCCGAGCCTAAAACCACTCCGTCGGGGCTGAAACCACTCCGCCAGAGCCGAAAACCACAGCGTCGGGGCTGGAACCACTCCGCCGAGCCGAAAACAACTCCGTCGGGGCTGGAACCACTCCACCGAGCCTAAAACAACTCCGTCAGGGCCAAAACCACTCCACCAGTGCTGAAACCGCCCCGTCGGGACTGAAACCCCTCCGTGAAGCCGAAAAGCACTGTGTCGGGGCTGAAACCCCTCCGTGAAGCCGAAAAGCACTGTGTCGGGGCTGAAACCCCTCCGTGAAGCCGAAAAGCACTGTGTCGGGGCTGAAACCCCTCCGTGAAGCCGAAAAGCACTGTGTCGGGGCTGAAACCCCTCCGTGAAGCCGAAAAGCACTGTGTCGGGGCTGAAACCACTCCGCCGAGCCTAAAAGCACTGCGTCGGGGCTGAAACCACTCCGCCGAGCCTAAAAGCACTGCATCGGGGCTGAAACCACTCCGCCGAGCCTAAAACCACTCCGTCGGGGCTGAAACTACTGCGTCAGGCCCAAAACAACTGCGACAGGGCCAAAACCACTCCACCAGTGCTGAAACCACTGCGCCAAGCCTGAAACCACTGCGTCGGGGCTGAAACCACTCCGCCAGGGCCAAAACCATTCGTCTGACCTTAAAACCACTCCATCAAGCCTAAAAGCACTGCGTTGGGGCAGAAACTGCTCCGTCGGGGCTGAAAACCACTCCGCCGAGCCTGAAACCACTCCGCCAAGGCCAAAACTGTTCCGTCGTTGCTGAAACCACTCCGCCAGGGCCAAAACCACTCCGTCGGGGCTGAAACCACTCCGCCAGGGCCAAAACCACTCTGCCAAGCCAAAAACCACTCCGTCGGGGCGAAAACCACTCCGTGGTTGCTGAAACCACTCCGCCGAGCCTAAAAGCAGTGCGTCAGGGCTGAAACCCCTCTGCCAAGCCTAAAACCACTCTGCCGGGGCGAAAACCACTCCGTCGGGGCTGAAACCCCTCCATGAAGCTGAAAAGCACTCTATCGGGGCTGAAACCATTCGGCGAAGCTGAAAAGCACTCTGTCAGGGTTGAAACCACTCCGCCAAGCCGAAAAGCACTCTGTCGGGGTTGAAACCACTCCGCCAAGCCGAAAAGCACTCTGTCGGGGTTGAAACCACTCTGCCAAGCCGAAAAGCACTCTGTCGGGGTTGAAACCACTCCGCCAAGCTGAAAAGCACTCTGTCGGGGTTGAAACCACTCTGCCAAGCCGAAAAGCACTCTGACGGGGTTGAAACCACTCCGCCAAGCCGAAAAGCACTCTGTCGGGGCTGAAACCATTCCGCCAAGCCGAAAACCACTCGTCTGACCTTAAAACCACTCCGCCAAGCCGAAAAGCACTCTGTCGGGGTTGAAACCACTCCGAGGCCAAAAGCAGTGCGTCGGGGCTGAAACCACTGTGCCGGGGCGGAAACTGCTCCGTCAGGCTGTAAACCACTGCGTCAGGCCGAAAAGCATTCCACCAGGGCCAAAACCACTGCGTCGGGGCTGAAAGCGTTTCACGAGGGCTAAAACCACTCCGCCGACATTAAAACCACTGCGCCAAGCCTAAAAGCACTGCGTCGGGGCTGAAACCACTCCGCCGAGCCTGAAACCACTGCGTCAGGCCTAAAACCACTGCGCCGAGCCTAAAACAACTCCGTCGGGGCCAAAACCACTCCACCAGTGCTGAAACCGCTCCGTCGGGGCTGAAACCCCTCCGTGAAGCCGAAAAGCACTGTGTCGGGGCTGAAACCCCTGCGTGAAGCCGAAAAGCACTGTGTCGGGGCTGAAACCCCTCCGTGAAGCCGAAAAGCACTGTGTCGGGGCTGAAACCCCTCCGCCAGGGCCAAAACCACTCGTCTGACCTTAAAACCACTCCGCCGAGCCGAAAAGCACTGTGTCGGGGCTGAAACCCCTCCGCTGAGGCCAAAACGACTGCGTCGGGGCTGAAACCACTCCGCCGAGCCTAAAACCACTACGTCGGGGCTGAAACCCCTCCGCCGAGCCTAAAACCACTCCGTCGGGGCTGAAAGCACTCCGCCGAGCCTAAAACCACTCCGTCGGGGCTGAAAGCACTCCGCCGAGCCTAAAACCACTCCGTCGGGGCTGAAAGCACTCCGCCGAGCCTAAAACCACTCCGTCGGGGCTGAAAGCACTCCGCCGAGCCTAAAACCACTCCGTCGGGGCTGGAACCACTCCGCCGAGCCTAAAACCACTCCGTCGGGGCTGGAACCACTCCGCCGAGCCTAAAACCACTCCGTCGGGGCTGAAACCACTCTGCCGAGCCTAAAAGCACTGCATCGGGGCTGAAACCACAGTGCCAGGGCCAAATCCACTCGGTCAGGGCTGAAACCACTCCATCAAACCTAAAAGCACTGCATCAGGCCGAAAACCACTCCGTCGGGGCTGAAACCACCGTGCCAGGGCCAAAACCAGTCTGCCAAGCCTAAAACCACTGCGTCGGGGCGAAAACCACTCCGCCGGGGCTGAAACCACTCCGCCGAGCCTAAAAGCAGTGCGTCGGGGCTGAAACCACTCTGCCAAGCCTAAAACCACTGCGCCGACATTAAAACCATTCCGCCAAGCCTGAAACCACTGCGTCAGGCCTGAAATCACTCCGCCGAGCCTGAAACCACTGCGTCAGGCCTGAAATCACTCTGCCGAGCCTGAAAGCACTGCGTCAGGCCTAAAAGCACTCCGCCGAGCCTAAAACAACTCCGTCGGGGCCAAAACCACTCGTCTGACCTTAAAACCACTCCATCAAGCCTAAAAGCACTGCGTCGGGGCAGAAACCGCTCCGTCAGGCTGAAAACCACTCCGCCGAGCCTGAAACCACTGCGTCAGGGCAGAAGCCACTCCGTGGTTGCTGAAACCACTCCGCCGAGCCTAAAACCTCTCCGCCAGGGCCAAAACCACTCCGTCGGGGCTGAAACCACTCCGTGGTTGCTGAAACCACTCCGCCGAGCCTAAAACCACTCCGCCAGGGCCAAAACCACTCCGCCGGGGCTGAAACCACACCGCCAGGGCCAAAACCACTGCGTCAGGCCTAAAACCACTCCGCCGAGCCTAAAACAACTCCGTCGGGGCCAAAACCACTCCGCCAGTGCTGAAACCGCTCCGTCGGGGCTGAAACCCCTGCGTGAAGCCTAAAAGCACTGTGTCGGGGCTGAAACCCCTCCGTGAAGCCGAAAAGCACTGTGTCGGGGCTGAAACCCCTCCGTGAAGCCGAAAAGCACTGTGTCGGGGCTGAAACCCCTCCGCCAGGGCCAAAACCACTCGTCTGACCTTAAAACCACTCCGCCGAGCCGAAAAGCACTGCATCGGGGCTGAAACCCCTCCGCTGAGGCCAAAACGACTGCGTCGGGGCTGAAACCACTCCGTCGAGCCTAAAAGCACTGCGTCGGGGCTGGAACCACTCCGCCGAGCCTAAAACCACTCCGTCGGGGCTGAAAGCACTCCGCCGAGCCTAAAACCACTCCGTCGGGGCTGAAACCACTCCGCCAGAGCCGAAAACCACAGCGTCGGGGCTGGAACCACTCCGCCGAGCCGAAAACAACTCCGTCGGGGCTGGAACCACTCCACCGAGCCTAAAACAACTCCGTCAGGGCCAAAACCACTCCACCAGTGCTGAAACCGCCCCGTCGGGACTGAAACCCCTCCATGAAGCCGAAAAGCACTGTGTCGGGGCTGAAACCCCTCCGTGAAGCCGAAAAGCACTGTGTCGGGGCTGAAACGCCTCCGTGAAGCCGAAAAGCACTGTGTCGGGGCTGAAACCCCTCCGTGAAGCCGAAAAGCACTGTGTCGGGGCTGAAACCCCTCCGTGAAGCCGAAAAGCACTGTGTCGGGGCTGAAACCCCTCCGTGAAGCCGAAAAGCACTGTGTCGGGGCTGAAACCCCTCCGTGAAGCCGAAAAGCACTGTGTCGGGGCTGAAACCCCTCCGTGAAGCCGAAAAGCACTGTGTCGGGGCTGAAACCCCTGCGTGAAGCCGAAAAGCACTGCGTCGGGGCTGAAACCCCTCCGTGAAGCCGAAAAGCACAGTGTCGGGGCTGAAACCCCTCCGTGAAGCCGAAAAGCACTGTGTCGGGGCTGAAACGCCTCCGTGAAGCCGAAAAGCACTGTGTCGGGGCTGAAACGCCTCCGTGAAGCCGAAAAGCACTGTGTCGGGGCTGAAACGCCTCCGTGAAGCCGAAAAGCACTCTGTCGGGGCTGAAACGCCTCCGTGAAGCCGAAAAGCACTCTGTCGGGGTTGAATCCACTCATACAAGCCGAAAAGCACTGCATCGGGGCTGAAACCACTCATACAAGCCGAAAAGCACTGTGTCGGGGCTGAAACCACTCCGCCAGGGCCAAATCCACTCGGTCAGGGCTGAAACCACTCCATCAAACCTAAAAGCTCTGCATCAGGCCGAAAACCACTCCGTCGGGGCTGAAACCACCGTGCCAGGGCCAAAACCAGTCTGCCAAGCCTAAAACCACTGCGTCGGGGCGAAAACCACTCCGCCGGGGCTGAAACCACTCCGCCGAGCCTAAAAGCAGTGCGTCAGGGCTGAAACCACTCCGCCGAGCCTGAAACCACTGCGTCAGGCCTGAAATCACTCTGCCGAGCCTGAAACCACTGCGTCAGGCCTAAAACCACTCCACCGAGCCTAAAACAACTCCGTCGGGGCCAAAACCACTCGGCTGACCTTAAAACCACTCCATCAAGCCTAAAAGCACTGCGTCGGGGCAGAAACTGCTCCGTCAGGCTGAAAACCACTCCGCCGCGCCTGAAACCACTGCGTCAGGGCAGAAGCCACTCCGTGGTTGCTGAAAACACTCCCCCGAGCATAAAACCACTCCGTCGGGGCTGAAACCACTCCGTGGGGGCTGAAACCACTCCGTGGTTGCTGAAACCACTCCGCCGAGCCTAAAACCACTCCGCCAGGGCCAAAACCACTCCGTCGGGGCTGAAACCACACCGCCAGGGCCAAAACCACTGCGTCAGGCCTAAAACCACTCCGCCGAGCCTAAAACAACTCCGTCGGGGCCAAAACCACTCCACCAGTGCTGAAACCGCTCCGTCGGGGCTGAAACCCCTCCGTGAAGCCGAAAAGCACTCTGTCGGGGTTGAATCCACTCATACAAGCCGAAAAGCACTGCATCGGGGCTGAAACCACTCCGCCGAGCCTAAAAGCACTGCATTGGGGCTGAAACCACTCCGCCAGGGCCAAATCCACTCGGTCAGGGCTGAAACCACTCAATCAAACCTAAAAGCACTGCATCAGGCCGAAAACCACTCCGTCGGGGCTGAAACCACCGTGCCAGGGCCAAAACCAGTCTGTCAAACCTAAAACCACTGCATCAGGCCGAAAACCACTCCGTCGGGGCTGAAACCACCGTGCCAGGGCCAAAACCACTCTGCCAAGCCTAAAACCACTGCGTCGGGGCGAAAACCACTCCGCCGGGGCTGAAACCACTCCGCCGAGCCTAAAAGCAGTGCGTCGGGGCTGAAACCACTCCGCCGAGCCTAAAAGCAGTGCGTCAGGGCTGAAACCACTCTGCTAAGCCTAAAACCACTCCACCGACATTAAAACCATTCCGCCAAGCCTAAAACCAATCTGTCGGGGCTGAAACCCCTCCGTGAAGCCGAAAAGCACTGTGTCGGGGCTGAAAACACCCCTCCGTGAAGCCGAAAAGCACTGTGTCGGGGCTGAAACCCCTGCGTGAAGCCGAAAAGCACTGTGTCGGGGCTGAAACCCCTGCGTGAAGCCGAAAAGCACTGTGTCGGGGCTGAAACCCCTGCGTGAAGCCGAAAAGCACTGTGTCGGGGCTGAAACCCCTCCGTGAAGCCGAAAAGCACTGTGTCGGGGCTGAAACCCCTCCGTGAAGCCGAAAAGCACTGTGTCGGGGCTGAAACCGCTCCGTGAAGCCGAAAAGCACTGTGTCGGGGCTGAAACCCCTCCGTGAAGCCGAAAAGCACTGTGTCGGGGCTGAAACCCCTCCGTGAAGCCGAAAAGCACAGTGTCGGGGCTGAAACCCCTGCGTGAAGCCTAAAAGCACAGTGTCGGGGCTGAAACCCCTGCGTGAAGCCTAAAAGCACTGTGTCGGGGTTGAAACCACTCCGCCGAGCCTAAAAGCACTGTGTCGGGGTTGAAACCACTCCGCCGAGCCTAAAAGCACTGCATCGGGGCTGAAACCACTCCGCCAAGCCTAAAACCACTCCGCCGGGGCTGAAACCACTCCGCCGAGCCGAAAAGCACTGTGTCGGGGCTGAAATCACTCCGTCGGGGCTGAAACCACTGCGTCAGGCCTGAAATCACTCTGCCGAGCCTGAAACCACTGCGTCAGGCCTAAAAGCACTCCGCCGAGCCTAAAACAACTCCGTCGGGGCCAAAACCACTCGGCTGACCTTAAAACCACTCCATCAAGCCTAAAAGCACTGCGTCGGGGCAGAAACTGCTCCGTCAGGCTGAAAACCACTCCGCCGAGCCTGAAACCACTGCGTCAGGGCAGAAGCCACTCCGTGGTTGCTGAAACCACTCCGCCGAGCCTAAAACCACTCCGCCAGGGCCAAAACCACTCCGTCGGGGCTGAAACCCCTCCGCCGGGGCCAAAACCACTCCGCCGGGGCCAAAACCACTCCGCCGGGGCCAAAACCACTCCGCCGGGGCCAAAACCACTCCGCCGGGGCCAAAACCACTCCGCCGGGGCCAAAACCACTCCGCCGGGGCTGAAACCACTCCGCCAGGGCCAAAACCACTGCGTCAGGCCTAAAACCACTCCGCCGAGCCTAAAACAACTCCGTCGGGGCCAAAACCACTCGTCTGACCTTAAAACCACTCCATCAAGCCTAAAAGCACTGCGTCGGGGCTGAAACCACTCCGTCAGGCTGAAAACCACTCCGCCGCGCCTGAAACCACTGCGTCAGGGCAGAAGCCACTCCGTGGTTGCTGAAACCACTCCGCCGAGCCTAAAACCACTCCTTTGGGGCTGAAACCACTCCGCCGGGGCTGAAACCACACCGCCAGGGCCAAAACCACTGCGTCAGGCCTAAAACCACTCCGTCGAGCCTAAAACCCCTCCGTCGGGGCCAAAAGCACTCCACCAGTGCTGAAACCGCTCCGTCGGGGCTGAAACCCCTCCGTGAAGCCGAAAAGCACTGTGTCGGGGCTGAAACCCCTCCGTGAAGCCGAAAAGCACTGTGTCGGGGCTGAAACCCCTCCGTGAAGCCGAAAAGCACTGTGTCGGGGCTGAAACCCCTCCGCCGAGCCGAAAAGCACTGTGTCGGGGCTGAAACCCCTCCGCCGAGCCGAAAAGCACTGTGTCGGGGCTGAAACCCCTCCGCCGAGCCGAAAAGCACTGTGTCGGGGCTGAAACCCCTCCGCCGAGCCGAAAAGCACTGTGTCGGGGCTGAAACCCCTCCGCCGAGCCGAAAAGCACTGTGTCGGGGCTGAAACCCCTCCGCCGAGCCGAAAAGCACTGTGTCGGGGCTGAAACCCCTCCGCCGAGCCGAAAAGCACTGTGTCGGGGCTGAAACCCCTCCGCCGAGCCGAAAAGCACTCTGTCGGGGCTGAAACCCCTCCGCCGAGCCGAAAAGCACTCTGTCGGGGCTGAAACCCCTCCGCCGAGCCGAAAAGCACTCTGTCGGGGCTGAAACCCCTCCGCCGAGCCGAAAAGCACTCTGTCGGGGCTGAAACCCCTCCGCCGAGCCGAAAAGCACTCTGTCGGGGTTGAAACCACTCCGCCGAGCCGAAAAGCACTGCATTGGGGCTGAAACCACTCCGCCAGGGCCAAATCCACTCGGTCAGGGCTGAAACCACTCCATCAAACCTAAAAGCACTGCATCAGGCCAAAAACCACTCCGTCGGGGCTGAAACCACCGTGCCAGGGCCAAAACCAGTCTGCCAAGCCTAAAACCACTGCGTCGGGGCGAAAACCACTCCGCCGGGGCTGAAACCACTCCGCCGAGCCTAAAAGCAGTGCGTCGGGGCTGAAACCACTCCGCCGAGCCTAAAAGCAGTGCGTCAGGGCTGAAACCACTCTGCCGAGCCTAAAAGCAGTGCGTCAGGGCTGAAACCACTCTGCCAAGCCTAAAACCACTCCACCGACATTAAAACCATTCCGCCAAGCCTAAAACCACTCTGTCGGGGCTGAAACCACTCCGCCGAGCCTGAAACCACTGCGTCAGGCCTGAAACCACTCCGCCAGGGCCAAAACCACTGCGTCAGGTCTAAAAGCACTCCGCCGAGCCTAAAACAACTCCGTCGGGGCCAAAACCACTCCACCAGTGCTGAAACCGCCCCGTCGGGGCTGAAACCGCTCCGTGAAGCGGAAAAGCACTGTGTCGGGGCTGAAACCCCTGCGTGAAGCCGAAAAGCACTGTGTCGGGGCTGAAACCCCTGCGTGAAGCCGAAAAGCACTGTGTCGGGGCTGAAACCCCTGCGTGAAGCCGAAAAGCACTGTGTCGGGGCTGAAACCCCTGCGTGAAGCCGAAAAGCACTGCGTCGGGGCTGAAACCCCTCCGTGAAGCCGAAAACCACTCCGTCGGGGTTGAAACCACTCCGCCGAGCCGAAAAGCACTGCATTGGGGCTGAAACCACTCCGCCAGGGCCAAATCCACTCGGTCAGGGCTGAAACCACTCCATCAAACCTAAAAGCACTGCATCAGGCCGAAAACCACTCCGTCGGGGCTGAAACCACCGTGCCAGGGCCAAAACCAGTCTGCCAAGCCTAAAACCACTGCGTCGGGGCGAAAACCACTCCGCCGGGGCTGAAACCACTCCGCCGAGCCTAAAAGCAGTGCGTCAGGGCTGAAACCACTCCGCCGAGCCTGAAACCACTGCGTCAGGCCTGAAATCACTCTGCCGAGACTGAAACCACTGCGTCAGGCCTAAAACCACTCCGCCGAGCCTAAAACAACTCCGTCGGGGCCAAAACCACTCGGCTGACCTTAAAACCACTCCATCAAGCCTAAAAGCACTGCGTCGGGGCAGAAACTGCTCCGTCAGGCTGAAAACCACTCCGCCGCGCCTGAAACCACTGCGTCAGGGCAGAAGCCACTCCGTGGTTGCTGAAACCACTCCGCCGAGCCTAAAACCACTCCGCCAGGGCCAAAACCACTCCGTCGGGGCTGAAACCACACCGCCAGGGCCAAAACCACTGCGTCAGGCCTAAAACCACTCCGCCGAGCCTAAAACAACTCCGTCGGGGCCAAAACCACTCCACCAGTGCTGAAACCGCTCCGTCGGGGCAGAAATCCCTCCGTGAAGCCGAAAAGCACTCTGTCGGGGTTGAATCCACTCATACAAGCCGAAAAGCACTGCATCGGGGCTGAAACCACTCCGCCGAGCCTAAAAGCACTGCATTGGTGCTGAAACCACTCCGCCAGGGCCAAATCCACTCGGTCAGGGCTGAAACCACTCCATCAAACCTAAAAGCACTGCATCAGGCCGAAAACCACTCCGTCGGGGCTGAAACCACCGTGCCAGGGCCAAAACCAGTCTGTCAAACCTAAAACCACTGCATCAGGCCGAAAACCACTCCGTCGGGGCTGAAACCACCGTGCCAGGGCCAAAACCAGTCTGCCAAGCCTAAAACCACTGCGTCGGGGCGAAAACCACTCCGCCGGGGCTGAAACCACTCCGCCGAGCCTAAAAGCAGTGCGTCGGGGCTGAAACCACTCCGCCGAGCCTAAAAGCAGTGCGTCAGGGCTGAAACCACTCTGCCAAGCCTAAAACCACTCCACCGACATTAAAACCATTCTGCCAAGCCTAAAACCACTCTGTCGGGGCTGAAACCACTCCGCCGAGCCTGAAACCACTGCGTCAGGCCTGAAACCACTCTGCCGAACCTGAAACCACTGCGTCAGGCCTAAAAGCACTCCGCCGAGCCTAAAACAACTCCGTCGGGGCCAAAACCACTCCACCAGTGCTGAAACCACTCCGCCGGGGCTGAAACCACTCCGTGAAGCGGAAAAGCACTGTGTCGGGGCTGAAACCACTCTGCCAAGCCTAAAACCATTCCGCCAAGCCTAAAACCACTGCGTCGGGGCTGAAACCACTCCGCCGAGCCTGAAACCACTGCGTCAGGCCTGAAATCACTCCGCCGAGCCTAAAACCACTGCGTCGCGGCCAAAACCACTCGGCTGACCTTAAAACCACTCCATCAAGCCTAAAACCACTCCGCCGGGGCTGAAACTAGTGCGTCAGGGCCCAAACCACTCCAGCAGTGCTGAAACCACTGCGTCGGGGCTGAAACCACTCCGCCGAGCCTGAAACCACTGCGTCAGGCCTGAAACCACTCCGCCAGGGCCAAAACCACTGCGTCAGGCCTTTAAACCACTCTGCCGAGCCTAAAACAACACCGTCGGGGCCAAAACCATTCCACCGAGGCGAAAACAACTCCGCCGGGGCTGAAACCACTCTGCCGAGCCTAAAAGCAGTGCGTCAGGGCTGAAACCACTCCGCCGAGCCTAAAAGCACTGCGTCGGGGCTGAAACCACTCCGCCGAGCCTAAAAGCACTGTGTCGGGGCTGAAACCACTCCGCCGACCCTAAAAGCACTGTGTCGGGGCTGAAACCCCTGCGTGAAGCCGAAAAGCACTGTGTCGGGGCTAAAACCCCTGCGTGAAGCCGAAAAGCACAGTGTCGGGGCTGAAACCCCTCCGTGAAGCCGAAAAGCACTGTGTCGGGGCTGAAACCCCTCCGTGAAGCCGAAAAGCACTGTGTCGGAGTTGAAACCCCTCCGTGAAGCCGAAAAGCACTGCGTCGGGGCTGAAACCCCTCCGTGAAGCCGAAAACCACTCCGCCGGGGCTGAAACTAGTGCGTCAGGGCCCAAACCACTCCAGCAGTGCTGAAACCACTGTGCCAAGCCTGAAACCACTGCGTCGGGGCTGAAACCACTCCGCCGAGCCTAAAACCACTGCGTCAGGCCTGAAACCACTCCGCCAGGGCCAAAACCACTGCGTCGAGCCTAAAAGCACTCCGCCGAGCCTAAAACAACTCCGTTGGGGCCAAAACCATTCCACCGAGGCGAAAACCACTCTGTCGGGGCTGAAACCACTCTGCCGAGCCTAAAAGCAGTGCGTCAGGGCTGAAACCCCTCCGTGAAGCCGAAAAGCACTGTGTCGGGGCTGAAACCCCTCCGTGAAGCCGAAAAGCACTGCGTCGGGGCTGAAACCCCTCCGTGAAGCCGAAAAGCACTGTGTCGGGGCTGAAACCCCTCCGTGAAGCCGAAAAGCACTGTGTCGGGGCTGAAACCCCTCGGTGAAGCCGAAAAGCACTGTGTCGGGGCTGAAACCACTCCGCCGAGCCTGAAACCACTGCGCCGAGCCTAAAACCACTCGTCTGACCTTAAAACCACTCCGCCGAGCCTAAAAGCACTGTGTCGGGGCTGAAACCACTCCGCTGAGCCTAAAAGCACTGCATCGGGGCTGAAACCACTCCGCCGAGGCCAAATCCACTGTGTTGGGGCTGAAACCACTCCGCCGAGCCTAAAACCACTCCGTCGGGGCTGAAACTACTGCGTCAGGCCCAAAACAACTGCGACAGGGCCAAAACCACTCCACCAGTGCTGAAACCACTGCGCCAAGCCTGAAACCACTGCGTCGGGGCTGAAACCACTCCGCCAGGGCCAAAACCATTCGTCTGACCTTAAAACCACTCCATCAAGCCTAAAAGCACTGCGTTGGGGCAGAAACTGCTCCGTCAGGCTGAAAACCACTCCGCCGAGCCTGAAACCACTCCGCCAAGGCCAAAACTGTTCCGTCGTTGCTGAAACCACTCCGCCAGGGCCAAAACCACTCCGTCGGGGCTGAAACCACTCCGCCAGGGCCAAAACCACTCCGTCGCGGCTGAAACCACTCCGCCAGGGCCAAAACCACTCTGCCAAGCCAAAAACCACTCCGTCGGGGCCAAAACCACTCCGTGGTTGCTGAAACCACTCCGCCGAGCCTAAAAGCAGTGCGTCAGGGCTGAAACCCCTCTGCCAAGCCTAAAACCACTCTGCCGGGGCGAAAACCACTCCGTCGGGGCTGAAACCCCTCCATGAAGCTGAAAAGCACTCTGTCGGGGCTGAAACCATTCGGCGAAGCTGAAAAGCACTGTGTCGGGGTTGAAACCACTCCGCCAAGCCGAAAAGCACTGTGTCGGGGTTGAAACCACTCCGCCAAGCCGAAAAGCACTCTGTCGGGGTTGAAACCACTCTGCCAAGCCGAAAAGCACTCTGTTGGGGTTGAAACCACTCCGCCAAGCTGAAAAGCACTCTGACGGGGTTGAAACCACTCCGCCAAGCCGAAAAGCACTCTGTCGGGGTTGAAACCACTCCGAGGCCAAAAGCAGTGCGTCGGGGCTGAAACCACTGTGCCGGGGCGGAAACTGCTCCGTCAGGCTGTAAACCACTGCGTCAGGCCGAAAAGCATTCCACCAGGGCCAAACCCACTGCGTCGGGGCTGAAAGCGTTTCACGAGGGCTAAAACCACTCCGCCGACATTAAAACCACTGCGCCAAGCCTAAAAGCACTGCGTCGGGGCTGAAACCACTCCGCCGAGCCTGAAACCACTGCGTCAGGCCTGAAACCACTGCGCCGAGCCTAAAACAACTCCGTCGGGGCCAAAACCACTCCACCAGTGCTGAAACCGCTCCGTCGGGGCTGAAACCCCTCCGTGAAGCCGAAAAGCACTGTGTCGGGGCTGAAACCCCTGCGTGAAGCCGAAAAGCACTGTGTCGGGGCTGAAACCCCTCCGTGAAGCCGAAAAGCACTGTGTCGGGGCTGAAACCCCTCCGCCAGGGCCAAAACCACTCGTCTGACCTTAAAACCACTCCGCCGAGCCGAAAAGCACTGTGTCGGGGCTGAAACCCCTCCGCTGAGGCCAAAACGACTGCGTCGGGGCTGAAACCACTCCGCCGAGCCTAAAACCACTACGTCGGGGCTGAAAACACTCCGCCGAGCCTAAAACCACTCCGTCGGGGCTGAAAGCACTCCGCCGAGCCTAAAAGCACTCCGTCGGGGCTGAAAGCACTCCTCCGAGCCTAAAACCACTCCATCGGGGCTGAAAGCACTCCGCCGAGCCTAAAACCACTCCGTCGGGGCTGGAACCACTCCGCCGAGCCTAAAACCACTCCGTCGGGGCTGGAACCACTCCGCCGAGCCTAAAACCACTCCGTCGGGGCTGGAACCACTCCGCCGAGCCTAAAACCACTCCGTCGGGGCTGGAACCACTCCGCCGAGCCTAAAACCACTCCGTCGGGGCTGAAACCACTCTGCCTAGCCTAAAAGCACTGCATCGGGGCTGAAACCACAGTGCCAGGGCCAAATCCACTCGGTCAGGGCTGAAACCACTCCATCAAACCTAAAAGCACTGCATCAGGCCGAAAACCACTCCGTCGGGGCTGAAACCACCGTGCCAGGGCCAAAACCAGTCTGCCAAGCCTAAAACCACTGCGTCGGGGCGAAAACCACTCCGCCGGGGCTGAAACCACTCCGCCGAGCCTAAAAGCAGTGCGTCAGGGCTGAAACCACTCCGCCGAGCCTGAAACCACTGCGTCAGGCCTGAAATCACTCTGCCGAGCCTGAAACCACTGCGTCAGGCCTAAAACCACTCCACCGAGCCTAAAACAACTCCGTCGGGGCCAAAACCACTCGGCTGACCTTAAAACCACTCCATCAAGCCTAAAAGCACTGCGTCGGGGCAGAAACTGCTCCGTCAGGCTGAAAACCACTCCGCCGCGCCTGAAACCACTGCGTCAGGGCAGAAGCCACTCCGTGGTTGCTGAAAACACTCCCCCGAGCATAAAACCACTCCGTCGGGGCTGAAACCACTCCGTGGGGGCTGAAGCCACTCCGTGGTTGCTGAAACCACTCCACCGAGCCTAAAACCACTCCGCCAGGGCCAAAACCACTCCGTCGGGGCTGAAACCACTCCGTGGTTGCTGAAACCACTCCGCCGAGCCTAAAACCACTCCGCCAGGGCCAAAACCACTCCGCCGGGGCTGAAACCACACCGCCAGGGCCAAAACCACTGCGTCAGGCCTAAAACCACTCCGCCGAGCCTAAAACAACTCCGTCGGGGCCAAAACCACTCCACCAGTGCTGAAACCGCTCCGTCGGGGCTGAAACCCCTCCGTGAAGCCGAAAAGCACTGTGTTGGGGCTGAAACCCCTCCGTGAAGCCGAAAAGCACTGTGTCGGGGCTGAAACCCCTCCGTGAAGCCGAAAAGCACTGTGTCGGGGCTGAAACCCCTCCGCCAGGGCCAAAACCACTCGTCTGACCTTAAAACCACTCCGCCGAGCCGAAAAGCACTGCGTCGGGGCTGAAACCCCTCCGCTGAGGCCAAAACGACTGCGTCGGGGCTGAAACCACTCCGTCGAGCCTAAAAGCACTGCGTCGGGGCTGGAACCACTCCGCCGAGCCTAAAACCACTCCGTCGGGGCTGAAAGCACTCCGCCGAGCCTAAAACCACTCCGTCGGGGCTGAAACCACTCCGCCAGAGCCGAAAACCACAGCGTCGGGGCTGGAACCACTCCGCCGAGCCGAAAACAACTCCGTCGGGGCTGGAACCACTCCACCGAGCCTAAAACAACTCCGTCAGGGCCAAAACCACTCCACCAGTGCTGAAACCGCCCCGTCGGGACTGAAACCCCTCCGTGAAGCCGAAAAGCACTGTGTCGGGGCTGAAACCCCTCCGTGAAGCCGAAAAGCACTGTGTCGGGGCTGAAACCCCTCCGTGAAGCCGAAAAGCACTGTGTCGGGGCTGAAACCCCTCCGTGAAGCCGAAAAGCACTGTGTCGGGGCTGAAACCACTCCGCCGAGCCTAAAACAACTCCGTCGGGGCTGAAACCACTCCGCCGAGCCTAAAAGCACTGCATCGGGGCTGAAACCACTCCGCCGAGCCTAAAACCACTCCGTCGGGGCTGAAACTACTGCGTCAGGCCCAAAACAACTGCGACAGGGCCAAAACCACTCCACCAGTGCTGAAACCACTGCGCCAAGCCTGAAACCACTGCGTCGGGGCTGAAACCACTCCGCCAGGGCCAAAACCATTCGTCTGACCTTAAAACCACTCCATCAAGCCTAAAAGCACTGCGTTGGGGCAGAAACTGCTCCGTCGGGGCTGAAAACCACTCCGCCGAGCCTGAAACCACTCCGCCAAGGCCAAAACTGTTCCGTCGTTGCTGAAACCACTCCGCCAGGGCCAAAACCACTCCGTCGGGGCTGAAACCACTCCGCCAGGGCCAAAACCACTCTGCCAAGCCAAAAACCACTCCGTCGGGGCGAAAACCACTCCGTGGTTGCTGAAACCACTCCGCGGAGCCTAAAAGCAGTGCGTCAGGGCTGAAACCCCTCTGCCAAGCCTAAAACCACTCTGCCGGGGCGAAAACCACTCCGTCGGGGCTGAAACCCCTCCATGAAGCTGAAAAGCACTCTATCGGGGCTGAAACCATTCGGCGAAGCTGAAAAGCACTCTGTCAGGGTTGAAACCACTCCGCCAAGCCGAAAAGCACTCTGTCGGGGTTGAAACCACTCCGCCAAGCCGAAAAGCACTCTGTCGGGGTTGAAACCACTCTGCCAAGCCGAAAAGCACTCTGTCGGGGTTGAAACCACTCCGCCAAGCTGAAAAGCACTCTGTCGGGGTTGAAACCACTCTGCCAAGCCGAAAAGCACTCTGACGGGGTTGAAACCACTCCGCCAAGCCGAAAAGCACTCTGTCGGGGCTGAAACCATTCCGCCAAGCCGAAAACCACTCGTCTGACCTTAAAACCCCTCCGTGAAGCCGAAAAGCACTCTGTCGGGGTTGAAACCACTCCGAGGCCAAAAGCAGTGCGTCGGGGCTGAAACCACTGTGCCGGGGCGGAAACTGCTCCGTCAGGCTGTAAACCACTGCGTCAAGCCGAAAAGCATTCCACCAGGGCCAAAACCACTGCGTCGGGGCTGAAAGCGTTTCACGAGGGCTAAAACCACTCCGCCGACATTAAAACCACTGCGCCAAGCCTAAAAGCACTGCGTCGGGGCTGAAACCACTCCGCCGAGCCTGAAACCACTGCGTCAGGCCTGAAACCACTGCGCCGAGCCTAAAACAACTCCGTCGGGGCCAAAACCACTCCACCAGTGCTGAAACCGCTCCGTCGGGGCTGAAACCCCTCCGTGAAGCCGAAAAGCACTGTGTCGGGGCTGAAACCCCTGCGTGAAGCCGAAAAGCACTGTGTCGGGGCTGAAACCCCTCCGTGAAGCCGAAAAGCACTGTGTCGGGGCTGAAACCCCTCCGCCAGGGCCAAAACCACTCGTCTGACCTTAAAACCACTCCGCCGAGCCGAAAAGCACTGTGTCGGGGCTGAAACCCCTCCGCTGAGGCCAAAACGACTGCGTCGGGGCTGAAACCACTCCGCCGAGCCTAAAACCACTACGTCGGGGCTGAAAACACTCCGCCGAGCCTAAAACCACTCCGTCGGGGCTGAAAGCACTCCGCCGAGCCTAAAACCACTCCGTCGGGGCTGAAAGCACTCCGCCGAGCCTAAAACCACTCCGTCGGGGCTGAAAGCACTCCGCCGAGCCTAAAACCACTCCGTCGGGGCTGAAAGCACTCCGCCGAGCCTAAAACCACTCCGTCGGGGCTGAAAGCACTCCGCCGAGCCTAAAACCACTCCGTCGGGGCTGGAACCACTCCGCCGAGCCTAAAACCACTCCGTCGGGGCTGGAACCACTCCGCCGAGCCTAAAACCACTCCGTCGGGGCTGGAACCACTCCGCCGAGCCTAAAACCACTCCGTCGGGGCTGAAACCACTCTGCCGAGCCTAAAAGCACTGCATCGGGGCTGAAACCACAGTGCCAGGGCCAAATCCACTCGGTCAGGGCTGAAACCACTCCATCAAACCTAAAAGCTCTGCATCAGGCCGAAAACCACTCCGTCGGGGCTGAAACCACCGTGCCAGGGCCAAAACCAGTCTGCCAAGCCTAAAACCACTGCGTCGGGGCGAAAACCACTCCGCCGGGGCTGAAACCACTCCGCCGAGCCTAAAAGCAGTGCGTCAGGGCTGAAACCACTCCGCCGAGCCTGAAACCACTGCGTCAGGCCTGAAATCACTCTGCCGAGCCTGAAACCACTGCGTCAGGCCTAAAACCACTCCACCGAGCCTAAAACAACTCCGTCGGGGCCAAAACCACTCGGCTGACCTTAAAACCACTCCATCAAGCCTAAAAGCACTGCGTCGGGGCAGAAACTGCTCCGTCAGGCTGAAAACCACTCCGCCGCGCCTGAAACCACTGCGTCAGGGCAGAAGCCACTCCGTGGTTGCTGAAAACACTCCCCCGAGCATAAAACCACTCCGTCGGGGCTGAAACCACTCCGTGGGGGCTGAAACCACTCCGTGGTTGCTGAAACCACTCCGCCGAGCCTAAAACCACTCCGCCAGGGCCAAAACCACTCCGTCGGGGCTGAAACCACACCGCCAGGGCCAAAACCACTGCGTCAGGCCTAAAACCACTCCGCCGAGCCTAAAACAACTCCGTCGGGGCCAAAACCACTCCACCAGTGCTGAAACCGCTCCGTCGGGGCTGAAACCCCTCCGTGAAGCCGAAAAGCACTCTGTCGGGGTTGAATCCACTCATACAAGCCGAAAAGCACTGCATCGGGGCTGAAACCACTCCGCCGAGCCTAAAAGCACTGCATTGGGGCTGAAACCACTCCGCCAGGGCCAAATCCACTCGGTCAGGGCTGAAACCACTCAATCAAACCTAAAAGCACTGCATCAGGCCGAAAACCACTCCGTCGGGGCTGAAACCACCGTGCCAGGGCCAAAACCAGTCTGTCAAACCTAAAACCACTGCATCAGGCCGAAAACCACTCCGTCGGGGCTGAAACCACCGTGCCAGGGCCAAAACCACTCTGCCAAGCCTAAAACCACTGCGTCGGGGCGAAAACCACTCCGCCGGGGCTGAAACCACTCCGCCGAGCCTAAAAGCAGTGCGTCGGGGCTGAAACCACTCCGCCGAGCCTAAAAGCAGTGCGTCAGGGCTGAAACCACTCTGCTAAGCCTAAAACCACTCCACCGACATTAAAACCATTCCGCCAAGCCTAAAACCAATCTGTCGGGGCTGAAACCCCTCCGTGAAGCCGAAAAGCACTGTGTCGGGGCTGAAAACACCCCTCCGTGAAGCCGAAAAGCACTGTGTCGGGGCTGAAACCCCTGCGTGAAGCCGAAAAGCACTGTGTCGGGGCTGAAACCCCTGCGTGAAGCCGAAAAGCACTGTGTCGGGGCTGAAACCCCTCCGTGAAGCCGAAAAGCACTGTGTCGGGGCTGAAACCCCTCCGTGAAGCCGAAAAGCACTGTGTCGGGGCTGAAACCCCTCCGTGAAGCCGAAAAGCACTGTGTCGGGGCTGAAACCGCTCCGTGAAGCCGAAAAGCACTGTGTCGGGGCTGAAACCCCTCCGTGAAGCCGAAAAGCACTGTGTCGGGGCTGAAACCCCTCCGTGAAGCCGAAAAGCACAGTGTCGGGGCTGAAACCCCTGCGTGAAGCCTAAAAGCACTGTGTCGGGGCTGAAACCCCTCCGTGAAGCCGAAAAGCACTGTGTCGGGGTTGAAACCACTCCGCCGAGCCTAAAAGCACTGCATCGGGGCTGAAACCACTCCGCCAAGCCTAAAACCACTCCGCCGGGGCTGAAACCACTCCGCCGAGCCGAAAAGCACTGTGTCGGGGCTGAAATCACTCTGCCGAGCCTGAAACCACTGCGTCAGGCCTAAAAGCACTCCGCCGAGCCTAAAACAACTCCGTCGGGGCCAAAACCACTCGGCTGACCTTAAAACCACTCCATCAAGCCTAAAAGCACTGCGTCGGGGCAGAAACTGCTCCGTCAGGCTGAAAACCACTCCGCCGAGCCTGAAACCACTGCGTCAGGGCAGAAGCCACTCCGTGGTTGCTGAAACCACTCCGCCGAGCCTAAAACCACTCCGCCAAGGCCAAAACCACTCCGTCGGGGCTGAAACCCCTCCGTGGTTGCTGAAACCACTCCGCCGGGGCCAAAACCACTCCGCCGGGGCCAAAACCACTCCGCCGGGGCCAAAACCACTCCGCCGGGGCCAAAACCACTCCGCCGGGGCCAAAACCACTCCGCCGGGGCCAAAACCACTCCGCCGGGGCCAAAACCACTGCGTCAGGCCTAAAACCACTCCGCCGAGCCTAAAACAACTCCGTCGGGGCCAAAACCACTCGTCTGACCTTAAAACCACTCCATCAAGCCTAAAAGCACTGCGTCGGGGCTGAAACCACTCCGTCAGGCTGAAAACCACTCCGCCGCGCCTGAAACCACTGCGTCAGGGCAGAAGCCACTCCGTGGTTGCTGAAACCACTCCGCCGAGCCTAAAACCACTCCTTTGGGGCTGAAACCACTCCGCCGGGGCCGAAACCACTCCGTCGGGGCTGAAACCACACCGCCAGGGCCAAAACCACTGCGTCAGGCCTAAAACCACTCCGTCGAGCCTAAAACCCCTCCGTCGGGGCCAAAAGCACTCCACCAGTGCTGAAACCGCTCCGTCGGGGCTGAAACCCCTCCGTGAAGCCGAAAAGCACTGTGTCGGGGCTGAAACCCCTCCGTGAAGCCGAAAAGCACTGTGTCGGGGCTGAAACCCCTCCGTGAAGCCGAAAAGCACTGTGTCGGGGCTGAAACCCCTCCGCCGAGCCGAAAAGCACTGTGTCGGGGCTGAAACCCCTCCGCCGAGCCGAAAAGCACTGTGTCGGGGCTGAAACCCCTCCGCCGAGCCGAAAAGCACTGTGTCGGGGCTGAAACCCCTCCGCCGAGCCGAAAAGCACTGTGTCGGGGCTGAAACCCCTCCGCCGAGCCGAAAAGCACTGTGTCGGGGCTGAAACCCCTCCGCCGAGCCGAAAAGCACTGTGTCGGGGCTGAAACCCCTCCGCCGAGCCGAAAAGCACTGTGTCGGGGCTGAAACCCCTCCGCCGAGCCGAAAAGCACTGTGTCGGGGCTGAAACCCCTCCGCCGAGCCGAAAAGCACTGTGTCGGGGCTGAAACCCCTCCGCTGAGCCGAAAAGCACTCTGTCGGGGCTGAAACCCCTCCGCCGAGCCGAAAAGCACTCTGTCGGGGTTGAAACCAGTCCGCCGAGCCGAAAAGCACTGCATTGGGGCTGAAACCACTCCGCCAGGGCCAAATCCACTCGGTCAGGGCTGAAACCACTCCATCAAACCTAAAAGCACTGCATCAGGCCAAAAACCACTCCGTCGGGGCTGAAACCACCGTGCCAGGGCCAAAACCAGTCTGCCAAGCCTAAAACCACTGCGTCGGGGCGAAAACCACTCCGCCGGGGCTGAAACCACTCCGCCGAGCCTAAAAGCAGTGCGTCGGGGCTGAAACCACTCCGCCGAGCCTAAAAGCAGTGCGTCAGGGCTGAAACCACTCTGCCAAGCCTAAAACCACTCCACCGACATTAAAACCATTCCGCCAAGCCTAAAACCACTCTGTCGGGGCTGAAACCACTCCGCCGAGCCTGAAACCACTGCGTCAGGCCTGAAACCACTCCGCCAGGGCCAAAACCACTGCGTCAGGTCTAAAAGCACTCCGCCGAGCCTAAAACAACTCCGTCGGGGCCAAAACCACTCCACCAGTGCTGAAACCGCCCCGTCGGGGCTGAAACCGCTCCGTGAAGCGGAAAAGCACTGTGTCGGGGCTGAAACCCCTGCGTGAAGCCGAAAAGCACTGTGTCGGGGCTGAAACCCCTGCGTGAAGCCGAAAAGCACTGTGTCGGGGCTGAAACCCCTGCGTGAAGCCGAAAAGCACTGTGTCGGGGCTGAAACCCCTGCGTGAAGCCGAAAAGCACTGCGTCGGGGCTGAAACCCCTCCGTGAAGCCGAAAACCACTCCGTCGGGGTTGAAACCACTCCGCCGAGCCGAAAAGCACTGCATTGGGGCTGAAACCACTCCGCCAGGGCCAAATCCACTCGGTCAGGGCTGAAACCACTCCATCAAACCTAAAAGCACTGCATCAGGCCGAAAACCACTCCGTCGGGGCTGAAACCACCGTGCCAGGGCCAAAACCAGTCTGCCAAGCCTAAAACCACTGCGTCGGGGCGAAAACCACTCCGCCGGGGCTGAAACCACTCCGCCGAGCCTAAAAGCAGTGCGTCAGGGCTGAAACCACTCCGCCGAGCCTGAAACCACTGCGTCAGGCCTGAAATCACTCTGCCGAGACTGAAACCACTGCGTCAGGCCTAAAACCACTCCGCCGAGCCTAAAACAACTCCGTCGGGGCCAAAACCACTCGGCTGACCTTAAAACCACTCCATCAAGCCTAAAAGCACTGCGTCGGGGCAGAAACTGCTCCGTCAGGCTGAAAACCACTCCGCCGAGCCTGAAACCACTGCGTCAGGGCAGAAGCCACTCCGTGGTTGCTGAAACCACTCCGCCGAGCCTAAAACCACTCCGCCAGGGCCAAAACCACTCCGTCGGGGCTGAAACCACACCGCCAGGGCCAAAACCACTGCGTCAGGCCTAAAACCACTCCGCCGAGCCTAAAACAACTCCGTCGGGGCCAAAACCACTCCACCAGTGCTGAAACCGCTCCGTCGGGGCTGAAACCCCTCCGTGAAGCCGAAAAGCACTCTGTCGGGGTTGAATCCACTCATACAAGCCGAAAAGCACTGCATCGGGGCTGAAACCACTCCGCCGAGCCTAAAAGCACTGCATTGGTGCTGAAACCACTCCGCCAGGGCCAAATCCACTCGGTCAGGGCTGAAACCACTCCATCAAACCTAAAAGCACTGCATCAGGCCGAAAACCACTCCGTCGGGGCTGAAACCACCGTGCCAGGGCCAAAACCAGTCTGTCAAACCTAAAACCACTGCATCAGGCCGAAAACCACTCCGTCGGGGCTGAAACCACCGTGCCAGGGCCAAAACCAGTCTGCCAAGCCTAAAACCACTGCGTCGGGGCGAAAACCACTCCGCCGGGGCTGAAACCACTCCGCCGAGCCTAAAAGCAGTGCGTCGGGGCTGAAACCACTCCGCCGAGCCTAAAAGCAGTGCGTCAGGGCTGAAACCACTCTGCCAAGCCTAAAACCACTCCACCGACATTAAAACCATTCTGCCAAGCCTAAAACCACTCTGTCGGGGCTGAAACCACTCCGCCGAGCCTGAAACCACTGCGTCAGGCCTGAAACCACTCTGCCGAACCTGAAACCACTGCGTCAGGCCTAAAAGCACTCCGCCGAGCCTAAAACAACTCCGTCGGGGCCAAAACCACTCCACCAGTGCTGAAACCACTCCGCCGGGGCTGAAACCACTCCGTGAAGCGGAAAAGCACTGTGTCGGGGCTGAAACCACTCTGCCAAGCCTAAAACCATTCCGCCAAGCCTAAAACCACTGCGTCGGGGCTGAAACCACTCCGCCGAGCCTGAAACCACTGCGTCAGGCCTGAAATCACTCCGCCGAGCCTAAAACAACTCCGTCGGGGCCAAAACCACTCGGCTGACCTTAAAACCACTCCATCAAGCCTAAAACCACTCCGCCGGGGCTGAAACTAGTGCGTCAGGGCCCAAACCACTCCAGCAGTGCTGAAACCACTGCGTCGGGGCTGAAACCACTCCGCCGAGCCTGAAACCACTGCGTCAGGCCTGAAACCACTCCGCCAGGGCCAAAACCACTGCGTCAGGCCTTTAAACCACTCTGCCGAGCCTAAAACAACACCGTCGGGGCCAAAACCATTCCACCGAGGCGAAAACAACTCCGCCGGGGCTGAAACCACTCTGCCGAGCCTAAAAGCAGTGCGTCAGGGCTGAAACCACTCCGCCGAGCCTAAAAGCACTGCGTCGGGGCTGAAACCACTCCGCCGAGCCTAAAAGCACTGCGTCGGGGCTGAAACCACTCCGCCGACCCTAAAAGCACTGTGTCGGGGCTGAAACCCCTGCGTGAAGCCGAAAAGCACTGTGTCGGGGCTAAAACCCCTGCGTGAAGCCGAAAAGCACAGTGTCGGGGCTGAAACCCCTCCGTGAAGCCGAAAAGCACTGTGTCGGGGCTGAAACCCCTCCGTGAAGCCGAAAAGCACTGTGTCGGAGTTGAAACCCCTCCGTGAAGCCGAAAAGCACTGCGTCGGGGCTGAAACCCCTCCGTGAAGCCGAAAACCACTCCGCCGGGGCTGAAACTAGTGCGTCAGGGCCCAAACCACTCCAGCAGTGCTGAAACCACTGTGCCAAGCCTGAAACCACTGCGTCGGGGCTGAAACCACTCCGCCGAGCCTAAAACCACTGCGTCAGGCCTGAAACCACTCCGCCAGGGCCAAAACCACTGCGTCGAGCCTAAAAGCACTCCGCCGAGCCTAAAACAACTCCGTTGGGGCCAAAACCATTCCACCGAGGCGAAAACCACTCTGTCGGGGCTGAAACCACTCTGCCGAGCCTAAAAGCAGTGCGTCAGGGCTGAAACCCCTCCGTGAAGCCGAAAAGCACTGTGTCGGGGCTGAAACCCCTCCGTGAAGCCGAAAAGCACTGCGTCGGGGCTGAAACCCCTCCGTGAAGCCGAAAAGCACTGTGTCGGGGCTGAAACCACTCCGCCGAGCCTGAAACCACTGCGCCGAGCCTAAAACCACTCGTCTGACCTTAAAACCACTCCGCCGAGCCTAAAAGCACTGTGTCGGGGCTGAAACCACTCCGCCGAGCCTAAAAGCACTGCATCGGGGCTGAAACCACTCCGCCGAGGCCAAATCCACTGTGTTGGGGCTGAAACCACTCCGCCGAGCCTAAAACCACTCCGTCGGGGCTGAAACTACTGCGTCAGGCCCAAAACAACTGCGACAGGGCCAAAACCACTCCACCAGTGCTGAAACCACTGCGCCAAGCCTGAAACCACTGCGTCGGGGCTGAAACCACTCCGCCAGGGCCAAAACCACTCGTCTGACCTTAAAACCACTCCATCAAGCCTAAAAGCACTGCGTTGGGGCAGAAACTGCTCCGTCAGGCTGAAAACCACTCCGCCGAGCCTGAAACCACTCCGCCAAGGCCAAAACTGTTCCGTCGTTGCTGAAACCACTCCGCCAGGGCCAAAACCACTCCGTCGGGGCTGAAACCACTCCGCCAGGGCCAAAACCACTCTGCCAAGCCAAAAACCACTCCGTCGGGGCGAAAACCACTCCGCCGGGGCTGAAACCAATCCGCGGAGCCTAAAAGCAGTGCGTCAGGGCTGAAACCCCTCTGCCAAGCCTAAAACCACTCCGCCGGGGCGAAAACCACTCCGTCGGGGCTGAAACCCCTCCGTGAAGCTGAAAAGCACTCTATCGGGGCTGAAACCATTCGGCGAAGCTGAAAAGCACTGTGTCGGGGTTGAAACCACTCCGCCAAGCCGAAAAGCACTCTGTCGGGGTTGAAACCACTCCGCCAAGCCGAAAAGCACTGTGTCGGGGTTGAAACCACTCCGCCAAGCCGAAAAGCACTCTGTCGGGGCTGAAACCACTCCGCCAAGTCGAAAACCACTCTGTCGGGGTTGAAACCACTCCGCCAAGCCGAAAAGCACTCTGTCGGGGCTGAAACCACTCCGCCAAGTCGAAAACCACTCTGTCGGGGTTGAAACCACTCCGCCAAGCCGAAAAGCACTCTGTCGGGGCTGAAACCACTCCGCCAAGTCGAAAACCACTCTGACGGGGTTGAAACCACTCCGCCAAGCCGAAAAGCACTCTGTCGGGGCTGAAACCATTCCGCCAAGCCGAAAACCACTCGTCTGACCTTAAAACCACTCCGCCAAGCCGAAAAGCACTCTGTCGGGGTTGAAACCACTCCGAGGCCAAAAGCAGTGCGTCGGGGCTGAAACCACTGTGCCGGGGCGGAAACTGCTCCGTCAGGCTGTAAACCACTGCGTCAGGCCGAAAAGCATTCCACCAGGGCCAAAACCACTGCATCGGGGCTGAAAGCGTTTCACGAGGGCTAAAATCACTCCGCCGACATTAAAACCACTGCGCCAAGCCTAAAAGCACTGCATCGGGGCTGAAACCACTCCGCCGAGCCTGAAACCACTGCGTCAGGCCTGAAACCACTGCGCCGAGCCTAAAACAACTCCGTCGGGGCCAAAACCACTCCACCAGTGCTGAAACCGCTCCGTCGGGGCTGAAACCCCTCCGTGAAGCCGAAAAGCACTGTGTCGGGGCTGAAACCCCTGCGTGAAGCCGAAAAGCACTGTGTCGGGGCTGAAACCCCTCCGTGAAGCCGAAAAGCACTGTGTCGGGGCTGAAACCCCTCCGCCAGGGCCAAAACCACTCGTCTGACCTTAAAACCACTCCGCCGAGCCGAAAAGCACTGTGTCGGGGCTGAAACCCCTCCGCTGAGGCCAAAACGACTGCGTCGGGGCTGAAACCACTCCGCCGAGCCTAAAACCACTACGTCGGGGCTGAAAACACTCCGCCGAGCCTAAAACCACTCCGTCGGGGCTGAAAGCACTCCGCCTAGCCTAAAACCACTCCGTCGGGGCTGAAAGCACTCCGCCGAGCCTAAAACCACTCCGTCGGGGCTGAAAGCACTCCGCCGAGCCTAAAACCACTCCGTCGGGGCTGAAAGCACTCCGCCGAGCCTAAAACCACTCCGTCGGGGCTGAAAGCACTCCGCCGAGCCTAAAACCACTCCGTCGGGGCTGAAAGCACTCCGCCGAGCCTAAAACCACTCCGTCGGGGCTGGAACCACTCCGCCGAGCCTAAAACCACTCCGTCGGGGCTGGAACCACTCCGCCGAGCCTAAATCCACTCCGTCGGGGCTGAAACCACTCTGCCGAGCCTAAAAGCACTGCATCGGGGCTGAAACCACAGTGCCAGGGCCAAATCCACTCGGTCAGGGCTGAAACCACTCCATCAAACCTAAAAGCTCTGCATCAGGCCGAAAACCACTCCGTCGGGGCTGAAACCACCGTGCCAGGGCCAAAACCAGTCTGCCAAGCCTAAAACCACTGCGTCGGGGCGAAAACCACTCCGCCGGGGCTGAAACCACTCCGCCGAGCCTAAAAGCAGTGCGTCAGGGCTGAAACCACTCCGCCGAGCCTGAAACCACTGCGTCAGGCCTGAAATCACTCTGCCGAGCCTGAAACCACTGCGTCAGGCCTAAAACCACTCCACCGAGCCTAAAACAACTCCGTCGGGGCCAAAACCACTCGGCTGACCTTAAAACCACTCCATCAAGCCTAAAAGCACTGCGTCGGGGCAGAAACTGCTCCGTCAGGCTGAAAACCACTCCGCCGCGCCTGAAACCACTGCGTCAGGGCAGAAGCCACTCCGTGGTTGCTGAAAACACTCCCCCGAGCATAAAACCACTCCGTCGGGGCTGAAACCACTCCGTGGGGGCTGAAACCACTCCGTGGTTGCTGAAACCACTCCGCCGAGCCTAAAACCACTCCGCCAGGGCCAAAACCACTCCGTCGGGGCTGAAACCACACCGCCAGGGCCAAAACCACTGCGTCAGGCCTAAAACCACTCCGCCGAGCCTAAAACAACTCCGTCGGGGCCAAAACCACTCCACCAGTGCTGAAACCGCTCCGTCGGGGCTGAAACCCCTCCGTGAAGCCGAAAAGCACTCTGTCGGGGTTGAATCCACTCATACAAGCCGAAAAGCACTGCATCGGGGCTGAAACCACTCCGCCGAGCCTAAAAGCACTGCATTGGGGCTGAAACCACTCCGCCAGGGCCAAATCCACTCGGTCAGGGCTGAAACCACTCAATCAAACCTAAAAGCACTGCATCAGGCCGAAAACCACTCCGTCGGGGCTGAAACCACCGTGCCAGGGCCAAAACCAGTCTGTCAAACCTAAAACCACTGCATCAGGCCGAAAACCACTCCGTCGGGGCTGAAACCACCGTGCCAGGGCCAAAACCACTCTGCCAAGCCTAAAACCACTGCGTCGGGGCGAAAACCACTCCGCCGGGGCTGAAACCACTCCGCCGAGCCTAAAAGCAGTGCGTCGGGGCTGAAACCACTCCGCCGAGCCTAAAAGCAGTGCGTCAGGGCTGAAACCACTCTGCTAAGCCTAAAACCACTCCACCGACATTAAAACCATTCCGCCAAGCCTAAAACCAATCTGTCGGGGCTGAAACCCCTCCGTGAAGCCGAAAAGCACTGTGTCGGGGCTGAAAACACCCCTCCGTGAAGCCGAAAAGCACTGTGTCGGGGCTGAAACCCCTGCGTGAAGCCGAAAAGCACTGTGTCGGGGCTGAAACCCCTGCGTGAAGCCGAAAAGCACTGTGTCGGGGCTGAAACCCCTCCGTGAAGCCGAAAAGCACTGTGTCGGGGCTGAAACCCCTCCGTGAAGCCGAAAAGCACTGTGTCGGGGCTGAAACCCCTCCGTGAAGCCGAAAAGCACTGTGTCGGGGCTGAAACCCCTCCGTGAAGCCGAAAAGCACTGTGTCGGGGCTGAAACCCCTCCGTGAAGCCGAAAAGCACAGTGTCGGGGCTGAAACCCCTGCGTGAAGCCTAAAAGCACTGTGTCGGGGCTGAAACCCCTCCGTGAAGCCGAAAAGCACTGTGTCGGGGTTGAAACCACTCCGCCGAGCCTAAAAGCACTGCATCGGGGCTGAAACCACTCCGCCAAGCCTAAAACCACTCCGCCGGGGCTGAAACCACTCCGCCGAGCCGAAAAGCACTGTGTCGGGGCTGAAATCACTCTGCCGAGCCTGAAACCACTGCGTCAGGCCTAAAAGCACTCCGCCGAGCCTAAAACAACTCCGTCGGGGCCAAAACCACTCGGCTGACCTTAAAACCACTCCATCAAGCCTAAAAGCACTGCGTCGGGGCAGAAACTGCTCCGTCAGGCTGAAAACCACTCCGCCGAGCCTGAAACCACTGCGTCAGGGCAGAAGCCACTCCGTGGTTGCTGAAACCACTCCGCCGAGCCTAAAACCACTCCGCCAAGGCCAAAACCACTCCGTCGGGGCTGAAACCCCTCCGTGGTTGCTGAAACCACTCCGCCGGGGCCAAAACCACTCCGCCGGGGCCAAAACCACTCCGCCGGGGCCAAAACCACTCCGCCGGGGCCAAAACCACTCCGCCGGGGCCAAAACCACTCCGCCGGGGCCAAAACCACACCGCCAGGGCCAAAACCACACCGCCAGGCCTAAAACCACTCCGCCGAGCCTAAAACAACTCCGTCGGGGCCAAAACCACTCGTCTGACCTTAAAACCACTCCATCAAGCCTAAAAGCACTGCGTCGGGGCTGAAACCACTCCGTCAGGCTGAAAACCACTCCGCCGCGCCTGAAACCACTGCGTCAGGGCAGAAGCCACTCCGTGGTTGCTGAAACCACTCCGCCGAGCCTAAAACCACTCCTTTGGGGCTGAAACCACTCCGCCGGGGCCGAAACCACTCCGTCGGGGCTGAAACCACACCGCCAGGGCCAAAACCACTGCGTCAGGCCTAAAACCACTCCGTCGAGCCTAAAACCCCTCCGTCGGGGCCAAAAGCACTCCACCAGTGCTGAAACCGCTCCGTCGGGGCTGAAACCCCTCCGTGAAGCCGAAAAGCACTGTGTCGGGGCTGAAACCCCTCCGTGAAGCCGAAAAGCACTGTGTCGGGGCTGAAACCCCTCCGTGAAGCCGAAAAGCACTGTGTCGGGGCTGAAACCCCTCCGCCGAGCCGAAAAGCACTGTGTCGGGGCTGAAACCCCTCCGCCGAGCCGAAAAGCACTGTGTCGGGGCTGAAACCCCTCCGCCGAGCCGAAAAGCACTGTGTCGGGGCTGAAACCCCTCCGCCGAGCCGAAAAGCACTGTGTCGGGGCTGAAACCCCTCCGCCGAGCCGAAAAGCACTGTGTCGGGGCTGAAACCCCTCCGCCGAGCCGAAAAGCACTGTGTCGGGGCTGAAACCCCTCCGCCGAGCCGAAAAGCACTGTGTCGGGGCTGAAACCCCTCCGCCGAGCCGAAAAGCACTGTGTCGGGGCTGAAACCCCTCCGCCGAGCCGAAAAGCACTGTGTCGGGGCTGAAACCCCTCCGCTGAGCCGAAAAGCACTCTGTCGGGGCTGAAACCCCTCCGCCGAGCCGAAAAGCACTCTGTCGGGGTTGAAACCACTCCGCCGAGCCGAAAAGCACTGCATTGGGGCTGAAACCACTCCGCCAGGGCCAAATCCACTCGGTCAGGGCTGAAACCACTCCATCAAACCTAAAAGCACTGCATCAGGCCAAAAACCACTCCGTCGGGGCTGAAACCACCGTGCCAGGGCCAAAACCAGTCTGCCAAGCCTAAAACCACTGCGTCGGGGCGAAAACCACTCCGCCGGGGCTGAAACCACTCCGCCAAGCCTAAAAGCAGTGCGTCGGGGCTGAAACCACTCCGCCGAGCCTAAAAGCAGTGCGTCAGGGCTGAAACCACTCTGCCAAGCCTAAAACCACTCCACCGACATTAAAACCATTCCGCCAAGCCTAAAACCACTCTGTCGGGGCTGAAACCACTCCGCCGAGCCTGAAACCACTGCGTCAGGCCTGAAACCACTCCGCCAGGGCCAAAACCACTGCGTCAGGTCTAAAAGCACTCCGCCGAGCCTAAAACAACTCCGTCGGGGCCAAAACCACTCCACCAGTGCTGAAACCGCCCCGTCGGGGCTGAAACCGCTCCGTGAAGCGGAAAAGCACTGTGTCGGGGCTGAAACCCCTGCGTGAAGCCGAAAAGCACTGTGTCGGGGCTGAAACCCCTGCGTGAAGCCGAAAAGCACTGTGTCGGGGCTGAAACCCCTGCGTGAAGCCGAAAAGCACTCTGTCGGGGCTGAAACCCCTGCGTGAAGCCGAAAAGCACTGCGTCGGGGCTGAAACCCCTCCGTGAAGCCGAAAACCACTCCGTCGGGGTTGAAACCACTCCGCCGAGCCGAAAAGCACTGCATTGGGGCTGAAACCACTCCGCCAGGGCCAAATCCACTCGGTCAGGGCTGAAACCACTCCATCAAACCTAAAAGCTCTGCATCAGGCCGAAAACCACTCCGTCGGGGCTGAAACCACCGTGCCAGGGCCAAAACCAGTCTGCCAAGCCTAAAACCACTGCGTCGGGGCGAAAACCACTCCGCCGGGGCTGAAACCACTCCGCCGAGCCTAAAAGCAGTGCGTCAGGGCTGAAACCACTCCGCCGAGCCTGAAACCACTGCGTCAGGCCTGAAATCACTCTGCCGAGACTGAAACCACTGCGTCAGGCCTAAAACCACTCCGCCGAGCCTAAAACAACTCCGTCGGGGCCAAAACCACTCGGCTGACCTTAAAACCACTCCATCAAGCCTAAAAGCACTGCGTCGGGGCAGAAACTGCTCCGTCAGGCTGAAAACCACTCCGCCGAGCCTGAAACCACTGCGTCAGGGCAGAAGCCACTCCGTGGTTGCTGAAACCACTCCGCCGAGCCTAAAACCACTCCGCCAGGGCCAAAACCACTCCGTCGGGGCTGAAACCACACCGCCAGGGCCAAAACCACTGCGTCAGGCCTAAAACCACTCCGCCGAGCCTAAAACAACTCCGTCGGGGCCAAAACCACTCCACCAGTGCTGAAACCGCTCCGTCGGGGCAGAAATCCCTCCGTGAAGCCGAAAAGCACTCTGTCGGGGTTGAATCCACTCATACAAGCCGAAAAGCACTGCATCGGGGCTGAAACCACTCCGCCGAGCCTAAAAGCACTGCATTGGTGCTGAAACCACTCCGCCAGGGCCAAATCCACTCGGTCAGGGCTGAAACCACTCCATCAAACCTAAAAGCACTGCATCAGGCCGAAAACCACTCCGTCGGGGCTGAAACCACCGTGCCAGGGCCAAAACCAGTCTGTCAAACCTAAAACCACTGCATCAGGCCGAAAACCACTCCGTCGGGGCTGAAACCACCGTGCCAGGGCCAAAACCAGTCTGCCAAGCCTAAAACCACTGCGTCGGGGCGAAAACCACTCCGCCGGGGCTGAAACCACTCCGCCGAGCCTAAAAGCAGTGCGTCGGGGCTGAAACCACTCCGCCGAGCCTAAAAGCAGTGCGTCAGGGCTGAAACCACTCTGCCAAGCCTAAAACCACTCCACCGACATTAAAACCATTCTGCCAAGCCTAAAACCACTCTGTCGGGGCTGAAACCACTCCGCCGAGCCTGAAACCACTGCGTCAGGCCTGAAACCACTCTGCCGAACCTGAAACCACTGCGTCAGGCCTAAAAGCACTCCGCCGAGCCTAAAACAACTCCGTCGGGGCCAAAACCACTCCACCAGTGCTGAAACCACTCCGCCGGGGCTGAAACCACTCCGTGAAGCGGAAAAGCACTGTGTCGGGGCTGAAACCACTCTGCCAAGCCTAAAACCATTCCGCCAAGCCTAAAACCACTGCGTCGGGGCTGAAACCACTCCGCCGAGCCTGAAACCACTGCGTCAGGCCTGAAATCACTCCGCCGAGCCTAAAACAACTCCGTCGGGGCCAAAACCACTCGGCTGACCTTAAAACCACTCCATCAAGCCTAAAACCACTCCGCCGGGGCTGAAACTAGTGCGTCAGGGCCCAAACCACTCCAGCAGTGCTGAAACCACTGCGTCGGGGCTGAAACCACTCCGCCGAGCCTGAAACCACTGCGTCAGGCCTGAAACCACTCCGCCAGGGCCAAAACCACTGCGTCAGGCCTAAAACCACTCTGCCGAGCCTAAAACAACTCCGTCGGGGCCAAAACCATTCCACCGAGGCGAAAACAACTCCGCCGGGGCTGAAACCACTCTGCCGAGCCTAAAAGCAGTGCGTCAGGGCTGAAACCACTCTGCCGAGCCTAAAAGCACTGCGTCAGGGCTGAAACCACTCCGCCGAGCCTAAAAGCACTGCGTCGGGGCTGAAACCACTCCGCCGACCCTAAAAGCACTGTGTCGGGGCTGAAACCCCTGCGTGAAGCCGAAAAGCACTGTGTCGGGGCTAAAACCCCTGCGTGAAGCCGAAAAGCACAGTGTCGGGGCTGAAACCCCTCCGTGAAGCCGAAAAGCACTGTGTCGGGGCTGAAACCCCTCCGTGAAGCCGAAAAGCACTGTGTCGGAGTTGAAACCCCTCCGTGAAGCCGAAAAGCACTGCGTCGGGGCTGAAACCCCTCCGTGAAGCCGAAAACCACTCCGCCGGGGCTGAAACTAGTGCGTCAGGGCCCAAACCACTCCAGCAGTGCTGAAACCACTGTGCCAAGCCTGAAACCACTGCGTCGGGGCTGAAACCACTCCGCCGAGCCTAAAACCACTGCGTCAGGCCTGAAACCACTCCGCCAGGGCCAAAACCACTGCGTCGAGCCTAAAAGCACTCCGCCGAGCCTAAAACAACTCCGTTGGGGCCAAAACCATTCCACCGAGGCGAAAACCACTCCGTCGGGGCTGAAACCACTCTGCCGAGCCTAAAAGCAGTGCGTCAGGGCTGAAACCCCTCCGTGAAGCCGAAAAGCACTGTGTCGGGGCTGAAACCCCTCCGTGAAGCCGAAAAGCACTGCGTCGGGGCTGAAACCCCTCCGTGAAGCCGAAAAGCACTGTGTCGGGGCTGAAACCACTCCGCCGAGCCTGAAACCACTGCGCCGAGCCTAAAACCACTCGTCTGACCTTAAAACCACTCCGCCGAGCCTAAAAGCACTGTGTCGGGGCTGAAACCACTCCGCCGAGCCTAAAAGCACTGCATCGGGGCTGAAACCACTCCGCCGAGGCCAAATCCACTGTGTTGGGGCTGAAACCACTCCGCCGAGCCTAAAACCACTCCGTCGGGGCTGAAACTACTGCGTCAGGCCCAAAACAACTGCGACAGGGCCAAAACCACTCCACCAGTGCTGAAACCACTGCGCCAAGCCTGAAACCACTGCGTCGGGGCTGAAACCACTCCGCCAGGGCCAAAACCACTCGTCTGACCTTAAAACCACTCCATCAAGCCTAAAAGCACTGCGTTGGGGCAGAAACTGCTCCGTCAGGCTGAAAACCACTCCGCCGAGCCTGAAACCACTCCGCCAAGGCCAAAACTGTTCCGTCGTTGCTGAAACCACTCCGCCAGGGCCAAAACCACTCCGTCGGGGCTGAAACCACTCCGCCAGGGCCAAAACCACTCTGCCAAGCCAAAAACCACTCCGTCGGGGCGAAAACCACTCCGCCGGGGCTGAAACCAATCCGCGGAGCCTAAAAGCAGTGCGTCAGGGCTGAAACCCCTCTGCCAAGCCTAAAACCACTCCGCCGGGGCGAAAACCACTCCGTCGGGGCTGAAACCCCTCCGTGAAGCTGAAAAGCACTCTGTCGGGGCTGAAACCATTCGGCGAAGCTGAAAAGCACTGTGTCGGGGTTGAAACCACTCCGCCAAGCCGAAAAGCACTCTGTCGGGGTTGAAACCACTCCGCCAAGCCGAAAAGCACTGTGTCGGGGTTGAAACCACTCCGCCAAGCCGAAAAGCACTCTGTCGGGGCTGAAACCACTCCGCCAAGTCGAAAACCACTCTGTCGGGGTTGAAACCACTCCGCCAAGCCGAAAAGCACTCTGTCGGGGCTGAAACCATTCCGCCAAGCCGAAAACCACTCGTCTGACCTTAAAACCACTCCGCCAAGCCGAAAAGCACTCTGTCGGGGTTGAAACCACTCCGAGGCCAAAAGCAGTGCGTCGGGGCTGAAACCACTGTGCCGGGGCGGAAACTGCTCCGTCAGGCTGTAAACCACTGCGTCAGGCCGAAAAGCATTCCACCAGGGCCAAAACCACTGCATCGGGGCTGAAAGCGTTTCACGAGGGCTAAAATCACTCCGCCGACATTAAAACCACTGCGCCAAGCCTAAAAGCACTGCATCGGGGCTGAAACCACTCCGCCGAGCCTGAAACCACTGCGTCAGGCCTGAAACCACTCCGCCGAGCCTAAAACAACTCCGTCGGGGCCAAAAGCACTCCACCAGTGCTGAAACCGCTCCGTCGGGGCTGAAACCCCTGCGTGAAGCCGAAAAGCACTGTGTCGGGGCTGAAACCCCTCCGTGAAGCCGAAAAGCACTGTGTTGGGGCTGAAACCCCTGCGTGAAGCCGAAAAGCACTGTGTCGGGGCTGAAACCCCTCCGTGAAGCCGAAAAGCACTGTGTCGGGGCTGAAACCACTCCGCCAAGCCGAAAAGCACTCTGTTGGGGTTGAAACCACTCCGCCAAGCTGAAAAGCACTGCGTCGGGGTTGAAACCACTGCGCCGAGCCTAAAACCACTCGTCTACCCTTAAAACCACTCCGCCGAGCCTGAAACCACTGCGTCAGGCCTGAAACCACTCCGCCAGGGCCAAAACCACTGCGTCAGGCCTGAAACCACTCCGCCGAGCCTGAAACCACTGCGTCAGGCCTGAAACCCCTCCGCCGAGCCTAAAACAACTCTGTCGGGGCCAAAACCACTCCGCCAGTGCTGAAACCGCTCCGTCGGGGCTGAAACCCCTCCGCCAAGCCGAAAAGCACTGTGTCGGGGTTGAAACCACTCCGCCGAGCCTGAAAGCACTCCGCCGAGCCTAAAACCACTCGTCTGACCTTAAAACCACTCCGCCGAGCCTAAAAGCACTGCATCGGGGCTGAAACCACTCCGCCAGGGCCAAAACCACTGCATTGGGGCTGAAACCCCTCCGTGAAGCCTAAAAGCACTGCATCGGGGCTGAAACCACTCCGCCGAGCCTGAAACCACTCCGCCGAGCCTAAAACCACTCCGTCGGGGCTGAAACTACTGCGTCAGGCCCAAAGCAACTGCGTCAGGGCCAAAACCACTCCACCAGTGCTGAAACCACTGCGCCAAGCCTGAAACCACTGCGTCGGGGCTGAAACCACTCCGCCAGGGCCAAAACCATTCGTCTGACCTTAAAACCACTCCATCAAGCCTAAAAGCACTGCGTTGGGGCAGAAACTGCTCCGTCAGGCTGAAAACCACTCCGCCGAGCCTGAAACCACTCCGCCAAGGCCAAAACTGTTCCGTCGTTGCTGAAACCACTCCGCCAGGGCCAAAACCACTCCGTCGGGGCTGAAACCACTCCGCCAGGGCCAAAACCACTCCGTCGCGGCTGAAACCACTCCGCCAGGGCCAAAACCACTCTGCCAAGCCAAAAACCACTCCGTCGGGGCCAAAACCACTCCGTGGTTGCTGAAACCACTCCGCCGAGCCTAAAAGCAGTGCGTCAGGGCTGAAACCCCTCTGCCAAGCCTAAAACCACTCTGCCGGGGCGAAAACCACTCCGTCGGGGCTGAAACCCCTCCGTGAAGCTGAAAAGCACTCTGTCGGGGCTGAAACCATTCGGCGAAGCTGAAAAGCACTGTGTCGGGGTTGAAACCACTCCGCCAAGCCGAAAAGCACTGTGTCGGGGTTGAAACCACTCCGCCAAGCCGAAAAGCACTCTGTCGGGGTTGAAACCACTCTGCCAAGCCGAAAAGCACTCTGTTGGGGTTGAAACCACTCCGCCAAGCTGAAAAGCACTCTGACGGGGTTGAAACCACTCCGCCAAGCCGAAAAGCACTCTGTCGGGGTTGAAACCACTCCGAGGCCAAAAGCAGTGCGTCGGGGCTGAAACCACTGTGCCGGGGCGGAAACTGCTCCGTCAGGCTGTAAACCACTGCGTCAGGCCGAAAAGCATTCCACCAGGGCCAAAACCACTGCGTCGGGGCTGAAAGCGTTTCACGAGGGCTAAAACCACTCCGCCGACATTAAAACCACTGCGCCAAGCCTAAAAGCACTGCGTCGGGGCTGAAACCACTCCGCCGAGCCTGAAACCACTGCGTCAGGCCTGAAACCACTGCGCCGAGCCTAAAACAACTCCGTCGGGGCCAAAACCACTCCACCAGTGCTGAAACCGCTCCGTCGGGGCTGAAACCCCTCCGTGAAGCCGAAAAGCACTGTGTCGGGGCTGAAACCCCTGCGTGAAGCCGAAAAGCACTGTGTCGGGGCTGAAACCCCTCCGTGAAGCCGAAAAGCACTGTGTCGGGGCTGAAACCCCTCCGCCAGGGCCAAAACCACTCGTCTGACCTTAAAACCACTCCGCCGAGCCGAAAAGCACTGTGTCGGGGCTGAAACCCCTCCGCTGAGGCCAAAACGACTGCGTCGGGGCTGAAACCACTCCGCCGAGCCTAAAACCACTACGTCGGGGCTGAAAACACTCCGCCGAGCCTAAAACCACTCCGTCGGGGCTGAAAGTACTCCGCCGAGCCTAAAACCACTCCATCGGGGCTGAAAGCACTCCGCCGAGCCTAAAAGCACTCCGTCGGGGCTGAAAGCACTCCTCCGAGCCTAAAACCACTCCGTCGGGGCTGAAAGCACTCCGCCGAGCCTAAAACCACAGCGTCGGGGCTGGAACCACTCCGCCGAGCCTAAAACCACTCCGTCGGGGCTGGAACCACTCCGCCGAGCCTAAAACCACTCCGTCGGGGCTGAAACCACTCTGCCTAGCCTAAAAGCACTGCATCGGGGCTGAAACCACAGTGCCAGGGCCAAATCCACTCGGTCAGGGCTGAAACCACTCCATCAAACCTAAAAGCACTGCATCAGGCCGAAAACCACTCCGTCGGGGCTGAAACCACCGTGCCAGGGCCAAAACCAGTCTGCCAAGCCTAAAACCACTGCGTCGGGGCGAAAACCACTCCGCCGGGGCTGAAACCACTCCGCCAAGCCTAAAAGCAGTGCGTCAGGGCTGAAACCACTCTGCCAAGCCTAAAACCACTGCGCCGACATTAAAACCATTCCGCCAAGCCTGAAACCACTGTGTCGGGGCTGAAACCACTCCGCCGAGCCTGAAACCACTGCGTCAGGCCTGAAATCACTCTGCCGAGCCTGAAAGCACTGCGTCAGGCCTAAAACCACTCCGCCGAGCCTAAAACAACTCCGTCGGGGCCAAAACCACTCGGCTGACCTTAAAACCACTCCATCAAGCCTAAAAGCACTGCGTCGGGGCAGAAACTGCTCCGTCAGGCTGAAAACCACTCCGTCGGGGCTGAAACCACTCCGTCGGGGCTGAAGCCACTCCGTGGTTGCTGAAACCACTCCACCGAGCCTAAAACCACTCCGCCAGGGCCAAAACCACTCCGTCGGGGCTGAAACCACTCCGTGGTTGCTGAAACCACTCCGCCGAGCCTAAAACCACTCCGCCAGGGCCAAAACCACTCCGCCGGGGCTGAAACCACACCGCCAGGGCCAAAACCACTGCGTCAGGCCTAAAACCACTCCGCCGAGCCTAAAACAACTCCGTCGGGGCCAAAACCACTCCACCAGTGCTGAAACCGCTCCGTCGGGGCTGAAACCCCTCCATGAAGCCGAAAAGCACTGTGTTGGGGCTGAAACCCCTCCGTGAAGCCGAAAAGCACTGTGTCGGGGCTGAAACCCCTCCGTGAAGCCGAAAAGCACTGTGTCGGGGCTGAAACCCCTCCGCCAGGGCCAAAACCACTCGTCTGACCTTAAAACCACTCCGCCGAGCCGAAAAGCACTGCATCGGGGCTGAAACCCCTCCGCTGAGGCCAAAACGACTGCGTCGGGGCTGAAACCACTCCGTCGAGCCTAAAAGCACTGCGTCGGGGCTGGAACCACTCCGCCGAGCCTAAAACCACTCCGTCGGGGCTGAAAGCACTCCGCCGAGCCTAAAACCACTCCGTCGGGGCTGAAACCACTCCGCCAGAGCCGAAAACCACAGCGTCGGGGCTGGAACCACTCCGCCGAGCCGAAAACAACTCCGTCGGGGCTGGAACCACTCCACCGAGCCTAAAACAACTCCGTCAGGGCCAAAACCACTCCACCAGTGCTGAAACCGCCCCGTCGGGACTGAAACCCCTCCGTGAAGCCGAAAAGCACTGTGTCGGGGCTGAAACCCCTCCGTGAAGCCGAAAAGCACTGTGTCGGGGCTGAAACCCCTCCGTGAAGCCGAAAAGCACTGTGTCGGGGCTGAAACCCCTCCGTGAAGCCGAAAAGCACTGTGTCGGGGCTGAAACCACTCCGCCGAGCCTAAAAGCACTGCATCGGGGCTGAAACCACTCCGCCGAGGCCAAATCCACTGTGTTGGGGCTGAAACCACTCCGCCGAGCCTAAAACCACTCCGTCGGGGCTGAAACTACTGCGTCAGGCCCAAAACAACTGCGACAGGGCCAAAACCACTCCACCAGTGCTGAAACCACTGCGCCAAGCCTGAAACCACTGCGTCGGGGCTGAAACCACTCCGCCAGGGCCAAAACCATTCGTCTGACCTTAAAACCACTCCATCAAGCCTAAAAGCACTGCGTTGGGGCAGAAACTGCTCCGTCGGGGCTGAAAACCACTCCGCCGAGCCTGAAACCACTCCGCCAAGGCCAAAACTGTTCCGTCGTTGCTGAAACCACTCCGCCAGGGCCAAAACCACTCCGTCGGGGCTGAAACCACTCCGCCAGGGCCAAAACCACTCTGCCAAGCCAAAAACCACTCCGTCGGGGCGAAAACCACTCCGTGGTTGCTGAAACCACTCCGCGGAGCCTAAAAGCAGTGCGTCAGGGCTGAAACCCCTCTGCCAAGCCTAAAACCACTCTGCCGGGGCGAAAACCACTCCGTCGGGGCTGAAACCCCTCCATGAAGCTGAAAAGCACTCTATCGGGGCTGAAACCATTCGGCGAAGCTGAAAAGCACTCTGTCAGGGTTGAAACCACTCCGCCAAGCCGAAAAGCACTCTGTCGGGGTTGAAACCACTCCGCCAAGCCGAAAAGCACTCTGTCGGGGTTGAAACCACTCTGCCAAGCCGAAAAGCACTCTGTCGGGGTTGAAACCACTCCGCCAAGCTGAAAAGCACTCTGTCGGGGTTGAAACCACTCTGCCAAGCCGAAAAGCACTCTGACGGGGTTGAAACCACTCCGCCAAGCCGAAAAGCACTCTGTCGGGGCTGAAACCATTCCGCCAAGCCGAAAACCACTCGTCTGACCTTAAAACCCCTCCGTGAAGCCGAAAAGCACTCTGTCGGGGTTGAAACCACTCCGAGGCCAAAAGCAGTGCGTCGGGGCTGAAACCACTGTGCCGGGGCGGAAACTGCTCCGTCAGGCTGTAAACCACTGCGTCAAGCCGAAAAGCATTCCACCAGGGCCAAAACCACTGCGTCGGGGCTGAAAGCGTTTCACGAGGGCTAAAACCACTCCGCCGACATTAAAACCACTGCGCCAAGCCTAAAAGCACTGCGTCGGGGCTGAAACCACTCCGCCGAGCCTGAAACCACTGCGTCAGGCCTGAAACCACTGCGCCGAGCCTAAAACAACTCCGTCGGGGCCAAAACCACTCCACCAGTGCTGAAACCGCTCCGTCGGGGCTGAAACCCCTCCGTGAAGCCGAAAAGCACTGTGTCGGGGCTGAAACCCCTGCGTGAAGCCGAAAAGCACTGTGTCGGGGCTGAAACCCCTCCGTGAAGCCGAAAAGCACTGTGTCGGGGCTGAAACCCCTCCGCCAGGGCCAAAACCACTCGTCTGACCTTAAAACCACTCCGCCGAGCCGAAAAGCACTGTGTCGGGGCTGAAACCCCTCCGCTGAGGCCAAAACGACTGCGTCGGGGCTGAAACCACTCCGCCGAGCCTAAAACCACTCCGTCGGGGCTGAAAGCACTCCGCCGAGCCTAAAACCACTCCGTCGGGGCTGAAAGCACTCCGCCGAGCCTAAAACCACTCCGTCGGGGCTGAAAGCACTCCGCCGAGCCTAAAACCACTCCGTCGGGGCTGAAAGCACTCCGCCGAGCCTAAAACCACTCCGTCGGGGCTGGAACCACTCCGCCGAGCCTAAAACCACTCCGTCGGGGCTGAAACCACTCTGCCGAGCCTAAAAGCACTGCATCGGGGCTGAAACCACAGTGCCAGGGCCAAATCCACTCGGTCAGGGCTGAAACCACTCCATCAAACCTAAAAGCTCTGCATCAGGCCGAAAACCACTCCGTCGGGGCTGAAACCACCGTGCCAGGGCCAAAACCAGTCTGCCAAGCCTAAAACCACTGCGTCGGGGCGAAAACCACTCCGCCGGGGCTGAAACCACTCCGCCAAGCCTAAAAGCAGTGCGTCAGGGCTGAAACCACTCTGCCAAGCCTAAAACCACTGCGCCGACATTAAAACCATTCCGCCAAGCCTGAAACCACTGCGTCAGGCCTGAAATCACTCCGCCGAGCCTGAAACCACTGCGTCAGGCCTGAAATCACTCTGCCGAGCCTGAAAGCACTGCGTCAGGCCTAAAAGCACTCCGCCGAGCCTAAAACAACTCCGTCGGGGCCAAAACCACTCGGCTGACCTTAAAACCACTCCATCAAGCCTAAAAGCACTGCGTCGGGGCAGAAACCGCTCCGTCAGGCTGAAAACCACTCCGTCGGGGCTGAAACCACTCCGTCGGGGCTGAAGCCACTCCGTGGTTGCTGAAACCACTCCGCCGAGCCTAAAACCTCTCCGCCAGGGCCAAAACCACTCCGTCGGGGCTGAAACCACTCCGTGGTTGCTGAAACCACTCCGCCGAGCCTAAAACCACTCCGCCAGGGCCAAAACCACTCCGCCGGGGCTGAAACCACACCGCCAGGGCCAAAACCACTGCGTCAGGCCTAAAACCACTCCGCCGAGCCTAAAACAACTCCGTCGGGGCCAAAACCACTCCGCCAGTGCTGAAACCGCTCCGTCGGGGCTGAAACCCCTCCATGAAGCCGAAAAGCACTGTGTTGGGGCTGAAACCCCTCCGTGAAGCCGAAAAGCACTGTGTCGGGGCTGAAACCCCTGCGTGAAGCCGAAAAGCACTGTGTCGGGGCTGAAACCCCTCCGCCAGGGCCAAAACCACTCGTCTGACCTTAAAACCACTCCGCCGAGCCGAAAAGCACTGCATCGGGGCTGAAACCCCTCCGCTGAGGCCAAAACGACTGCGTCGGGGCTGAAACCACTCCGTCGAGCCTAAAAGCACTGCGTCGGGGCTGGAACCACTCCGCCGAGCCTAAAACCACTCTGTCGGGGCTGAAAGCACTCCGCCGAGCCTAAAACCACTCCGTCGGGGCTGGAACCACTCCGCCAGAGCCGAAAACCACAGCGTCGGGGCTGGAACCACTCCGCCGAGCCGAAAACAACTCCGTCGGGGCTGGAACCACTCCACCGAGCCTAAAACAACTCCGTCAGGGCCAAAACCACTCCACCAGTGCTGAAACCGCCCCGTCGGGACTGAAACCCCTCCGTGAAGCCGAAAAGCACTGTGTCGGGGCTGAAACCCCTCCGTGAAGCCGAAAAGCACTGTGTCGGGGCTGAAACCCCTCCGTGAAGCCGAAAAGCACTGTGTCGGGGCTGAAACCCCTCCGTGAAGCCGAAAAGCACTGTGTCGGGGCTGAAACGCCTCCGTGAAGCCGAAAAGCACTGTGTCGGGGCTGAAACCCCTGCGTGAAGCCGAAAAGCACTGTGTCGGGGCTGAAACCCCTCCGTGAAGCCGAAAAGCACTGTGTCGGGGCTGAAACCCCTGCGTGAAGCCGAAAAGCACTGTGTCGGGGCTGAAACCCCTCCGTGAAGCCGAAAAGCACAGTGTCGGGGCTGAAACCCCTCCGTGAAGCCGAAAAGCACTGTGTCGGGGCTGAAACCCCTGCGTGAAGCCGAAAAGCACTGTGTCGGGGCTGAAAGCCCTGCGTGAAGCCGAAAAGCACTGTGTCGGGGCTGAAACGCCTCCGTGAAGCCGAAAAGCACTGTGTCGGGGCTGAAACGCCTCCGTGAAGCCGAAAAGCACTGTGTCGGGGCTGAAACGCCTCCGTGAAGCCGAAAAGCACTCTGTCGGGGCTGAAACGCCTCCGTGAAGCCGAAAAGCACTCTGTCGGGGTTGAATCCACTCATACAAGCCGAAAAGCACTGCATCGGGGCTGAAACCACTCATACAAGCCGAAAAGCACTGTGTCGGGGCTGAAACCACAGTGCCAGGGCCAAATCCACTCGGTCAGGGCTGAAACCACTCCATCAAACCTAAAAGCTCTGCATCAGGCCGAAAACCACTCCGTCGGGGCTGAAACCACCGTGCCAGGGCCAAAACCAGTCTGTCAAACCTAAAACCACTGCATCAGGCCGAAAACCACTCCGTCGGGGCTGAAACCACCGTGCCAGGGCCAAAACCAGTCTGCCAAGCCTAAAACCACTGCGTCGGGGCGAAAACCACTCCGCCGGGGCTGAAACCACTCCGCCGAGCCTAAAAGCAGTGCGTCAGGGCTGAAACCACTCCGCCGAGCCTGAAACCACTGCGTCAGGCCTGAAATCACTCTGCCGAGCCTGAAAGCACTGCGTCAGGCCTAAAAGCACTCCGCCGAGCCTAAAACAACTCCGTCGGGGCCAAAACCACTCGGCTGACCTTAAAACCACTCCATCAAGCCTAAAAGCACTGCGTCGGGGCAGAAACTGCTCCGTCAGGCTGAAAACCACTCCGCCGAGCCTGAAACCACTGCGTCAGGGCAGAAGCCACTCCGTGGTTGCTGAAAACACTCCCCCGAGCCTAAAACCACTCCGTCGGGGCTGAAACCACTCCGTCGGGGCTGAAACCACTCCGTCGGGGCTGAAACCACACCGCCAGGGCCAAAACCACTGCGTCAGGCCTTAAACCACTGCGCCGAGCCTAAAACAACTCCGTCGGGGCCAAAACCACTCCACCAGTGCTGAAACCGCTCCGTCGGGGCTGAAACCCCTCCGTGAAGCCGAAAAGCACTGTGTCGGGGCTGAAACCCCTGCGTGAAGCCGAAAAGCACTGTGTCGGGGCTGAAACCCCTCCGTGAAGCCGAAAAGCACTGTGTCGGGGCTGAAACCCCTCCGCCAGGGCCAAAACCACTCGTCTGACCTTAAAACCACTCCGCCGAGCCGAAAAGCACTGTGTCGGGGCTGAAACCACTCCGCCGAGCCTAAAAGCACTGCATCGGGGCTGAAACCACTCCGCCGAGCCTAAAACCACTCCGTCGGGGCTGGAACCACCGTGCCAGGGCCAAAACCAGTCTGTCAAACCTAAAACCACTGCATCAGGCCGAAAACCACTCCGTCGGGGCTGAAACCACCGTGCCAGGGCCAAAACCAGTCTGCCAAGCCTAAAACCACTGCGTCGGGGCGAAAACCACTCCGCCGGGGCTGAAACCACTCCGCCGAGCCTAAAAGCAGTGCGTCGGGGCTGAAACCACTCCGCCGAGCCTAAAAGCAGTGCGTCAGGGCTGAAACCACTCTGCCAAGCCTAAAACCACTCCACCGACATTAAAACCATTCTGCCAAGCCTAAAACCACTCTGTCGGGGCTGAAACCACTCCGCCGAGCCTGAAACCACTGCGTCAGGCCTGAAACCACTCTGCCGAACCTGAAACCACTGCGTCAGGCCTAAAAGCACTCCGCCGAGCCTAAAACAACTCCGTCGGGGCCAAAACCACTCCACCAGTGCTGAAACCACTCCGCCGGGGCTGAAACCACTCCGTGAAGCGGAAAAGCACTGTGTCGGGGCTGAAACCACTCTGCCAAGCCTAAAACCATTCCGCCAAGCCTAAAACCACTGCGTTGGGGCTGAAACCACTCCGCCGAGCCTGAAACCACTGCGTCAGGCCTGAAATCACTCCGCCGAGCATAAAACAACTCCGTCGGGGCCAAAACCACTCGGCTGACCTTAAAACCACTCCATCAAGCCTAAAACCACTCCGCCGGGGCTGAAACTAGTGCGTCAGGGCCCAAACCACTCCAGCAGTGCTGAAACCACTGCGTCGGGGCTGAAACCACTCCGCCGAGCCTGAAACCACTGCGTCAGGCCTGAAACCACTCCGCCAGGGCCAAAACCACTGCGTCAGGCCTAAAACCACTCTGCCGAGCCTAAAACAACTCCGTCGGGGCCAAAACCATTCCACCGAGGCGAAAACAACTCCGCCGGGGCTGAAACCACTCTGCCGAGCCTAAAAGCAGTGCGTCAGGGCTGAAACCACTCTGCCGAGCCTAAAAGCACTGCGTCAGGGCTGAAACCACTCCGCCAGAGCCTAAAAGCACTGCGTCGGGGCTGAAACCACTCCGCCGACCCTAAAAGCACTGTGTCGGGGCTGAAACCCCTCCGTGAAGCCGAAAAGCACTGTGTCGGGGCTAAAACCCCTCCGTGAAGCCGAAAAGCACTGTGTCGGGGCTGAAACCCCTCCGTGAAGCCGAAAAGCACTGTGTCGGGGCTGAAACCCCTCCGTGAAGCCGAAAAGCACTGCGTCGGGGCTGAAACCCCTCCGTGAAGCCGAAAAGCACTGCGTCGGGGCTGAAACCCCTCCGCCGAGCCGAAAAGCACTGTGTCGGGGCTGAAACCCCTGCGTGAAGCCGAAAAGCACTGCGTCGGGGCTGAAACCACTCCATCAAGCCTAAAACCACTCCGCCGGGGCTGAAACTAGTGCGTCAGGGCCCAAACCACTCCAGCAGTGCTGAAACCACTGTGCCAAGCCTGAAACCACTGCGTCGGGGCTGAAACCACTCCGCCAGGGCCAAAACCACTGCGTCGAGCCTAAAAGCACTCCGCCGAGCCTAAAACAACTCCGTCGGGGCCAAAACCATTCCACCGAGGCGAAAACCACTCCGCCGGGGCTGAAACCACTCTGCCGAGCCTAAAAGCAGTGCGTCAGGGCTGAAACCCCTCCGTGAAGCCGAAAAGCACAGTGTCGGGGCTGAAACCCCTCCGTGAAGCCGAAAAGCACAGTGTCGGGGCTGAAACCCCTCCGTGAAGCCGAAAAGCACTGTGTCGGGGCTGAAACCCCTCCGTGAAGCGGAAAAGCACTGTGTCGGGGCTGAAACCCCTCCGTGAAGCGGAAAAGCACTGTGTCGGGGCTGAAACCCCTCCGTGAAGCCGAAAAGCACAGTGTCGGGGCTGAAACGCCTCCGTGAAGCCGAAAAGCACAGTGTCGGGGCTGAAACCCCTCCGTGAAGCCGAAAAGCACAGTGTCGGGGCTGAAACCCCTGCGTGAAGCCGAAAAGCACTCTGTCGGGGCTGAAACGCCTCCGTGAAGCCGAAAAGCACTGTGTCGGGGCTGAAACGCCTCCGTGAAGCCGAAAAGCACTCTGTCGGGGTTGAATCCACTCATACAAGCCGAAAAGCACTGCATCGGGGCTGAAACCACTCATACAAGCCGAAAAGCACTGTGTCGGGGCTGAAACCACTCCGCCAGGGCCAAATCCACTCGGTCAGGGCTGAAACCACTCCATCAAACCTAAAAGCTCTGCATCAGGCCGAAAACCACTCCGTCGGGGCTGAAACCACCGTGCCAGGGCCAAAACCAGTCTGCCAAGCCTAAAACCACTGCGTCGGGGCGAAAACCACTCCGCCGGGGCTGAAACCACTCCGCCGAGCCTAAAAGCAGTGCGTCAGGGCTGAAACCACTCCGCCGAGCCTGAAACCACTGCGTCAGGCCTGAAATCACTCTGCCGAGCCTGAAAGCACTGCGTCAGGCCTAAAAGCACTCCGCCGAGCCTAAAACAACTCCGTCGGGGCCAAAACCACTCGGCTGACCTTAAAACCACTCCATCAAGCCTAAAAGCACTGCGTCGGGGCAGAAACTGCTCCGTCAGGCTGAAAACCACTCCGCCGAGCCTGAAACCACTGCGTCAGGGCAGAAGCCACTCCGTGGTTGCTGAAAACACTCCCCCGAGCCTAAAACCACTCCGTCGGGGCTGAAACCACTCCGTCGGGGCTGAAACCACACCGCCAGGGCCAAAACCACTGCGTCAGGCCTTAAACCACTCCGCCGAGCCTAAAACAACTCCGTCGGGGCCAAAACCACTCCGCCAGTGCTGAAACCGCTCCGTCGGGGCTGAAACCCCTCCGTGAAGCCGAAAAGCACTGTGTCGGGGCAGAAATCCCTCCGTGAAGCCGAAAAGCACTGTGTCGGGGCTGAAACCCCTCCGTGAAGCCGAAAAGCACTGTGTCGGGGCTGAAACCCCTCCGTGAAGCGGAAAAGCACTGTGTCGGGGCTGAAACCACTCCGCCGAGCCTAAAACAACTCCGTCGGGGCTGAAACCACTCCGCCGAGCCTAAAAGCACTGCGTCGGGGCTGAAACCACTCCGCCGAGCCTAAAAGCACTGCATCGGGGCTGAAACCACTCCGCCGAGCCTAAAACCACTCCGTCGGGGCTGAAACTACTGCGTCAGGCCCAAAACAACTGCGACAGGGCCAAAACCACTCCACCAGTGCTGAAACCACTGCGCCAAGCCTGAAACCACTGCGTCGGGGCTGAAACCACTCCGCCAGGGCCAAAACCATTCGTCTGACCTTAAAACCACTCCATCAAGCCTAAAAGCACTGCGTTGGGGCAGAAACTGCTCCGTCGGGGCTGAAAACCACTCCGCCGAGCCTGAAACCACTCCGCCAAGGCCAAAACTGTTCCGTCGTTGCTGAAACCACTCCGCCAGGGCCAAAACCACTCCGTCGCGGCTGAAACCACTCCGCCAGGGCCAAAACCACTCTGCCAAGCCAAAAACCACTCCGTCGGGGCGAAAACCACTCCGTGGTTGCTGAAACCACTCCGCGGAGCCTAAAAGCAGTGCGTCAGGGCTGAAACCCCTCTGCCAAGCCTAAAACCACTCTGCCGGGGCGAAAACCACTCCGTCGGGGCTGAAACCCCTCCATGAAGCTGAAAAGCACTCTATCGGGGCTGAAACCATTCGGCGAAGCTGAAAAGCACTCTGTCAGGGTTGAAACCACTCCGCCAAGCCGAAAAGCACTGCATCGGGGCTGAAACCCCTCCGCTGAGGCCAAAACGACTGCGTCGGGGCTGAAACCACTCCGTCGAGCCTAAAACCACTCCGTCGGGGCTGGAACCACTCCGCCGAGCCTAAAACCACTCCGTTGGGGCTGAAAGCACTCCGCCGAGCCTAAAACCACTCCGTCGGGGCTGAAACCACTCCGCCAGAGCCGAAAACCACAGCGTCGGGGCTGGAACCACTCCGCCGAGCCGAAAACAACTCCGTCGGGGCTGGAACCACTCCACCGAGCCTAAAACAACTCCGTCAGGGCCAAAACCACTCCACCAGTGCTGAAACCGCCCCGTCGGGACTGAAACCCCTCCGTGAAGCCGAAAAGCACTGTGTCGGGGCTGAAACCCCTCCGTGAAGCCGAAAAGCACTGTGTCGGGGCTGAAACGCCTCCGTGAAGCCGAAAAGCACTGTGTCGGGGCTGAAACCCCTCCGTGAAGCCGAAAAGCACTGTGTCGGGGCTGAAACCCCTCCGTGAAGCCGAAAAGCACTGTGTCGGGGCTGAAACCACTCCGCCGAGCCTAAAAGCACTGCGTCGGGGCTGAAACCACTCCGCCGAGCCTAAAAGCACTGCATCGGGGCTGAAACCACTCCGCCGAGCCTAAAACCACTCCGTCGGGGCTGAAACTACTGCGTCAGGCCCAAAACAACTGCGACAGGGCCAAAACCACTCCACCAGTGCTGAAACCACTGCGCCAAGCCTGAAACCACTGCGTCGGGGCTGAAACCACTCCGCCAGGGCCAAAACCATTCGTCTGACCTTAAAACCACTCCATCAAGCCTAAAAGCACTGCGTTGGGGCAGAAACTGCTCCGTCGGGGCTGAAAACCACTCCGCCGAGCCTGAAACCACTCCGCCAAGGCCAAAACTGTTCCGTCGTTGCTGAAACCACTCCGCCAGGGCCAAAACCACTCCGTCGGGGCTGAAACCACTCCGCCAGGGCCAAAACCACTCTGCCAAGCCAAAAACCACTCCGTCGGGGCGAAAACCACTCCGTGGTTGCTGAAACCACTCCGCGGAGCCTAAAAGCAGTGCGTCAGGGCTGAAACCCCTCTGCCAAGCCTAAAACCACTCCGCCGGGGCGAAAACCACTCCGTCGGGGCTGAAACCCCTCCATGAAGCTGAAAAGCACTCTGTCGGGGCTGAAACCATTCGGCGAAGCTGAAAAGCACTCTGTCAGGGTTGAAACCACTCCGCCAAGCCGAAAAGCACTCTGTCGGGGTTGAAACCACTCCGCCAAGCCAAAAAGCACTCTGTCGGGGTTGAAACCACTCTGCCAAGCCGAAAAGCACTCTGTCGGGGTTGAAACCACTCCGCCAAGCCGAAAAGCACTCTGTCGGGGTTGAAACCACTCCGCCAAGCCGAAAAGCACTCTGACGGGGTTGAAACCACTCCGCCAAGCCGAAAAGCACTCTGTCGGGGCTGAAACCATTCCGCCAAGCCGAAAACCACTCGTCTGACCTTAAAACCACTCCGCCAAGCCGAAAAGCACTCTGTCGGGGTTGAAACCACTCCGAGGCCAAAAGCAGTGCGTCGGGGCTGAAACCACTGTGCCGGGGCGGAAACTGCTCCGTCAGGCTGTAAACCACTGCGTCAGGCCGAAAAGCATTCCACCAGGGCCAAAACCACTGCGTCGGGGCTGAAAGCGTTTCACGAGGGCTAAAACCACTCCGCCGACATTAAAACCACTGCGCCAAGCCTAAAAGCACTGCGTCGGGGCTGAAACCACTCCGCCGAGCCTGAAACCACTGCGTCAGGCCTAAAACCACTGCGCCGAGCCTAAAACAACTCCGTCGGGGCCAAAACCACTCCACCAGTGCTGAAACCGCTCCGTCGGGGCTGAAACCCCTCCGTGAAGCCGAAAAGCACTGTGTCGGGGCTGAAACCCCTGCGTGAAGCCGAAAAGCACTGTGTCGGGGCTGAAACCCCTCCGTGAAGCCGAAAAGCACTGTGTCGGGGCTGAAACCCCTCCGCCAGGGCCAAAACCACTCGTCTGACCTTAAAACCACTCCGCCGAGCCGAAAAGCACTGTGTCGGGGCTGAAACCCCTCCGCTGAGGCCAAAACGACTGCGTCGGGGCTGAAACCACTCCGCCGAGCCTAAAACCACTACGTCGGGGCTGAAACCCCTCCGCCGAGCCTAAAACCACTCCGTCGGGGCTGAAAGCACTCCGCCGAGCCTAAAACCACTCCGTCGGGGCTGAAAGCACTCCGCCGAGCCTAAAACCACTCCGTCGGGGCTGAAAGCACTCCGCCGAGCCTAAAACCACTCCGTCGGGGCTGGAACCACTCCGCCGAGCCTAAAACCACTCCGTCGGGGCTGGAACCACTCCGCCGAGCCTAAAACCACTCCGTCGGGGCTGGAACCACTCCGCCGAGCCTAAAACCACTCCGTCGGGGCTGAAACCACTCTGCCGAGCCTAAAAGCACTGCATCGGGGCTGAAACCACAGTGCCAGGGCCAAATCCACTCGGTCAGGGCTGAAACCACTCCATCAAACCTAAAAGCACTGCATCAGGCCGAAAACCACTCCGTCGGGGCTGAAACCACCGTGCCAGGGCCAAAACCAGTCTGCCAAGCCTAAAACCACTGCGTCGGGGCGAAAACCACTCCGCCGGGGCTGAAACCACTCCGCCGAGCCTAAAAGCAGTGCGTCAGGGCTGAAACCACTCTGCCAAGCCTAAAACCACTGCGCCGACATTAAAACCATTCCGCCAAGCCTGAAACCACTGCGTCAGGCCTGAAATCACTCCGCCGAGCCTGAAACCACTGCGTCAGGCCTGAAATCACTCTGCCGAGCCTGAAAGCACTGCGTCAGGCCTAAAAGCACTCCGCCGAGCCTAAAACAACTCCGTCGGGGCCAAAACCACTCGGCTGACCTTAAAACCACTCCATCAAGCCTAAAAGCACTGCGTCGGGGCAGAAACCGCTCCGTCAGGCTGAAAACCACTCCGCCGAGCCTGAAACCACTGCGTCAGGGCAGAAGCCACTCCGTGGTTGCTGAAACCACTCCGCCGAGCCTAAAACCTCTCCGCCAGGGCCAAAACCACTCCGTCGGGGCTGAAACCACTCCGTGGTTGCTGAAACCACTCCGCCGAGCCTAAAACCACTCCGCCAGGGCCAAAACCACTCCGCCGGGGCTGAAACCACACCGCCAGGGCCAAAACCACTGCGTCAGGCCTAAAACCACTCCGCCGAGCCTAAAACAACTCCGTCGGGGCCAAAACCACTCCGCCAGTGCTGAAACCGCTCCGTCGGGGCTGAAACCCCTGCGTGAAGCCTAAAAGCACTGTGTCGGGGCTGAAACCCCTCCGTGAAGCCGAAAAGCACTGTGTCGGGGCTGAAACCCCTCCGTGAAGCCGAAAAGCACTGTGTCGGGGCTGAAACCCCTCCGCCAGGGCCAAAACCACTCGTCTGACCTTAAAACCACTCCGCCGAGCCGAAAAGCACTGCATCGGGGCTGAAACCCCTCCGCTGAGGCCAAAACGACTGCGTCGGGGCTGAAACCACTCCGTCGAGCCTAAAAGCACTGCGTCGGGGCTGGAACCACTCCGCCGAGCCTAAAACCACTCCGTCGGGGCTGAAAGCACTCCGCCGAGCCTAAAACCACTCCGTCGGGGCTGAAACCACTCCGCCAGAGCCGAAAACCACAGCGTCGGGGCTGGAACCACTCCGCCGAGCCGAAAACAACTCCGTCGGGGCTGGAACCACTCCACCGAGCCTAAAACAACTCCGTCAGGGCCAAAACCACTCCACCAGTGCTGAAACCGCCCCGTCGGGACTGAAACCCCTCCATGAAGCCGAAAAGCACTGTGTCGGGGCTGAAACCCCTCCGTGAAGCCGAAAAGCACTGTGTCGGGGCTGAAACGCCTCCGTGAAGCCGAAAAGCACTGTGTCGGGGCTGAAACCCCTCCGTGAAGCCGAAAAGCACTGTGTCGGGGCTGAAACCCCTCCGTGAAGCCGAAAAGCACTGTGTCGGGGCTGAAACCCCTGCGTGAAGCCGAAAAGCACTGTGTCGGGGCTGAAACCCCTGCGTGAAGCCGAAAAGCACTGTGTCGGGGCTGAAACCCCTCCGTGAAGCCGAAAAGCACTGTGTCGGGGCTGAAACCCCTGCGTGAAGCCGAAAAGCACTGCGTCGGGGCTGAAACCCCTCCGTGAAGCCGAAAAGCACAGTGTCGGGGCTGAAACCCCTCCGTGAAGCCGAAAAGCACTGTGTCGGGGCTGAAACGCCTCCGTGAAGCCGAAAAGCACTGTGTCGGGGCTGAAACGCCTCCGTGAAGCCGAAAAGCACTGTGTCGGGGCTGAAACGCCTCCGTGAAGCCGAAAAGCACTGTGTCGGGGCTGAAACGCCTCCGTGAAGCCGAAAAGCACTCTGTCGGGGCTGAATCCACTCATACAAGCCGAAAAGCACTGTGTCGGGGCTGAAACCACTCATACAAGCCGAAAAGCACTGTGTCGGGGCTGAAACCACTCCGCCAGGGCCAAATCCACTCGGTCAGGGCTGAAACCACTCCATCAAACCTAAAAGCTCTGCATCAGGCCGAAAACCACTCCGTCGGGGCTGAAACCACCGTGCCAGGGCCAAAACCAGTCTGCCAAGCCTAAAACCACTGCGTCGGGGCGAAAACCACTCCGCCGGGGCTGAAACCACTCCGCCGAGCCTAAAAGCAGTGCGTCAGGGCTGAAACCACTCCGCCGAGCCTGAAACCACTGCGTCAGGCCTGAAATCACTCTGCCGAGCCTGAAAGCACTGCGTCAGGCCTAAAAGCACTCCGCCGAGCCTAAAACAACTCCGTCGGGGCCAAAACCACTCGGCTGACCTTAAAACCACTCCATCAAGCCTAAAAGCACTGCGTCGGGGCAGAAACTGCTCCGTCAGGCTGAAAACCACTCCGCCGAGCCTGAAACCACTGCGTCAGGGCAGAAGCCACTCCGTGGTTGCTGAAAACACTCCCCCGAGCCTAAAACCACTCCGTCGGGGCTGAAACCACTCCGTCGGGGCTGAAACCACACCGCCAGGGCCAAAACCACTGCGTCAGGCCTTAAACCACTCCGCCGAGCCTAAAACAACTCCGTCGGGGCCAAAACCACTCCGCCAGTGCTGAAACCGCTCCGTCGGGGCTGAAACCCCTCCGTGAAGCCGAAAAGCACTGTGTCGGGGCAGAAATCGCTGCGTGAAGCCGAAAAGCACTGTGTCGGGGCTGAAACCCCTCCGTGAAGCCGAAAAGCACTGTGTCGGGGCTGAAACCCCTCCGTGAAGCCGAAAAGCACTGTGTCGGGGCTGAAACCACTCCGCCGAGCCGAAAAGCACTGTGTCGGGGCTGAAACCACTCCGCCGAGCCGAAAAGCACTGTGTCGGGGCTGAAACCACTCCGCCGAGCCTAAAAGCACTGCATCGGGGCTGAAACCACTCCGCCGAGCCTAAAACCACTCCGTCGGGGCTGGAACCACCGTGCCAGGGCCAAAACCAGTCTGTCAAACCTAAAACCACTGCATCAGGCCGAAAACCACTCCGTCGGGGCTGAAACCACCGTGCCAGGGCCAAAACCAGTCTGCCAAGCCTAAAACCACTGCGTCGGGGCGAAAACCACTCCGCCGGGGCTGAAACCACTCCGCCGAGCCTAAAAGCAGTGCGTCGGGGCTGAAACCACTCCGCCGAGCCTAAAAGCAGTGCGTCAGGGCTGAAACCACTCTGCCAAGCCTAAAACCACTCCACCGACATTAAAACCATTCCGCCAAGCCTAAAACCACTCTGTCGGGGCTGAAACCACTCCGCCGAGCCTGAAACCACTGCGTCAGGCCTGAAACCACTCTGCCGAACCTGAAACCACTGCGTCAGGCCTAAAAGCACTCCGCCGAGCCTAAAACAACTCCGTCGGGGCCAAAACCACTCCACCAGTGCTGAAACCACTCCGCCGGGGCTGAAACCACTCCGTGAAGCGGAAAAGCACTGTGTCGGGGCTGAAACCACTCTGCCAAGCCTAAAACCATTCCGCCAAGCCTAAAACCACTGCGTCAGGCCTGAAATCACTCCGCCGAGCCTAAAACCACTGCGTCGCGGCCAAAACCACTCGGCTGACCTTAAAACCACTCCATCAAGCCTAAAACCACTCCGCCGGGGCTGAAACTAGTGCGTCAGGGCCCAAACCACTCCAGCAGTGCTGAAACCACTGCGTCGGGGCTGAAACCACTCCGCTGAGCCTGAAACCACTGCGTCAGGCCTGAAACCACTCCGCCAGGGCCAAAACCACTGCGTCAGGCCTAAAACCACTCTGCCGAGCCTAAAACAACTCCGTCGGGGCCAAAACCATTCCACCGAGGCGAAAACAACTCCGCCGGGGCTGAAACCACTCTGCCGAGCCTAAAAGCAGTGCGTCAGGGCTGAAACCACTCTGCCGAGCCTAAAAGCACTGCGTCAGGGCTGAAACCACTCCGCCGAGCCTAAAAGCACTGCGTCGGGGCTGAAACCACTCCGCCGACCCTAAAAGCACTGTGTCGGGGCTGAAACCCCTCCGTGAAGCCGAAAAGCACTGTGTCGGGGCTAAAACCCCTCCGTGAAGCCGAAAAGCACTGCGTCGGGGCTGAAACCCCTCCGTGAAGCCGAAAAGCACTGCGTCGGGGCTGAAACCCCTCCGTGAAGCCGAAAAGCACTGCGTCGGGGCTGAAACCCCTCCGTGAAGCCGAAAAGCACTGTGTCGGGGCTGAAACCCCTCCGTGAAGCCGAAAAGCACTGCGTCGGGGCTGAAACCACTCCATCAAGCCTAAAACCACTCCGCCGGGGCTGAAACTAGTGCGTCAGGGCCCAAACCACTCCAGCAGTGCTGAAACCACTGTGCCAAGCCTGAAACCACTGCGTCGGGGCTGAAACCACTCCGCCAGGGCCAAAACCACTGCGTCGAGCCTAAAAGCACTCCGCCGAGCCTAAAACAACTCCGTCGGGGCCAAAACCATTCCACCGAGGCGAAAACCACTCCGCCGGGGCTGAAACCACTCTGCCGAGCCTAAAAGCAGTGCGTCAGGGCTGAAACCCCTCCGTGAAGCCGAAAAGCACAGTGTCGGGGCTGAAACCCCTCCGTGAAGCCGAAAAGCACAGTGTCGGGGCTGAAACCCCTCCGTGAAGCCGAAAAGCACTGTGTCGGGGCTGAAACCCCTCCGCCAGGGCCAAAACCACTCGTCTGACCTTAAAACCACTCCGCCGAGCCGAAAAGCACTGTGTCGGGGCTGAAACCCCTCCGCTGAGGCCAAAACGACTGCGTCGGGGCTGAAAGCACTCCGCCGAGCCTAAAACCACTACGTCGGGGCTGAAAACACTCCGCCGAGCCTAAAACCACTACGTCGGGGCTGAAACCCCTCCGCCGAGCCTAAAACCACTCCGTCGGGGCTGAAAGCACTCCGCCGAGCCTAAAACCACTCCGTCGGGGCTGAAAGCACTCCGCCGAGCCTAAAACCACTCCGTCGGGGCTGAAAGCACTCCGCCGAGCCTAAAACCACTCCGTCGGGGCTGAAAGCACTCCGCCGAGCCTAAAACCACTCCGTCGGGGCTGGAACCACTCCGCCGAGCCTAAAACCACTCCGTCGGGGCTGGAACCACTCCGCCGAGCCTAAAACCACTCCGTCGGGGCTGAAACCACTCTGCCGAGCCTAAAAGCACTGCATCGGGGCTGAAACCACAGTGCCAGGGCCAAATCCACTCGGTCAGGGCTGAAACCACTCCATCAAACCTAAAAGCACTGCATCAGGCCGAAAACCACTCCGTCGGGGCTGAAACCACCGTGCCAGGGCCAAAACCAGTCTGCCAAGCCTAAAACCACTGCGTCGGGGCGAAAACCACTCCGCCGGGGCTGAAACCACTCCGCCAAGCCTAAAAGCAGTGCGTCAGGGCTGAAACCACTCTGCCAAGCCTAAAACCACTGCGCCGACATTAAAACCATTCCGCCAAGCCTGAAACCACTGCGTCAGGCCTGAAATCACTCCGCCGAGCCTGAAACCACTGCGTCAGGCCTGAAATCACTCTGCCGAGCCTGAAAGCACTGCGTCAGGCCTAAAAGCACTCCGCCGAGCCTAAAACAACTCCGTCGGGGCCAAAACCACTCGGCTGACCTTAAAACCACTCCATCAAGCCTAAAAGCACTGCGTCGGGGCAGAAACCGCTCCGTCAGGCTGAAAACCACTCCGTCGGGGCTGAAACCACTCCGTCGGGGCTGAAGCCACTCCGTGGTTGCTGAAACCACTCCACCGAGCCTAAAACCACTCCGCCAGGGCCAAAACCACTCCGTCGGGGCTGAAACCACTCCGTGGTTGCTGAAACCACTCCGCCGAGCCTAAAACAACTCCGTCGGGGCCAAAACCACTCCACCAGTGCTGAAACCGCTCCGTCGGGGCTGAAACCCCTCCATGAAGCCGAAAAGCACTGTGTTGGGGCTGAAACCCCTCCGTGAAGCCGAAAAGCACTGTGTCGGGGCTGAAACCCCTCCGTGAAGCCGAAAAGCACTGTGTCGGGGCTGAAACCCCTCCGCCAGGGCCAAAACCACTCGTCTGACCTTAAAACCACTCCGCCGAGCCGAAAAGCACTGCATCGGGGCTGAAACCCCTCCGCTGAGGCCAAAACGACTGCGTCGGGGCTGAAACCACTCCGTCGAGCCTAAAAGCACTGCGTCGGGGCTGGAACCACTCCGCCGAGCCTAAAACCACTCCGTCGGGGCTGAAAGCACTCCGCCGAGCCTAAAACCACTCCGTCGGGGCTGAAACCACTCCGCCAGAGCCGAAAACCACAGCGTCGGGGCTGGAACCACTCCGCCGAGCCGAAAACAACTCCGTCGGGGCTGGAACCACTCCACCGAGCCTAAAACAACTCCGTCAGGGCCAAAACCACTCCACCAGTGCTGAAACCGCCCCGTCGGGACTGAAACCCCTCCATGAAGCCGAAAAGCACTGTGTCGGGGCTGAAACCCCTCCGTGAAGCCGAAAAGCACTGTGTCGGGGCTGAAACCCCTCGGTGAAGCCGAAAAGCACTGTGTCGGGGCTGAAACCCCTCCGTGAAGCCGAAAAGCACTCTGTCGGGGCTGAAACCCCTCCGTGAAGCCGAAAAGCACAGTGTCGGGGCTGAAACCCCTCCGTGAAGCCGAAAAGCACTGTGTCGGGGCTGAAACCCCTCCGTGAAGCCGAAAAGCACTGTGTCGGGGCTGAAACCCCTCCGTGAAGCCGAAAAGCACTGTGTCGGGGCTGAAACGCCTCCGTGAAGCCGAAAAGCACTGTGTCGGGGCTGAAACGCCTCCGTGAAGCCGAAAAGCACTCTGTCGGGGTTGAATCCACTCATACAAGCCGAAAAGCACTGTGTCGGGGCTGAAACCACTCATACAAGCCGAAAAGCACTGTGTCGGGGCTGAAACCACTCCGCCAGGGCCAAATCCACTCGGTCAGGGCTGAAACCACTCCATCAAACCTAAAAGCTCTGCATCAGGCCGAAAACCACTCCGTCGGGGCTGAAACCACCGTGCCAGGGCCAAAACCAGTCTGTCAAACCTAAAACCACTGCATCAGGCCGAAAACCACTCCGTCGGGGCTGAAACCACTCCGCCGAGCCTAAAAGCAGTGCGTCAGGGCTGAAACCACTCCGCCGAGCCTGAAACCACTGCGTCAGGCCTGAAATCACTCTGCCGAGCCTGAAAGCACTGCGTCAGGCCTAAAAGCACTCCGCCGAGCCTAAAACAACTCCGTCGGGGCCAAAACCACTCGGCTGACCTTAAAACCACTCCATCAAGCCTAAAAGCACTGCGTCGGGGCAGAAACTGCTCCGTCAGGCTGAAAACCACTCCGCCGAGCCTGAAACCACTGCGTCAGGGCAGAAGCCACTCCGTGGTTGCTGAAAACACTCCCCCGAGCCTAAAACCACTGCGTCGGGGCTGAAACCACTCCGTCGGGGCTGAAACCACTCCGTCGGGGCTGAAACCACACCGCCAGGGCCAAAACCACTGCGTCAGGCCTTAAACCACTCCGCCGAGCCTAAAACAACTCCGTCGGGGCCAAAACCACTCCGCCAGTGCTGAAACCGCTCCGTCGGGGCTGAAACCCCTCCGTGAAGCCGAAAAGCACTGTGTCGGGGCTGAAACCCCTCCGTGAAGCTGAAAAGCACTGTGTCGGGGCTGAAACCACTCCGCCGAGCCGAAAAGCACTGTGTCGGGGCTGAAACCACTCCGCCGAGCCTAAAAGCACTGTGTCGGGGCTGAAACCACTCCGCCGAGCATAAAACAACTCCGTCGGGGCTGAAACCACTCCGCCGAGCCTAAAAGCACTGCGTCGGGGCTGAAACCACTCTGCCGACCCTAAAAGCACTGCGTCGGGGCTGAAACCACTCCGCCGAGCCTAAAAGCACTGCATCGGGGCTGAAACCCCTCCGTGAAGCCCAAAAGCACTGCGTCGGGGCTGAAACCCCTCCGTGAAGCCCAAAAGCACTGCGTCGGGGCTGAAACCCCTCGGTGAAGCCGAAAAGCACTGTGTCGGGGCTGAAACCCCTCCGTGAAGCCGAAAAGCACTGTGTCGGGGCTGAAACCCCTCCGTGAAGCCGAAAAGCACTCTGTCGGGGTTGAAACCACTCCGCCGAGCCTAAAAGCACTGCATCGGGGCTGAAACCACTCCGCCAACCCTAAAAGCACTGTGTCGGGGCTGAAATCACTCTGCCGAGCCTGAAAGCACTGCGTCAGGCCTAAAAGCACTCCGCCGAGCCTAAAACAACTCCGTCGGGGCCAAAACCACTCGGCTGACCTTAAAACCACTCCATCAAGCCTAAAAGCACTGCGTCGGGGCAGAAACTGCTCCGTCAGGCTGAAAACCACTCCGCCGAGCCTAAAACCACCCCGTGGTTGCTGAAACCACCCCGTGGTTGCTGAAACCACCCCGTGGTTGCTGAAACCACTCCGTGGTTGCTGAAACCACTCCGCCGGGGCCGAAACCACTCCGCCGGGGCCGAAACCACTCCGCCGGGGCCGAAACCACTCCGCCGGGGCCGAAACCACTCCGCCGGGGCCGAAACCACTCCGCCGGGGCCGAAACCACTCCGCCGGGGCCGAAACCACTGCGTCAGGCCTAAAACCACTCCGCCGAGCCTAAAACCCCTCCGTCGGGGCCAAAACCACTCCACCAGTGCTGAAACCGCTCCGTCGGGGCTGAAACCCCTGCGTGAAGCCTAAAAGCACTGTGTCGGGGCTGAAACCCCTCCGTGAAGCCGAAAAGCACTGTGTCGGGGCTGAAACGCCTCCGTGAAGCCGAAAAGCACCGTGTCGGGGCTGAAACCCCTGCGTGAAGCCGAAAAGCACTGTGTCGGGGCTGAAACCCCTGCGTGAAGCCGAAAAGCACTGTGTCGGGGCTGAAACCCCTCCGTGAAGCCGAAAAGCACTGTGTCGGGGCTGAAACCCCTCCGTGAAGCCGAAAACCACTCCGTCGGGGTTGAAACCACTCCGCCGAGCCGAAAAGCACTGCATTGGGGCTGAAACCACTCCACCAGGGCCAAATCCACTCGGTCAGGGCTGAAACCACTCCATCAAACCTAAAAGCACTGCATCAGGCCGAAAACCACTCCGTCGGGGCTGAAACCACCGTGCCAGGGCCAAAACCAGTCTGCCAAGCCTAAAACCACTGCGTCGGGGCGAAAACCACTCCGCCGGGGCTGAAACCACTCCGCCGAGCCTAAAAGCAGTGCGTCAGGGCTGAAACCACTCCGCCGAGCCTGAAACCACTGCGTCAGGGCTGAAATCACTCTGCCGAGCCTAAAACAACTCCGTCAGGGCCAAAACCACTCGGCTGACCATAAAACCACTCCATCAAGCCTAAAAGCACTGCGTCGGGGCTGAAACTGCTCCGTCAGGCTGAAAACCACTCCGCCGCGCCTGAAACCACTGCGTCAGGGCAGAAGCCACTCCGTGGTTGCTGAAACCACTCCGCCGAGCCTAAAACCACTCCGCCAGGGCCAAAACCACTGCGTCGGGGCTAAAACCACACCGCCAGGGCCAAAACCACTGCGTCAGGCCTAAAACCACTCCGCCGAGCCTAAAACAACTGCGTCGGGGCCAAAACCACTCCACCAGTGCTGAAACCGCTCCGTCGGGGCTGAAACCCCTCCGTGAAGCCGAAAAGCACTCTGTCGGGGTTGAATCCACTCATACAAGCCGAAAAGCACTGCATCGGGGCTGAAACCACTCATACAAGCCGAAAAGCACTGTGTCGGGGCTGAAACCACTCCGCCAGGGCCAAATCCACTCGGTCAGGGCTGAAACCACTCCATCAAACCTAAAAGCTCTGCATCAGGCCGAAAACCACTCCGTCGGGGCTGAAACCACCGTGCCAGGGCCAAAACCAGTCTGTCAAACCTAAAACCACTGCATCAGGCCGAAAACCACTCCGTCGGGGCTGAAACCACCGTGCCAGGGCCAAAACCAGTCTGCCAAGCCTAAAACCACTGCGTCGGGGCGAAAACCACTCCGCCGGGGCTGAAACCACTCCGCCGAGCCTAAAAGCAGTGCGTCGGGGCTGAAACCACTCCGCCGAGCCTAAAAGCAGTGCGTCAGGGCTGAAACCACTCTGCCAAGCCTAAAACCACTCCACCGACATTAAAACCATTCCGCCAAGCCTAAAACCACTCTGTCGGGGCTGAAACCACTCCGCCGAGCCTGAAACCACTGCGTCAGGCCTGAAATCACTCCGCCGAGCCTAAAACAACTCCGTCGCGGCCAAAACCACTCGGCTGACCTTAAAACCACTCCATCAAGCCTAAAACCACTCCGCCGGGGCTGAAACTAGTGCGTCAGGGCCCAAACCACTCCAGCAGTGCTGAAACCACTGCGTCGGGGCTGAAACCACTCCGCCGAGCCTGAAACCACTGCGTCAGGCCTGAAACCACTCCGCCAGGGCCAAAACCACTGCGTCAGGCCTAAAACCACTCTGCCGAGCCTAAAACAACTCCGTCGGGGCCAAAACCATTCCACCGAGGCGAAAACCACTCCGCCGGGGCTGAAACCACTCTGCCGAGCCTAAAAGCAGTGCGTCAGGGCTGAAACCCCTCCGTGAAGCCGAAAAGCACAGTGTCGGGGCTGAAACCCCTCCGTGAAGCCGAAAAGCACAGTGTCGGGGCTGAAACCCCTCCGTGAAGCCGAAAAGCACAGTGTCGGGGCTGAAACCCCTCCGTGAAGCCGAAAAGCACTGTGTCGGGACTGAAACCCCTCCGCCGAGCCGAAAAGCACAGTGTCGGGGCTGAAACCACTCCGCCGAGCCTGAAACCACTGCGCCGAGCCTAAAACCACTCGTCTGACCTTAAAACCACTCCGCCGAGCCTAAAAGCACTGTGTCGGGGCTGAAACCACTCCGCCGAGCCTAAAAGCACTGTGTCGGGGCTGAAACCACTCCGCCGAGCCTAAAAGCACTGCATCGGGGCTGAAACCACTCCGCCGAGGCCAAATCCACTGCGTCGGGGCTGAAACCACTCCGCCGAGCCTAAAACCACTGCGTCGGGGCTGAAACTACTGCGTCAGGCCCAAAACAACTGCGACAGGGCCAAAACCACTCCACCAGTGCTGAAACCACTGCGCCAAGCCTGAAACCACTGCATCGGGGCTGAAACCACTCCGCCAGGGCCAAAACCACTCGTCTGACCTTAAAACCACTCCATCAAGCCTAAAAGCACTGCGTCGGGGCAGAAACTGCTCCGTCAGGCTGAAAACCACTCCGCCGAGCCTGAAACCACTCCGCCAAGGCCAAAACTGTTCCGTCGTTGCTGAAACCACTCCGCCAGGGCCAAAACCACTCCGTCGCGGCTGAAACCACTCCGCCAGGGCCAAAACCACTCTGCCAAGCCAAAAACCACTCCGTCGGGGCGAAAACCACTCCGCCGGGGCTGAAACCACTCCGCGGAGCCTAAAAGCAGTGCGTCAGGGCTGAAACCCCTCTGCCAAGCCTAAAACCACTCCGCCGGGGCGAAAACCACTCCGTCGGGGCTGAAACCCCTCCGTGAAGCTGAAAAGCACTCTGTCGGGGCTGAAACCATTCGGCGAAGCTGAAAAGCACTGTGTCGGGGTTGAAACCACTCCGCCAAGCCGAAAAGCACTCTGTCGGGGTTGAAACCACTCCGCCAAGCCGAAAAGCACTCTGTCGGGGCTGAAACCACTCCGCCAAGTCGAAAACCACTGTGTCGGGGTTGAAACCACTCCGCCAAGCCGAAAACCACTCTGACGGGGTTGAAACCACTCCGCCAAGCTGAAAAGCACTCTGTCGGGGCTGAAACCATTCCGCCAAGCCGAAAACCACTCATCTGACCTTAAAACCACTCCGCCAAGCCGAAAAGCACTGCATCGGGGCTGAAACCACTCCGAGGCCAAAAGCAGTGCGTCGGGGCTGAAACCACTGTGCCGGGGCGGAAACTGTTCCGTCAGGCTGTAAACCACTGCGTCAGGCCGAAAAGCATTCCACCAGGGCCAAAACCACTGCGTCGGGGCTGAAAGCGTTTCACGAGGGCTAAAACCACTCCGCCGACATTAAAACCACTGCGCCAAGCCTAAAAGCACTGCATCGGGGCTGAAACCACTGCGTCAGGCCTGAAACCACTGCGTCAGGCCTGAAACCACTGCGCCGAGCCTAAAACAACTCCGTCGGGGCCAAAACCGCTCCACCAGTGCTGAAACCGCTCCGTCGGGGCTGAAACCCCTCCGTGAAGCCGAAAAGCACTGTGTCGGGGCTGAAACCCCTCCGTGAAGCCGAAAAGCACTGTGTCGGGGCTGAAACCCCTCCGCCAAGCCGAAAAGCACTGTGTCGGGGCTGAAACCCCTGCGTGAAGCCGAAAAGCACAGTGTCGGGGCTGAAACCACTCCGCCAAGCCGAAAAGCACTGTGTCGGGGCTGAAACCACTCCGCCAAGCCGAAAAGCACTCTGTTGGGGTTGAAACCACTGCGCCGAGCCGAAAAGCACTGCGTCGGGGTTGAAACCACTGCGCCGAGCCTAAAACCACTCGTCTACCCTTAAAACCACTCCGCCGAGCTTGAAACCACTGCGTCAGGCCTGAAACCACTCCGCCAGGGCCAAAACCACTGCGTCAGGCCTGAAACCACTCCGCCGAGCCTGAAACCACTGCGTCAGGCCTAAAACCCCTCCGCCGAGCCTAAAACAACTCTGTCGGGGCCAAAACCACTCCACCAGTGCTGAAACCGCTCCGTCGGGGCTGAAACCCCTCCGTGAAGCCGAAAAGCACTGTGTCGGGGCTGAAACCCCTCCGTGAAGCCGAAAAGCACTCTGTCGGGGTCGAAACCCCTCCGTGAAGCCGAAAAGCACTGCGTCGGGGCTGAAACCACTCTGCCAGGGCCAAAACCACTCGTCTGACCTTAAAACCACTCCATCAAGCCTAAAAGCAATGCATCAGGGCTGAAACCACTCCGCCAGGGCCAAAACCACTCAATCGGGGCTGAAAGCGTTCCACCAGGGCTAAAACCACTGTGCCGACATTAAAACCACTCCGCCGAGCCTGAAACCACTGCGTCAGGGCTGAAACCACTCCGCCAAGCCTAAAAGCAGTGCGTCAGGTGGAAAACCACTCCGCCAGGGCCAAAACCCCTCCGCTGACATGAAAACCATTCCGTCAGGGCTGGAACCACTCCGCCGAGCCTAAAACCCCTCCGTCGGAGCCAAAATCACTCCACAAAGCCTAATACCACTCCGTCAGGGCTGAAACCACTGCGTCAGCCCTAAAACCACTGCTTCGGGGCTGAAACCACTCCAGAAAGCCGAAAAGCACTCCGTTGGTGCTGAAACCACTCCACCAGGGCCAGAACTACTCCAGCGATCCGAGAATGGGCAGCCTGCGCGTGTCGTAGACTAGGGAACCTCCGTTTACCTTTTGGTGCATCGGGGCAGCCTCGGAGTGTCGTTGTAGGAGGCCGGAGAGCCTCCGCATACCTTTTGGTTCGGCCAGGCAGCCTCCACGTGCCTTTGTGAGCGTCCGGGCAGCCTCCGCAGGCCTTTGGGTGCGGCCGGGCAGCCTCGGAGTGTCGTTCTAGCAGGCTGGGGAGCCTCCACGTGTCTTTCTAGGAGAGCGGGCAGCCTCGGAGTGTGGTTGTAGGAGAGCGGGCAGCCTCGCAGTGTGGTTGTAGGAGGCCGGGAAAGCTTCACGTGCCTTTGGGTGCAGCTGGGCGGCCTCCGTGTGCCTTTGGGTGCGGCCGGGCAGCCTCTGAGTGTGGTTGCAGGAGACTAGGGAGCCTCCACTTGTCTTTCGGTCCGGCCAGGCAGCCTGCCAGTGTGATTCCAGGAGAGCGGGCAGCCTCCGAGTATCGTTCGGGGAGGCCGGGGAGCCTCCGCGTGCCTTTCTGTGCGGCCGGGGAGCCTCCTCCTACCTTTGGGTACGGCCGGGCAGCCTCGGAGTGTCAGTCTAGGAGGCCAGGGAGCCTCCCCGTGCCTTTGGGTGCGGCCGGGCAGTCTCGGAGTGTCGTTCGAGGAGGCCGGGTAGTCTCCGAGTGTCGTTCGAGGAGGCCGGGGAGCCTCCCCGTGCCTTTGGGTGCGGCCAGAGATCCTGTGCGTGTCTTTAGGTGTGGCCGGGGAGGCTCCGCATATGTTTCGGTACGTCCGGGCAGCCTTTGAGCGTCGTTGTAGGAGAGCGGACAACCTCCGTGTGCCTTTGGGTACATCCAAGCAGCCTCGGAGTGTCGTTGTAGGAGGCCGAGCAGCCTCGGCGTGTCGGTCTAGTGGAGCGGGCAGCCTCCGCGTGTGGTTGTAGGAGACTGAGCAGCGTCTGAGTGTCGTTTTAGGAAGCCGGTTAGCCACTGCGTGTCTTTTGGTAGGGTCGGACAGCATCTGAATGGGGTTCAAGCAGAGCGGGGAGCCTCCGAGTGTCATTGTAGGAGGCCAGGCAGCCTCCGCGTGTCGTTCTAGGAGGCCGGGCAGCCTCCGCGTTCCTTTTGGCGGCTGGGGAGCCTCTGCCTGCCTTTCAGTGCGGCCAGGGAGCCTGCGAGTGTCATCCTAAGAGGCCGAGGAGCCTCTAAATGTCGTTCTAGGAGACTGGGAAGCCTCCGAGTGTCGTTCTAGGAGACCAGGGAGCCTCCGTGTGCCTTTGGGTGCGGCCAAACAGCCTCTGAATTTTGTTCTAAGAGACCAGGAAGCCTGTGAGTGTCTTTCTAGGAGATTGGGGAGCCTCCGTGTGCCTTTGGGTGCAGCCAGGGAGCCTCTGTGTGCCTTTGGGTGCGGCCAGGGAGCCTCCACGTGTCGTTCTAGGAAGCTGAGGAGCCTCCGCGTGTCGTTCTAGGAAGCCAGGAAACGTGCACGTGCGTTTGGGTGCAGCTGGGCAACCTGCGAGTGTTGTTCTAGGAGACCGGGCAGCCTCGGAGCGTCATTCTTGGAAGCCAGGCAGCCTCCGAGTGTCATTTCAGTCGACCGGTCCGGCTCCGCGTGCCTTTGGGTGCGGCCGTGCAGCCTCTGAACTTCGTTCTAGAGACCGGGGAGCCTCGGAGCGTTGTTCTAGGAAGCGGAGGATCCTCTGTGTGCTTTTTGGAGCAGCCGGGGAGCATCTAGTTTTGTTCTAGGAAGCCGGGTATCCTCCGTGTGCCTTTGGGTGCGGCCAGGGAGCCTCCTCGTCCCTTTCGGTGCAGCCGGGGAGCCTGTGCATGTCGTTCTAGGAGAGTGGGCAGCATCCGAGTGTCGCCTTCGAGTCAGGGGAGCATCCGCGTGTCGTTGTAGGAGACCGGGCAGCTTCCGAGGATCGTCGTAGGAGACCGGGCAGCCTCGGAGTGTCGTTGTAGGAGGCTGAGGAGCCTCCGACTGCCTTTGGGTGCGGCCAGGGAGCCTCCGAGTGTCGTTCTACAAGATCGGGGAGCGTCAGAGTGTCGTTCTGGTGAGTTGGGGATCCTCCGCGCGCCTTCGAGTGCGGCCGTGGAGCCCCCGCGTGCCTTTGGGTGCGGCCTGGACAGCTTCGTATCAGGCTCTGCGTGCTCGGACGGCCTTGTGGCAGGCTCTGCAGGCTTGGGCGAGCTTGGAGGGGCTCTGCGGTCTCATTGGGGCTCTTTTGGAGGTGGCCCGGCCGAGGCCCTCCGTGTGCCCTCTGGGGTGCCGCACACTCCTGGGGGTGGTTTTTGGCCCCATCCCAGCCCCCTTGGTCTGTCTGTTGTGGTGCCTCTGAGTCATTTGGTGCCTTTTGGGGCACCTGCGACCCCTCGGGGTGGCTTTGGGGGGTGCCCAGACCCCATGTTGTGCTTTTGTGTTGTCCGTGACCCCTCGGAGTGCGTTTGTGCCCGCTGCAGGGCTCTTCAGGTGCCCCGTGGTGCTGCCCAGACCCATCGCTGCCCCTCTGGGGACGCCCCAGAGCCCTCGTGGTGCCCGCTGGTGCTCCCCAGGGCATTCGGTGTGCCTCTGGGTGCTGCGCTGGCGTCTTGGGGGCCTTTGGGGGTGGCCCGGCCGTATGGGTGTGCTCTGGGAGGGCAGCGGGAGCCCTGGGTGTGCTTTGTGGTGTCCGCTGGGTGCCTTGGTGTGGGGTCGGTGGCTGCCTGGAGGCGTTTGTGGTGCCGTTAGGGTTGCCGGTGGCCCTTGGAAGGGGGTTGGGGCGCTCGTCGGAGGCCTCGTGGCCCCTTTGGGGGTGTCCTGGGCCCTCGGGGGTGTCTTTTGGTGCTGGCCAGGGCTTGTGAGGTGCGTGTGGTTGCTCGCAGAGGCCTGGCTGTGCCTTGTGGTGCCTCTGCGGCCCCTGGTTGTGGCTCTCCTGGTGGCCCAGGGAGCTCGGTGGGCGTGTTGGTGCGTCGCGGGTGCCTGCCCGTGCCTTTTGGTGCGCCCAGGGCCCTCGGGGTGCGTGTGGGTGTGCCGTGGAGATGTCTGGTGGGCCTTTTGGGGTGCTTAGAGGTGCTGAGGGTGCCTTTTGGTGTGCGCTGGGCCCCTTGGTGTGGCTTTTGGGGCAGCCCAGGGCTGTGGATGTGGCTTTTGGGGCACCGCAGAGCCATGTCGTGTGCTTGTTGGTAGGTCCCAGGCGGGTTGTTGTGGCTTTTGGGGTGCCCCTGGCCCCACGTTGGGCTTTTCGGAGAGGCCTGGCGCCCTCAGCAGTTTTCTGCTGCTGCCCCGGGCTCCTCGGTGGGCGTTTCGGTGCAGCCTGAGCCCCGAGTGGGGCTGTGGGTGCTCCTCGGTGCCCCCGTTGCGCGTTTGGGGCTGCCCTGGAGCCCTCGGTGTCACTTTTGGCGCCCCGCAGTGTTTGCCGCGTCTTTCAGGGCTTTCCTGGCCTCTCGCTGTGCTGCTCGGGCCGCGCGGACCCCCCGGTGTTTCTTTCGGAGTGCCTCAGCCCCTCGGTGTGCCGTCCGGGGTGCCCGGGGCCCCTTGGTGTGCTTTTTGGGGGCCACTAGACCCCTTGGTGTGCTTCTCAGTGCCTGCTGGTCCCCTTGCTGTGCCTTTTGGTGCGCCCCAGGGCTCGGGATGCGGCTTTTGGGGCACCGCAGACCCATTTCTTGTCGTTTTAGGTACGTCCTGGGCCTGTTGGTGTGTATTTTGGGGTGTCTTAGCCCCCTCGGAGTGCCTTTCCTTGCACCCCAGAGCAATGGGGGGGGTGCCTTGTGTGGTGCTCTGCTTCCCCCAAGTGCCTTTCAGGGTGCCCCTGACCCCTCGAGTTGCCTTTCAGGGTGCCCCTGCACCCCTAGGAGATGCCTTTTGGGGCACCCTGCACCCCTAGGAGATGCCTTTTGGGGCACCCCAGAGCACTTGGGGTGCTCTGCAGGGTGCTCTAGCCACCTCGGGTGCTTTTCCTGGAGCCCCGCTGTAGCTCTTTGAGAGCTCTCTAGGCTTCGGGTTGCCTTTTGAAGCGTCTGAGATGTTTCTGCTCGCCTGTGGGGATGTGCTGGAGCCCTGGGGTTTGCTTTTTGGCTCCCCAGAGCCTTGGGGGTTGTTTGTTTGTTTGTTTGTTTGTGTTTTTCCCCTTCCAGAGCACCTCGGAGCCCTCCGTTTGGTTCCTCGGCCCGCCGCTCGCTTCTCCGTGCGCCCCAGGCTCCTCGGTTTGCCTTTCGGAGCGCCCTCGATGCTTGGATTGTCTTGTGGGGCACCCCAGAGCCCCCCCCCCAACACTGCACCCCGCTGGCTTCACCCCAGCCAGGCGGGGAGGGGCTCGTGCAGCACCTGCAGGCAGGCAGGAGGCAGAGGAGTTTGGCAGCGATCCCCTTGCCCTGCCCAGCACCAGGAGGAGGAAGAGGAGGGAGCCGCGGTCCTGTGCCGGCGGAGCCCTCTCCGGCCGGGCAGCACCCGGCAGCTCAGCCGTCAGCAGCCGGGCAGAGGACGGGCCACCAAGGGCTCTTGTCTTTCCCTTGCAGCCCGCCCGGCCCTGCGGCAGCGCCAGCGGAGTCAGCGAGACGGCCGGGCCCGGCCCCCGGCCCCCGGCCCCCAGGGACCCGATCCCGGAGCCCAAGGGGGAGAGCAGCCTCCTCTCCAGGGAGAGCAGCGTTGCCGGCCCGGCCGGGCCCCCAGGCGGTGGAGAAAGCAGCCACGGCCGCTGCGGGGCCATCTAGGTCCCCGGGGCCCCGACCTTTCCGCGGCTGGACGTGGGCGTTCCTCGTGACAGCCAAGGTTTGGGCGTCAACTCGGCTGGGGGCACGTGGCCGAGCAGCGAGGGCGCCCCAGGCACAGCGAGGCCGCGGCGCTTTTTTGCCCCGAGCAGCTCCCTGGAGTGGGAGCGGCTCCAGTGGGGCCAGGCCTGCCCCTGCCCCCCGGGGGAGCCGGGCGGGTCGAGGCCGGCCCCCGACACCCACCCCTGCCCTTAAAGGCAGGCTTGGGAGACTGTCAGAGTCTTCAAGCCTCAGGGTGCTCTTCAAGTAGCTTGGAGGTCCTTAATTTCTTCCCGAGTCCCTCAGTGTAACTGGAAGACCAACCTCAGGGACTCAGCCCACCTGGGAGACCTCTCTTCTGCAGGGCTCCCAGGTCAGCTGCGTTCCTTACAAGTCCCTAGGGGCTGTCAGAGTCTTAAAGTCTCTGGGGGCTCTGAAGGGAACCAGGAGGCACTGAGGAAGACATTAAGGAGCTCCAAGTACCTGGAAGACCAACCTCAGGGAGTCCGCCCACCTGGGAGACCTTTCTTCTTCAGGTCTCCCAGTTGGGCTGAGTCCCTGAGGTGGTTCTTCCAGTAACTTGGAGAGCCCCCAGAGACTTGAAGACTCTGAAAGTCTCCCAGCCCTGCCTTTAAGGGCAGTGGTGGGCGTCGGGGGCAGGCCTGGACCCGATTGGCTCCCCCGGGGGGCAGGGGCCGGCCTGGCCCAATGGGGGCCCTGGAGGCCCCTGGGCTCCCTAGCCTAAGAGACTTGTGTGGGGACAGAAATTCAGCAAGGCTTTTTTGCCCCCACACAAGTCTCTTAGGCTAGGGAGCCCAGGGGCCTCCAGGGCCCCCACTGGCTCCCGGGGGGGGTGTGGCCCAATGGGGGCCAGGCCTGGCCCCCACGCCCCCCACTGCCCTTAAAGGCAAGGTGGAGAGGCTTTAAGGCTCTTCAAGTCTCTGGGGGCTCTTCAGGGAACTTGGAGTCCCTCAATTTCTTCCCAAGGAACTCCCAGTTACTTGGAGAGCCACCTCAGGGACTCAGCTGAACTGGGAGAACTGAAGAAGAGAGGTCTCCCAGGGGGGCGGAGTCCCTGAGGTGGTTCCTCAAGTAACTGGGAGTTCCTTGGGAAGAAGTTAAGGGACTCCAAGTTCCCTGAAGAGCCCCCAGAGACTTGAAGAGCCTTAAAGCCTCTCAACCTTGCCTTTAAGGGCAGCAGGGGCAGGCCTCAGCCCAGACCCCCCCACTCCCCAGCCTCAGGGCTTTGGTGGGGGCACAAAAAAGCCCTGCCCAGCGGCTGCCCCCACACAAAGCCCTGAGGCCAAGGAGCGCTCGCTGCTCCCTCGTCGCCCCGGCCTTCCCCGCGGCCTCCCGGGCTGGAGCTGGGCTGCCAGGGCCCCTGCTCAAAGGAAGGGCCAACCTGGGGGCGAGGAGAAACAGCCCCTTGGGACAGGAGCTCTCACCTACTGCAGCGAGATGGCCCCGGCTGCCGGCTGCCCCCTCTCCGCTCCAGCGCTGCAGCCAGGAGCTCTTCCCCGAGCAGGGAGAACGCAGCCTTCGGCAAGCTGCGAGCAGGCGTGAACAGAGACCGCGCACAGAACACAGCACGTGGCACCTCGCCTCAGCTGGGGCTCGCGCCAAGTTTTATTGCCCAGAGCCCAAACACCTTCGCGCGGTGCCACCGTGCCCGAGTCCCACTTGGCGCTTCCTGGGGAGCGGGACGAGCTGGCAGGCGCAGGCCGCCTTCCTGCTGCGGCAGCTCCTGGAGGGGTGCGTGAAGGCCAAAGCCGGATTCTTGCTCCTTCGGGTGGTGGGGGGGGGTCTCTGGGAAAGCAGGTCACTTCCTCAGTGCAGCTGGAGTCTGAAGCTGGGGCCCCAGAGAGCTGCGGGAGGGGTGGGCAAGAGACGAAAGAGCAGCTCTTGCCAGCAACCAGCACCTAGGAAAACAAAACAGAGCTCTTAAGAAAGAGCAGGACCAGGCACTTTCCCCTCTCTCAACACTCGGGCCCGACCCCGCGTCCCCCCCGGGGAGCGGGCGCTGGGGCTCTGCGCACTGCGGCTCTGCCTTCTGGCCTTCAGCGCATCCACAGAGCACGGCTCCTGCTGAAAACAGAGCAGAAACGCACACAACTAGTGGCCCCAAATATGAAAAAACAATAATGAAATAAATCAAAACCAGAGCCATAGCTTGTCTGGCACCTACCAGGCCTCAAAGGTCTCGGAAGGAGCCCGAGCGCCGCTGCTCTCTGCGCGGTGCCAGGGATGGGCAAAAAGCCTCTTCCTCCCATACGCAGCTCAGGCCCATTTCTCCTCCTCCTTCGTGTGCAAGGCGACAGCGCTGAACACCAAGAGGCCTGCCTTCAGGGAGAAGGCGCCGGCACAGTACAGAAATGCCGAGGGGACACATCGTTCCTACTGCGTGGGCTGCAGGGGACGCCCAGACACCTAGAAAAGGAGAGACCCTCTCTCGAGTCTGGCACTGCACCACAACACAGCAACAGCAGCTCTTGCACACAACTCACACTCCCTCTCCTGTATTAGTGCCCGTGGCTTCCCTGAAAAGGCAAGGGAGCTCTTGAGGTTCTGCCCCAAATCACTGCTTTCCTCCTTAGCTAAAAGCTCGCAGACATGTCCCACCTCGTTTTCCAGCGCCACGTTCTCTACTCTGCAAGAAACAGTTGCACAATGCAACTCTCCGCAACACCAAGACTCTCCGGGCTGCCTTTCGCAGCAACTGCCCAACAGCTCCCCAAAAAGGGGCAGCCACAAGCACAGGTTGCTGGGAAGCCCAGGCCGGGAGCTTGCTAAACAACTCCAAAAAGCAAAGCCAAAGAGAAGCAAGTCCAAAGTCCTCCAGCCCCTCCTACGCTCCAGGACACTGCAGCCCAGCCAGAGCTGTCCCAGAGAGCCCCTTCCCCTGGCACAAGACATTCCCACTGGCCTTACCTGCGGAGAGGAGCCCCGGGGAGCGAAACCCAGTTGGTCATGACCTACTGGGAACTGAAACACCCCACAGCCCTCCGGCAGCGGGAGCTGCACGCCCCAGTTGCCCCCTCAGACAGACAAAGTGGCCACGTTGAACTGACCCAGGCAACAGAAAACACAACCGAGAAACACAACTGAGAAACACAACCGAGCTCTCAGTGAGCACGTCAGCTCTCAGCAGCCACAAAGGAAGCAGACAGAGATCTTGCAGAGACAGGACACAGCTCCCACTACGCTTCTCAGCTCCCCAGGCAGCTGAAACCCCAAAACAGCCTCGCCGGTAAAACACATCTTCTACTTATACGCTTCACAGGCAAGGAGATGGTTTTTCCCCCTGGCCAAATGATACGCTCTGATTCCACTTTCTACAGCAAAGGCTGAAAGCTCTGCACGGGCAGACAGACAGACAAGGAAGGACCCCGCGCCAGCGCCACCACACGCCGCGCCACCACCAGGCTCCAGCGGCTCCCACAGGGCTGGGAACCAGCCTGCCAACACCCGCCCCCGAAGAAAGCCCGAGGGAGGGCGGCAGCCGCGCTGGAAACCTGCCGCCCCCGGCAGCGGACGAGCCCCCGGCGGGGCGGGAAGCGCCACCCGGCCGCCTCGGGGCCGCCAGGGAAGCCCTTGCCCGAGCGCTGCCCCCTCCCCGGCGCTCCGGACAGCCCGGCTGCCGGCTGCCAACGCTCCCTCCTCCGGCGCCGCCCGCAGCCCGCCGGGCACTCGCTGCACGGGCCGGCAAACAGCGCCCGCAGACACCCAGCGCTCCGCTGCCGGCGCTCGCTCCTCCGCGGCGCCCGCCGGTGCTGCCAGCAGCTCGCGGCCGGCACCATCGCGCACGTCCCGCTCGGTCCCGCCGCGCTGCCAACGGCGCTGCCACAACCGTTGCGCGTTGCCCAGGCGAGAGCGACCGGCCGCCCCGACCGCCTCCCCGCGCCCGGCCCGGCCCCCCCGCCGCCCCCGAGCCCGGCTGCGCCACGACCCGCCGCGCGTCCCGCAGCCTGCCGCTCTCCAGCAGCGCCGCGCCACCGCACCAGACAGGACGCGACGCGACGCGACGCGACGGGACCCGGCCGCCGCCGCCAGGCGCCACCACACAGCCAGCCACCCCGCCGCCATCTTCGCCGCCGGCCGCTCGCTCCCCCCTCCCCCGGCCAGAGGCGGGAGCGGGGCGCCAATCAGCGGCGGGCGGCGCGCAGGCGCCCTCCAATGGCCGAGAGGCAGCTGGCCCGGCCGGCCAATCCCCGCGGCGGCCCGGGCGGAGGGCGGGAGGGAGCGGAGAGAGGCCGGAGATGGCGTCCGGCGGCCGTGGGCGCCGCCGAGCGGGCGGGCGGGCGGCGGGGCGGGGTCTGCCGGCGCCAGGGACGCGGTCCCCGCTGTCCCCCCTCAGTGTCCCCCTCGCTGTCCCCCCTCAGTGTCCCCCTCGCTGTCCCCCCGTCCCCGCCAAGCTCGGGTGGGCCCTTGCCGGGCTCTATGGACTTCCATGGGCCTGCACGGGGCTCTGTGGACTCCTACAGAGCTGTTTGGGGCTCTACAGGCTTGTACACCCCCGTGCTGAGCACATATGGGCCCGTGCCGAGCTCTGTGGGCTGGTACCTGAGAAAAAACTTCTTCACTGTGAGGGTGACAGAGCATTGGAACAGGTTGCCCAGAGAGGTGCTGGAGTCTCCTTCGCTGGAGATCTTCAAAAGCCGTCTGGGTGTGATCCTGGGCAATATGCTCTAGGTGACCCTGCTTGAACAGGGAGGTTGGACTAGATGATCTCCAGAGGTCCCTTCCAACCTAAACGATTCTGTGATTCTGTGATTCTGTACGGTCCTGCACAGCGCTCTACGGGCTCGTACGAGCCCACGCCAGGCTCTGCGTGCTCATACAGACTTGTGCCAGGCCCTGTGGGCTGGTACGGGCCCGCACTGGGCCCTAGGGGCTCCAACGGACTCGTGCTGGGCCCTACGGGCTCATACGGGACCGCTCCGAGTTCGTACAGGCCCGTGTCGGGCTCTCTGAGCTAGTATCAGTTTGCCGTTATCTTTGCTGCCTTACATCTGCCTTAGGCCTCCTTGTTGCAGTCTTTCTCCTTTCCCTTCCTCCCCTTAGACACGTCCTGTGTGGTTTCCAAGACATGTTAACCCCATCTTCTGTGCCCGTAACTGAGGCTCGAAAGGAAGGCAGACAGCAGGAAAGGAAGGCAAAAGGAAAAAAGCGGCTTTTTGATAGGAAGCCGACAGTCTTAAAACCCATTAGGCTAGTAACTGGGGTGGAGTTATCTCATCTAACTTTAGGAAGCCAAACTTAAGGTCTGAACTGCTTCTCCGGGCTCCCTCCCTAGGCTGTGGAGAAAAACGGGCCCTTCCAGAGAGCCCTTCACCCAATCGATCCCAGAGAGCGGTGGGACTGCAGAAGGACTGCACGTCTCTAGCCGTTATGTCTGCCACCGGAGGAAAATGATAATCCTGTCTAAATGTAGTCTCACGTGTGCTAGGCGTGTATCAAAGCATCTGGAAAGGACTCTCACCACGTGGTGAGCCGAAATCCCGAATTCCAATTGTGACTCTGTGAAATACTGGGGTGCCAGAGGATTTCCTGGAACTGAGAAAGATGTAGAAAAGCATGACCAGACTAGTCAAAGAGATGACCCTTTCCGTTAAAGGAACGGGAGCCTGGAGGAGGGCTCTTCAGGAAGGAAAAGAGACAGCCGAGAGAGGTAGGAGAGAGCTGCCTGGAACGAAGTGCTGTGGGAAAGGGGAACAAGGCAAGTCTCGGTGTCCTTCAACAGCAGCTGGAGCTAGGAGGTGCCATACTTGAAGAGAGAAGAAAAGGAGGTATTCTTTCAGCCCCAAAGGCTTGGAGAATGGAAGCAAATTAAAGGGCGTGCTTGATTTGTGGCCACTTGGAGACAGGAGAGCGAAGTAGAATTGCTGCTCTAACTTGTGCTGTTGTTGTTGTTGTCTGTGCTAGAAACAGATCCCCTCAGGTGAGGCACGGCGACACGAAGAAGTCATTGCCTAGTGAGGAGAACAACAGCTTCTTTGACTACTCCCTCAAGAAAAACATAAAATAAACACACTCCTTTTATTTTGGAAACACTCTCTCGTCTTCTTTTTGCTTCGAGCCTAATTAGGAATAGTAGGAAAAAAGGACATCACATTCCCCAAGAAAAAACACTGGTATTTACTGCATTTGTTCCTTTAATGATTGGAGATGGGGGGGGGGGTCTTATTTAGGCTGTGTATTGGCTTTGGTACATCAGGAAAATGGCAGACCAAGCTGACCAAACAGTGTGTGTCCACTTGGCACGTTGTGAATAGCTCTCGAGATAACACTGACCTTAACGACTATGTCCCTAGTGAATAGAAAAGGGCTCCTGCTCACACGCAGTTTTACACACGCACCCCCCCCCCCCCCCCAAATTAAGATGTAAATCTTAAATCCTATCCTGGGGATCATCTTAATTATCTGCATGGCAGACATCTACAGTTATTTTGGATGCCTTAGTGCATCATAGCGAGTGGGGTACCCCAGGGGTCGATACTGGCTTCAATCGTGTTCAAGTTGTTCCTCAGAAACTTGGCTGAAGGGACAACGTGCACCCTCAGCGAGTTTGCGGCTGTTCTGAACTGGGAGGTACGGTTGCAACCCTGGAGGGTCGTAGCGCCGTTCAGTGGGAGCTCGACAGGCTGGAGAGATGGGCAGAGGGGAAGCTCATGAAGTTCAAGCCAAGGAAGGGCAGAGTCCTGCCCTGCAGGAGAAACACCCTGGTGCAGCAGTACAGGCTGGGGAGTGAGGTGCTGGGAGTGCAGGTGGCCAGCAAGTCGAGCACGAGGCAGCAACGTGCCCTTGTGGCCAAGAAGGCCAACGATCTCCCGGGCTGCAGTAGGCAAAGCATTGGCAGCAGGTTGAGGGCGGTCATCCTCTCCCTCTCCTCAGCCCTGGTGAGGCCTCGCCTGGAGTCCTGGGTGCAGGGGTGGGCTCCCCAATACAAGAGAGACATGGAGCTAGTGCAGTGAGTGCAGCTGAGGGTTCCTCAGATGCTGAAGGGATGGGGGCATAGGAGGAAAGGCTGCGAGAGCTGGGCCTGTTCAGCGTGGAGAAGAGACGACTTGGGAGGGGGGGGGGCGAGATCTGACCAATGGGTAGAAATATCTGAAGGGAGGGAGTCAAGAGGATGGGGCCAGAGCCTTGTCAGAGGGGCCCACTGACAGGAGGAGAGGCAGTGAGCACAAACTGAAGCACAGGCAGGTCCGTCCGAACCCGAGGACAAACGTCTTTGCTGTGGGAGTGACGGAGCGCTGGAACAGGCTGCCCAGCGAGGTCGTGCAGTCCCCATCCGTGGCCATAGTCAAAAGGCATCTGGCTAGGGTGCTGGGCAACCCACTCTAGGTGACCCTGCTGGAGCGGAGGGGTTGGACTAGATGATCTCCAGAGGTCCCTTCCAACCTCCACCGCTCTGTGAGTCTGTGACCAGAGCCCCATGGAGGCGCAGAGGCAGACAGAGGTGGCCGAGGGGCAGGCAGCCCTGCGCCCCTGAAGGGATGTGCCCTGCCCCTCCCTAGGGCGGCGGGTCACAGCAGGGGCCTTTGTGACCCCATGGCGCCCCATGGTGTTGTTGGGCACCACTATGGCATGAGCAAGGCAGTGTCCGGGAGGACGGCAACAGGAAAGGAAGGAGCACGCAGGGCTGCTGAAGGAGCCCTTGAGCGCGCGATGTCTTTCCCTGTCGCCCCGGGCAGCCCCGCAGTGCGAGGCGTTTCCCCAAGGCACCCCCAGCTCAGACCTGGGTAAGAGGGCTGGGGCTGGGGCTGAGCAGCTCCCCAGGGCCTCAAGGGGGCCCTTGGCCATGGCCATGGCCAGGAGAGGAAGGAGCAGGCAGGGTGATGGGGTGGGGCTGGAGCTAAGGTGCAGGAGAGCTGGCGCCAGGGCCCAGCACACCTGCAGCGGGCAGGGGGACGCCAATGTCCCGCAGGGAACCACCCTCTGCTGGTGGGGTTAGCGAAAGGTTTTCCTTCCAAGAACATCTTGGCAAAGCCTGCGGGCATTTTCCAAATGACACCTTTCGCATGGAAAAGCCACAGCCGTGGGCTCGGCCTTCTCCAGCCAGGCTGTCTGCTAAGCCCAGGGGGACAGTGCAACTGTTTCCAGGTGCCAGGCCTGGCCTTAGGCTCCTCCATTCCCAATGGCCCCCTTTTCTTCCTCCCTGCAGGATGGAGAAGAGACCTCCCAGGCACCCCCGGGTGGCCTGGGAGAAGAAGGATGGCTCCGTCAGCCGCCCTAGGGTGGCTTTGAAGGAGAAGGAGGAGAATGGACCCCCTAGGCACCCAAGGGTGGCCTGGGAGAAGAAGGATGGCTCCGTCAGCCGCCCTACGGTGGCTTTGAAGGAGAAGGAGGAGGATGGACCCCCCAGGCACCCAAGGGTGGCCTGGGAGAAGAAGGATGGCTCCGTCAGCCGCCCTAGGGTGGCTTTGAAGGAGAAGAAGGACGGCTCCGTCAGCTGCCCTAGGGCAGCTTTGAAGGAGGAGGAGGAGGATGGACCCCCCAGGCACCCAAGGGTAGCCTGGGAGAAGAAAAAGGATGGCTCTGTCAGCTGCCCTGAGGTGGCTTTGAAGGAGGAGGAGGATGGACCCCCCAGGCACCCCAGGGTAGCCTGGGAGAAGGGAAAGGATGACGACTCTGTCAGCTGCCCTGAGGTGGCTTTGAAGGAGGAGGACAGATCCCCCAGGCTCCCCAGGGTGGCCTGGCAGGATGAGAAGGATGGCTCCATCAGCTTCCCTAGGGTGGCTTTGAAGGAGGAGGAGGAGGATGGACCTCCCAGGCACCCAAAGGAAGCCTTGGAGGAGGAGGAGGAGGACGGAGGCCCTTCAGAGAGCCACCCCAGGAGGGCCTGGGAAGAGGAGGAGGAGAAGGAGGAGGAGGAGGAGGAGGAGGAGGAGGAGGAGGGTGGACCCTCCACCTCCACCAGGGTTGCCTGGGAGGAGGAGGAGGAGGATGGAGGCCCTTCAGGGAGCAGCTCGCAGCCGGAGCAGTGCTCGCTCCAGCCATTGCAGCCAGGTGAGTGAGTGGGCACCCCTGGGCTGGGCAGGACCGGGGGCTGCGAGCCCATAGCTGGGCACAGGCCTCAACTGGTCCCTGTCTCCTGCCAGCCCCGACAGCTCTGCCCACTCTCTTTCTTGGTCACATCTAGGGCAGCTTCTGCCAGGAGAGGAGGAAGCCCTGGGAAGCATGCGCACCTTTCTGCGAAGCGGAGGCAAGGTAACGGCAGGCACTTGTGCCTGGGCTGTGCCTGCATCTCCTGGTGGGTGGCCCCTGCACGTGCAACGCTCAGGCGGCCCCGCAAGGGCTGCTGGCTGTGCAGAGCTGCTCCCGTAGAGGCACGCCACGCACCACTGCGTGGCCGCAAACGCTCCGGTGCTGCTGCCCATGCCTCTGGCGCACTTATGCTCTCCGTCTCTCTCGTCCTGCTGCTGCCAGGAAGAGGCCGAGAAGCTGCAGTTTCTGGCCGACGTGTGCATCCTCTGCAGAGGCGCCAGCACCGATGTCTTGCTGCGGGTCCTGCTTTTCCTGTGCAGGGTGGATCTGGCAAAGGCAATCGAGGTGAGGGCGCAGGCCGGGGCCTGGGGGAGTGGGCAAGCCTAGCCGGGCACTGGCACACCAGGGAGGCCAGGACTGGGGTGCGTGAGCGTGGGAAGGTGGGGAGCCCTTGCTCGTGAGCGCAGCCCTGCCCACTGCAGGGCTCCAGAAGCCACCGAGAGCGGGGCAACGAGGGGGCTGCCCTGGGTGCCAGCGCTGGGGTGCGACGGGGGCACCTGGGCTCTGCCAGCCTGGCAGGCTCCTCGCTGGCTGCTGACAGCTCCCACGCCGCGTCCTCGCTGCGCTCTCCAGGTGCTGTTGCGAGAGGAGCCCGTGGAGCAGCTGAGCACTGCGGTGCGGCAGCAAGCCTTCCTCGCCATCGCTGCAATGAGGTAGCTGCCCCAGCCCCTGCCTTGCTCAAGGCCTCCACAGCCTACGGACCTGACGGCACCAGCTGCAGCTGGGCGGCATCTCCCGTTCGGGGGCAGTCTGAGCGAGGCGTCTGCGGGGCCTCTGCTCTCCCCTGCACGGGCCTTGACAGTGCTGGAGACGGGAGGGCAGAGAGGGCCCCGGGGCCCTGTCCAGTGTCTCTGGACTTTGCTCACGAAGGCTGAGGCAGGAGATGCAGAGGGTATCGGGCACATGCTGCCGGCCCGTCCTCTGTCCCTGGGCCAGCATCACAGGAGGAAGAGGCGCCTCCCCAGGGGCCTCCCCACCTCGCAGCCCTAGCAGCATAGGCTCTGCCGCCCACGAGCTCTGGAGGTGCCACTGTCAGCCCCCGGCTCTGAGCAGCGCCTCTCCCTCCTTGCAGCAAAGCGAAGCTGGTGCTAGATCACAACCAGAAGACAAGCCTCCTCCAGTCCTGCTTCTGCGCGGTCTTCTTCCTTCCTCCCACAGAGCACATGCAGAGCCTGCAGGCTGCCCTCTACTCCAAGGTACGCCCTGGCCGAGGGCTGCAGAGCCCGACAGTCCCCCTGGGCTGGTCCCCGGCTGCTCTGTGCCGAGAGATGAACGCAAGCTCCAAGCCAGAGCAGCACTGCAGCGCGGCTTCCCCACCCTCGTGCCTTTTCCCCCTTGCCCTGCCGATGGCCCCGTGTAGTGTCGCCAAGCTGGTCCTCGTGCGGCAGCTCCTCTGCCCTAACCCTCTCCCTGGGCACCGCAGGGCACCTGGGTGGCCCCCTCAGGCTGCAGGGATTCAAGCCCCTCTCCTGCAGGCAGGGGGCTCCAGGGAAGAAGTGCCACAAGCCTCTGTCTTCCTTGCAGACGCTGGCTGCCCTGGACAGCATGCTGCAGGCGCTGGTGCTCACATGTCTCTCGCCTGCTCTCCTGGAGCTGCAGAACATCCTGCAGGTGTGGCATTTACGCAAAGAGTGGCCTTCACAGGGACTGACTGTTTCTCACCCCAAAACAAAGGGACTCTCTGGAGGGGACCTCCCTCTGCTCGGCCCCGCAGCGCTAGGGGCAGAGAGCATGCTGCAGGGAGAGGAGCGTCTCCCTCGGGGGAGCGAGGCTTCCCCACCGTGCTCTTCTGCAAGCCCAGTGTCTCCTGGCTGCAGTCAAGAGTCCTTTCTTGCCCACCCGACTCCTGCAGTGGAAGGCAAAGCCCTAACCCCTGGCCCTCTGCGACAGGAGGGCCCAGCGGGCCCTTTCTGGCAAGCAGCAGAGGCTGCAGGGGCCACGGGAGCCTGCTGCCTGCCCGGCTCCAGCCGCTCAGCCGAGGGGACTTGTCCCTAGTTTGGGGGGACTCGCAAGGCAAGAACCCACTTACAGGCTTTGCTCCTGCTCCCAGGAGCTGAAGGGCAAAGCCGAGCAGGCATCAGCAGAGCTGCCTCGCTTGCAGCAGCTGGCAGGTCACCGCGCAGACCAGCAGCTTTTCTCCTCCCAGGTCCTGCTGCCCTTCCTCCGGTCCAAGCAAGCAGCCACGCGCCAGAGGGCTGTGGGGCGCATTGCCGAGCTCACGCAGCTCCTGGTCATCCCTCCCTTGCTCAAGGTAAGCCGCCTCAGGTCCAGGCAACCTCCAGCCGCCCCATCACCCCTCCATGGTGCTCCGGAGCCTTCTGCAGCTCCGCGCTGCCTCCAAGGGAAGCCTGGCTACAAGGTAGGGCACTCAGCAAGGCCCTGCCCTGAAGCTATGCTCTTGGCCATGCCTCGGTGGGCTTCCTTCTGCAGGCCCTGCTCTCTCAGACGCCACCTCTGCTCACAGCCCTGGGCAGGGCAGCACTGCCCTGGGCACACGCTGTGGGCCCAACAGCTCTGGCAGCCCTCCCTGCCCAGCCCCTTTGGTAGGCCCGCCTCAGCTCCCGCTCACCTGCGGTCCAGTCACGGCTTAAATGTGGCCTCGGGGCTTTGGTGGCAAGCAGCACCCTTCAGCCCTGCCTCCCTCCCCCAGGTCCACTCGCCCTTGGAAAGAAGCAGTGACGGCCCTGACGACTGCAGAAGGAAGCAGTTCTCCATCCTGGGCGGGCTGGTGGGACACGTCATCCTGTGCTGTGCCTGCCAGGACCAAGGCACCAGTCACGGAGCTGCAGAAGCTCTTCACCACCTGTACACGTTCATCCTACAGGAAGAAAGTAAGAGAAGCGGCCGCAGGCTGAGTCCTTCCACACACGCACAGAGCCAGGCAAGGGCAGGCAAGGCACCGCGCTGCCTCAGCCACTCTCCGCAGCAGCAGCAAAGCGCCAGAAACTCCTGCATTGTAGGCGCAGGGCAAGCACTGCGTAAAGGCCAGGGCCCACAGAGCCCAGGCTCAGTGTAGTGGGCCCATAAGCAGGAGGCCATGGGGGATGTGACCTGTAGCCAGCTCTCTGGGGAGAGAGGGGGCATGCACACACTACTTAATAAACAGCAGCCACCTCCTAGACTTCACGCAGGGCCGTCAGCTGCCTTGCTGGAATCCCTCGCCCGCTTACCAACGGGCTGGAAAACCTTCAGCAGCCCCTGCTCCTCTTAGGGCTTGTGTCTCGCTTCCTACTAGAACGGCTGCTCAAACGCATCTGCCTTGTGGTAGTCTTAAAAGCCGTTTCCCCTCCCACCTGCCTTGCGATAGGCCCAGGACTTCCCCGGAAAGCCTGCTCCCCATCCATTTCTGGCACGCCTGCTTTCTCTGCCAGCAACGTTTCTCGCTGAGGCCTGCAGGGTACCACCTCTGAGTCACCATCCTCCCTCCTAATTGCCCTGTGTCTCCCCTCCTGTCCAGGCATGGAGCTGTCCCACGATAGCCCAAAGCACCTGCAGATCCAAAAGGACAGGGAAGAGGCAAAAAGCCGCCTTTCGCCGCCCAACGACGTTAGGGAAATCACCGCGGTAAGGAGCGTCTCCGTTGCTGGGACTGCCGGCCGTGGGGTCAGCATGATGCTCAGATGGACAGAAGGACCCTTTGACAGGGGGACTAACGGGTGCTTGCCATCATCGGGCAGGGGGCTCACCTTGTTCTTGAGCATGGACTAGCCACAAGTTTGTGGCCTGGCCCCCTCCCCCCCCACCAGAGCTCTGCTTCCCCACAGGAGCAGCAGAGGGGCACCCTGAGCCCAGCCGCCCACTTCCTGCCTGGGGCCATCACCCAGCCCAGCTCAACCCCTGCTCCTGGCTCTCCTGGCAGCACAGAGGCAGCACTGCCACACGCTTCTCTCCAGAGCCGCTCTCACTGCTCAGCTGAGCAGCAGCCAGCAGCACGAGGGCACTGCGTGTGATGCATCTCTCTTCCCTGCCTCCTTTCTGCTCTAGATGTTTGCAAAATACCTCCAGCCGTCGGAGAGAGCAGATCTCATTGTCGTAGCCATCAGGGCCATGAGCTGCTCCAGTGCCTTTGTCACACAGGCAGCCGCTCACATGCTGGATGTGCTGGTGACAGAGGACGCCTCTCAGCTGAAGCACGTAAGTCGCCTGCGGCTGGCATGGCCGGGGCTCGAGCCCTGCAGGGCATTGTTTTTCCTCTGGATGCAGGTCTCCCTCCCAGGCACCTAACAGCCTTTGAGGCCAGCACGGAGCAGTGGGAAGGGAAGCAGTTGTCGGTGGGAGCTGGAGAAATGCCTCCCTCCATGCCATGTGCCCTGCAGGTGGCCAACATCATGAGGTGCATGTGCAGCTGCCTGATGGCCATCAAAGAGGCGTCTGCCCGGCACAGCGTGAACAGGGCTCTTCTGGAGCTGACCTGCGCACACCCTCACGAGGCAGTCCTGAGCCTCTTGTACTGTTCGCCAGCATGCAACAGGTACGGGGCTCAGCTGCCTGCAGGGCTCAGGGCCCAGTAGCCTTGGGAGCTCATGCCATGGGGGCTACCAGAGCGGTGGAGATCTCCAGGACCCCTGCTGAGGGACTGGCCCCAGTGCTGGTGCATGAGCCAGGGCTGCAGCAGGCAGAGGTGATCAGGCCTGCCTGGAGCGCTGCTCGAGTGAGCCGCAGAGCCTGGCTACCTTGGTGCCTGCCTGCCCCATAAGGAACTGCAGCTCGGCCACGTGCTGCTGGTGGGGCAGGGCGCACTGGCTGTTACTAGCAAAGGGCAGCGGGCAGAGGCAGGGCTGGTGGCCAGCCTGGGCCCTCCAGGGCAGCCAGGCCACGGCGCGCTCAAGGCAGCCTGCTGACAGAGCGCTCGGGGCCTACAGCGCTGCCAAGGCCATGTGGCGGGTGATGGTCTCAGAGCCCAGCGCTGCAGAGAAGGTGCTGCCTGAACTACTGAGGCTGCTGGAGGACTCACCAGTGGGCAAGACATCCGCCTGCATCAGCAACAACGCGGGCATCCTTTCGTGGGCTGTGAGTTTCCAGGCGAGGCCTCCATCACCTTCAGGGCTGCGCTTGCCTCCCCAGGCAAGAGGCAGCGCTCCCTTTCGCCTTCCCCATCTGCCCCCCAAGCTGGCACCTCCCACAGGGCACACACACCTCAGGGCCATGGCCAGCAGGGCTCTGCCCAGCGTCTAGCCTCTGCTGGGCCAGTGCACTGGGCTGCCGAGCACCGCCTGGAGCCCTGCGCGCACAAGCACGAGGCCTGCCTGGGCAGCTCTCTGGCCTCCTGGGTCTCTGCATCTCCTGGCCTTCCTCAGCAGGCTGGAAGCTTGTGTTAGGGGCAGGCTTAGCGGTTGGGGCCGGGCTCAGGGCCAGGCAGGGCCCACGCACAGCCCAAGCAGGCTGCAAGGGCTGACACAGGAGATACGCGAGAGCTGCCCCCCCCCCCCCCCCCCGCCCCCAGGTTGATGTCCATGCCCACGCAGGGAGGCTCGATGGGCCCATGTCACAAACAGGAGCTGAGCCTCAAGAGCTTCCATGACTTAGCCCTGCCCAGACAGCCAGGCCGCGCGCACACTGCGCTGCATCTGCTGGGGCACAGGGCACCGCCTGAGCCTCACGCCCCAAGCTCGGCCAGGGCAACACCATCTCACCATTGACAACTGTCTCTTGGGTGTTTGTTGCAGGCAACCAGGGCGCTGCACGAGATTCTCCATCAGCCCCTCTGCCCCCAGGAGGTGAAGCTGTTTTTCCCCCAACTCCTCCTGGCACTGCTCTTCCGCATTTCCCTCGCTCTCGAGATGATGCCAGAGGAGGTTGCTGTCTTCTGGGGGCAATGCCAACAGCATCAGCCTGCTGCCTCCAGCCCCACCAGGTACTGCCTCCCACTTCCCCCACCTCTGCCCTGCACCTGGAGCCAAGGCCAGGGCTCCCAGGGTGACCTGGCCTTTCCTCTGCGGGCAGGTGCGCAGCAGAGGCCATGAAAGCACTGCTCTGCTGGGCTAACTACAAGAGCCAAGTGCTTGCCATGGAGAGCAAGGGCGCCTGGGACATGCTCCTCACTGCCGCCACCCACCACTGCGGAGTGGCTTTGCTGGCCATGTGAGAGCCCCCTCCTCCCCGCTCTCCCCTAGCCCTTCTCCCCACTGATGGGACGCCCTATACAATCTCCTTCCTCGTGGCTGACAGGCCTGCCCCAGCTCTCCACAAAGGAGCTGCACTCTCAGCCCTTGTCACTGAGGGATGGCACAGGGGAACAGCAAAGGGGTGGGTGGGCGGGTGTGTGTGTGTGTGTGTGGGGGGGGTGTCTCTCTCTGTCGCTGCCCAGCTCTGAGAGCTCCTGGAGGAGAGCTGGTGTTACCAGGCACAAAAGAGGGTGATGCACAGCAGCAGTCGCCTCCCCCACCCCCACCCCCACCCCGGGCAGCCCAGCAGGGAAGGGGCAGGAGGCACAGGGGAACACTGCAAGAGCCCACGGGGTGGGGGCACGGGGCATGACTCCACAGTGCGCAGGACATGGGCTGTGCTGCAAGGCAGACTTCAGGGCAGGAAGGGAGCTTCTCCAGCCTCCTCCACCAAAACGAGCCTCCTCATGTTGGGCACTGCCTTTCTAATGGCAAGCTGGGGTGGCAAGACACCACACCTCCAGGAGCAAATGCTGCTGCCTGCTGGAGCTGAGCACAAACATGGCCTCACCTTGCCTGGCCTGTGGGAGAACACCTAGACTGGGCAGTGCCATCCCACAAGAGGTTGGCCTGCCCTGCTCAAGGCCAACGCTACCTTCTTCCCCCTGCCAGAGAGATGAGGAAGGCCCCCAGGCCCCAGCGTGCCTACATCTTCCACCACCTGCTAGAGCTGCTCAGCAGGGAGAAGCCCTCCCATGAGATCCCTGCTATGGCTTTCCTCGTCGAGGTGAGCTCAGCGGCCAGCGGTGCATCTCTGGGGTGCCTCAAACCACTCTGCTCTCTTGTGCCCACCACTGCACCGTGGGTGGCAATGAATGGAGCAGGGTGGTGGGTGCACTCCGAGCAGTACCTCGGTCCATTTCTGGTGGGGTAATGCTTGCCACTACCTGTATTTCCTATCTATCTGCTTTGTGCCTGCTCTCCCTACTCAACTGCTCCTCAGAGGCATGACAGTAAGAGGCTGCAGCTGGTGGCCAGGCCTGGAGGAACAAGCGAGCTAGCTGCACAGCGTGCCCTGAGGCACAGGACAGGGCCACAGGGGCTCTCGCAACCACTGCTGCCTTCAGGCTGGCCCTTGCCCGGGTCTGGTGGCCTTGCCCTCAGCTGGTGGTTGGATCCAGCACTGCAGGATATGGGGAGTCCTGCAGCTTTGTCAGTCTGCCACTGCTGTGTGTGTTTCAGCTGCTGGGCTGTGCTGACCTCAGAGGAGAGGACCATCACATCCTGAACCTCTTCCTGAGATACCTGCAAAGCCAGAGCTCGGTGATGCGCAGGCTGGTGTTCAGGGGCCTCCTCAGGCTGTGGGAGAGACCCGAGATGGTGAGCGAGCGGGGACAGCCAGCTGAAGCCATGCCAGAGGCCTGGGGCTGGGCAGGAGGGGCTGGGTAACTCAGTAGCTTACAACTCAAGAGCTGTCCTCTTCCTCTGCCCACTTTGGGAGTCCTTTGGGACAGGGCCCTGGCTCTGCTGCACAAGGAGAAAGGCACCGGTGCCGGCGGCAGACCCCAGCCCTGCACCAAGCAAGCCACCTCCAAACCACCTCAGTCACAAGAATGCTGTGCTGAAGGAAATTGCACTTCCCACAGGCAAGGAAAATGCAGGCCCTGGTGCCAGCCCTCATGGAGAGCCTGCAGGACGCAGACACGGACATCCGCGAGAAGGCCCTAGCTCTGCTCAGCAGCATGATCCATCTCCTGGACGGGCAGAGGGCCAGCCTCATCGTTCCGCAGCTGGCTGAGAAACTCTTGCCACTCTTCGATGATGTAAGGCTCGGGAGAGAGTCGGGGGCCCACTGGGTCCCCCGGGATCTGATGCGGATGGCCAGCCCAGGCTGCTCCAGCCACATTGAGCCCCTTGCCCATTGTGGTTTGAGAGCAGCCAGGGCTGAGCTCCTCTCCTCTTCCTTCCCACCAGGAGTCCGGCTGCGTCAGAAACCTCTCCATCAACCTCCTGAAAGATATGATGACAATGGTAGCGGGCACCACAAGAAAACTGATGAGGAAGCAAGTGCAGAGGAGCCTGCTCCTCCTCCTCTTCCACTTGCACGACCAGGTCCAGAGCGTGGCCCAGGTGTGGATTTCGAACCTGACCAGTCATTGCAGGAGGGCAATGCTGACCCCTTCCCCACCTTGGCTGGGCCTCAGCATCAAGAGCAAAGGCTGCCGGCAGTCGCTCCCTTTGAATGGGTGTTACCTTGAGGCCCAACCTCCGGAGGCCCTGAGCAGGGCACAGAGCCTCCTCCCTGTCTCTACCAAGCCACCCACTGCCCTGCCTTCATCCTCCTGCCATGCCTCTTCCTGCACAGATGGACAGAGAGCTGAGGTCCCCTCACAGCCCCGCTCCCTCCCTACAGCCCTCCACCAGTGCGGGCCATAGCAAGAGCCCCGGCAGGCCCAGAGCTAGCAGGGGCTGAGCAGCTGGCCATTTCCCAGAGCTCCTCTACCTGCTCCAACAAGGCTCGGCAGCCATCCATGGCCAAAACAGCCTAAGCACTCGAGGCCCCACAGGCTTCCCAGCTGTCCCTGCAGGAGTCAAAAAGCCAGGGTTATGCTCTCCCCATCACGGCCCTCCTCCCCTCCCGCCCCACCACGCTCTGCCCAGGGGACACACAGGTGTCTGGGCTGGGGCATGCCCCAGCTCTCTAAGGCATGACCACCACAGCAACAGAGTTCACCCTACCCATGGCCAGGGCACTTGGCCCCTGCAGAGGGGCGCAGCACCCTCAAGGGGTTGCGAGAGCCAGCACATTGCCCAGCCTCCCCCAGCCTGGGGAGGGCAGAGACACAGACACTTGCAATCAGGGCAGAGGACCAGCCCTGCATCCCAGCTACCAAGCTCTGGAGCCTGGCCACAAGGCAACAGCAACTGAGCAGGACAGGGAGCCCAGCACCACACTGGGAAGCCCCAGGGGAGGCTCTTCTGCCCGAGTCCTGCACTGGCGTCGCTGGGACTGCAGCACTTCAGCCTCCTCCTGGCTTTGGCTACAGCTCAGCACCTCTTGGCCATCTCTGTCCTGCTGCCCTGGCAGCATGTGGCACCTGAGATGGTGGTTGCCTCACATCTCTGCCTGGGACACTGAACCCAGTGGCAGCCTTGGTGCCCAGCTGCGGCATCTTCCCACCACGGGCTAAGAAAGGCTCTGAGCCTCACCGCAAGGACGGGGGCACAGGATCTCCTCCCTTGGGCCACGGTGGCATCTCTCACTCTCTGCTGCTGTGCAGGCCTCTCAGGAAGCCCTCCTGGGCGCTGCCAAGTTCCTGAAATGGCAGCAGCTCACCTACCTCACCGAGACAGGACAGACAAGGCGCATCAGCGAGTACCTGGTAAGCACAGCCCCAAAGCACCCAGCCTGCATAAGGCCTGGGCCCCTCCAGGCCCAATGTATAGTGCAGGCAGCTGTGCCCCTCACTCACCTCTGGCGTGCTCAGGCAACTCCAGCCCACCTGGCACCTCATCATCCCTGGGGAACACTGTGGCCTCTGCTCCCTCCAAACCCGAGCGCTACGCGCCTCCTGGCCGGGCACCGTGAACGCCCTGGCAGGGGAAGGAAGGGGAGACTGCTCCTAGGTGGAGGTGCTGGCCAGCTGAGTGGGGAGGCTCGGCACCAGCCACCAACCCTTGTGCTCTCCCCAGCTGGCAAAGGAGAACAACAGAGCAGAATACCTGCGCCAGAGCCTGCGCTACCTGCAGAGCCCGCAGGAGCCCTTGCAAGAGGAAGCCGTGAGGTTCCTTGGTGAGCCACAACCCCTCCTGGGGTCCCTCCTCTCTGTCCCAGGGCAGCTTGGCCCCAGCCCTGGCTTTTGGGCTGGCAGCCAAAAGCAGGGCTGGGAAGGAGCTCTGCTGCTGGCAGTGCGCTGGGGAGCGGGATTTGTGACAGGCTCTGTGTGTGCCTAGGGCTCATTGGACGGCAGATGAGGGAGCAGGATGAGGAGAAGCTGCAGCACATTTGCAAGGGTGAGTGAGGGCAGTGGCAGGTCAGCCAGGGCTGACAGGGAGGAAGACACACCCTGGGCAGTGAGCACCCCACCCCACTGCTCTGCTCCCCTTGCGCAGCAGGGGCCTTGGGGGGAGAGGAGAGAGAGAGACTTCAGGGGTCCTTGGGACATTCCTGGCCAGGCACTTGCAGCTGAGCCATTTGTCCCCCCACTTCCTCCTGGCCATGGGAAGAGCTAGGTGGGACCGGCCCTGGCAGCAGGGGAGGGGAAGCCTGGGGTCTGTGCAGATCCAGGGGGGTTGATCTCTGCTCTGGTCCTTGCTCTTTCAGCCCTTGAAACCTTGCAGAAGAGGGCCAGGCCCTCCACTTGTTCGCTGGTGGCCCAAACCATCCTGATCCTGAGAGCTTCAAGGACAAAGTCTCCAGCCAGAGCCAGCCAAGGAACCCTCTCCTCCTGGATCAGGAACAAGTGGCAGAGGTGGCAGCGGCCTCTAAGACACAGCAGCCTTTGCTGCTGCACCTCTGCTCACTTCTGAGCCTGGCCTGCTTGGCCCATGGCCGCCACCGGAGCGCGCAAGGAACTCTGGGGGCTTCCTGGCCTCTCTGCCGCTGCCAGGCCACCCTGTGCTTGTTAGAGAAGGACATGGTAACTCAGATGGTAACTAGCTTAGCACAAGTCTAACCCTTGCTTAGCACTAGCATCTCAAGTAAATGAAGCCTGCAAGCCTCCAGGCCCAACTGTCAACAAACTCAAGAATCATTGCTGACCACAAAACCACAAGGTCAGTTCAAATCAGCTAATGAGGACACACAACTACCTAATGAGGACATACAACAGGATGCATGCAGGAGACCAGACCGGATGCACCTGGGTGGTGGTTCACCTCTGAGAGGACAAGGGACCATGGAAGACAAGGACATGGCAACCAGCCCGGGATGTAGGCCAAGACCAATCAGAAAGAGAGAGACCACCAACTCAGTAGAAACTGAACGAGACCTTCCCTGGCAGGCAGGAAAATAAGACTGTAAAGAATCTCTTTGTTCGGGGTCCCTCCTTAGAGGCATCCACCTCAAGCTCTTGCTTTGCTCTACCACCAACAAATAATCAATTCCTTTTGCTGCTAGACCTGTGCGAGACTCTGCTCCTTGGAAACCTAGGCTCAAACTGTTTCCATAGCACTGCTACACTTTCCCCAAAGCAGCAGCCCTGCCTCTTCACCACATGTCGGGATCTTTTCTTGGTGGAAACTAAACGGCAGAAAACTCAGGCCCTGAAGGAATCAGGACCATCCCGAGAGAGCTAGGACATGCACTCTTCCCGCCGGAACACGCTCACACACTGCGTCTTTGCCACAAAGCGCCAGCTACTCTGCTGGGGTGCAAAACCAAGAGGCAAGGAGAAGAAAAGCTTTCGCGTCCCCTGCTCTCTCCAGAGACGTGGTGGAGCAAGAGCAGGCCTCGCGCTCTGCAGGGCTTGGCATTGCCCATTTGTTGCCTCAAGCGCTCCATGCTGAGATGGAGGGCAACCAGGGCAGATCCCAGCAGAAAGGTCCTCCCGCGGGGTCAGTCCCTGTTCTAAACGCCCCCTCACCTTAGGACATGCAAGAGCATCTTTCTCCAGCTGGCCTCTGCCTCAACACTGGAGAGGAGAAGCTGGCAACGAATTGTAGGAGAAGGACTTTTTCCAAAAAGGGGCCGCAGGAGCAGGTGAACTGGTCATGCTGACCTTGTTGAACCATAGCTGATGTACTATTAGCCTCTTACCTTCACTGTTACCTGGAAAGCTGAGGGCAAGACGATACAGCTCTTCAAAAGCTACCTCCTTGCTGATGTGTAGACTATCTATCTTCGACAACAAACACAAGCTAATCAAGGTTGGCTTCCAACACTAGGGAAGAGAATCTTAGGTTCAACATTTTCAAATGTTAGCTTAGATGTTTATTATGCTCCTGCCATCATCAGCCCCTCTCAAAGAAGGCTTATTTACAGATGTCTCCAACCACTGCCACTTTCAGGGCTTCCAATGCATGTTTCCAGGGCCTAGCCCCTACAAGGACAACTCCTTAGCTGATGTTTCAGACACATAACTGCAGAGGGTATTCAGCTAGAGACATACATACAAATACACACCCAGAAACCAAGACAAGCAACTTGAAATGAATACAGAGAGCTTGTTTTCTGCTCGTTAACATGTATCCTGGAAGAAGGACTGAGGGTGCCAGCACACTAAGCAAAGCTTCTCTACCAAGAGAGAAGTCTCAAAGCATGGCTGGGTACTAGGTCACAATATCTCTTCCAGTGCTGCCTCCTTAGCAAACAGGAGAGAATACGCCCTTACCCTCCCACCCCCCCCCCCCAGTGAAGAAGCCTTGAAACAAAGAAAGTTGGATTATTTCTTACTAGAAAATTCTACCCAATGGGGCACGTTTGGCTGAGAGCGCTCAGTTCCAGGAACTCGCTTGCATTACTTTCTGGCCTACTCACGTACACTAGAGGATAACACTATTCCTTTTAGCTTTAGGGCTAATCACCACCAATGTACTTGTCTGGGCGAGAGAAATCTCATCGGAATACTTTCTACTAGTAGCACTCAAATTTCACTGCACCTGTTACCATCTCACTACTGCCCCCTTTCCCAAAATTCCTCCACAATGCCTTCCAAAGGAGAAGGCACAAAGAAAGTTAGCTGCTTTACTTATCCCACAGCTTGGAGCCCATCTGTGAAGGATGACAGATCTGAGGACCCCCCCCATACACGGGAGGAATGCTGTCAAGAGAAGCAGAGACTCTGCGCCCTTTAGGGCTCACAGGAGAGGATGGAGTGATTTACCATAGTTTTGGCCAAGGACGCTAACATCACCTCAACAACAAAGGACACTGCAAGATGCCTTTGTTCTAGACAAACTGCCTACATCAGCTAAGTGTAAACACTCCTCCTGTAACTGCCTGGCCCACTCCTTCTAGGTACAGGCAGCTATTGATGACTCTCAACACACTGAAATATAGGCCTAGGATGACAGCAGTGGCTTCGAGAAGCAAAGGCACAGAGTACAACTTAGAGACGTGCAGGCCTGAAGTGATAAGGCATGGGACGCAGACTCGGCACTGGAGACCTCCTGGCTATAAACTACTCAGCCAGGCGAGGATGGGGAGCGCATACGTGGTTCAGCCCAACACGAAGTCTACAAACCCAACAAGGAACAAAGGAACTCTGAAGAGAGCAGCAGGCTTGAGCTGCTTTCAACCCCCATTTTCCTTCCTGGCCACTTGACACACTCGGTGTCGCGACAACGAGGATATTCTAGAGACCGGTCAGGAGACTGATGCTGGGATTCAACTGGATATTGCAATTGCTGTGCTCTGCTAGGCGTATGCTGTTCTTTCAGTGCACTGCTGGGACACTGTGCTCAATCAAAATCCTGTGCGACTTCAACACAATTCAAATAAGTACACGTCCTATTAAGCATTAAACCCTCCACACGTGGAATATTAAAAAAACCCCAGAGCATTGGACTCTGACATGAAGTCAGAAGTGTGCAGCTGCACCCATCTACAATCCGGTTCAAACACGTACTCAGGCTCAGAAATGCTCTCAGTCATGATCGGGGCCAGTTTGGAACAGGTTACACATCAAATAGCACGCTCTGCAAAACCCCATTCGGCTCTAGTAGGGTCACGGGGGCGTACTGGTCCCAATGACTGATATGCTTTCCATTTCTTCCGTTCCAGTTTGGACCGCCTCTCTGTGTTCTCATTTCCACCCCCAGGGTTTGCCTTTCCATAAGGGCGAACATAATGGACAAGCACTAAGAGAAAACCCAGGCACACGCTTCCTCCAGGAGCCTCAAGTTCCCATCAACTGTTGCAACCTCCTTCCTTGGTTGGGCCATTTGCAGCTCTCTCATTTTTCTGGACGCGTCTGGAGGAATCCCTGCACTGCCCACTATCCACCAAGGACCTAAACATTTGACTCCCCTCCTTGGTCCCTGACCATTTTCAGGTGGAACCTCAGTTTCTGCTTTCTGTAGTGCTTGCCACACTGCTGCTGCTGCTTCCACCCCCCCCCCCACACTTTCTCAGGGGAAGGTCCTCCCATCAGAACACCATCTCTCTATTGGTGCAGTTTCCCATCTGGAGGCAGTGCGACTGTCTGTACAAGTTCAGCAAGGGCAGCAGGAGCAATCGTGGGGGAATGCTTGTCCCCCTCCTTGGGTGGGGGGTGTGTGGGGGGGGAAGTCTGGTAAAGGTATATTGCATTCCCTCCCCAGGGAAAGCCAACTCCTCTTTATCCTCTTCCTGCAAGGGGACCAGAAAGAACATCTCCTTCCTGGCTAGCGCCACCATCCAGGGGTGTGCAGCTGCTTGTAATAGAGCTGTTAACGCTGCACTATTTGGTCCAGCAGCTGTTAAGGGGGCCCTGATCACTCATTCCCAAACGCCACTTCCCCTCTGCTTTCCCAACTGGCCACAGAGGCGGGTCATATGGGGAGTGGGCTTTGGAGATCATTTGCCCTTTCTCCAAATCAGCTCTGGCTTCAGAAATCCCATTGCGCGCCGCAGCAGAGACCGGCTATTGTCATCCGTTAGCGATTTCTCAATTGGAGAGCGCAGGGCTGGGCAAAGTACACACACTAGAGCCTCCCTCTTTCTACGGGGGTTAGTATGCACGTTTGAGCTGAAGGAACACACGCCGCCAGCCAGCAGGCACCATGTTCGTCCCTTTAAAACATCGAAAGTTCAAATATATTCCAAAAAAGCCAGTAGTCGACATGCGCCTCTTGCCCGGGAGCCATGAATTAACCCTCGGCAGTTTGGCACACAACACTCGCTCCCTTCACACCGGTGATTCTAACTCTCTGCCCTCCGGGTCACACACCCAGCTCCTAGGCACCTCGTGGTGTTAGCATTGACATTTGTGCTCCTGTATCTATTACAACTTCACCAATTGTCCCTGAGGACCAACTGCAATCTAGATACATGGGCCATTATCACTTCTCCACCCATAAGCCTCCCCTTGCCCAACAGGCAGACCCAATTGCCTTTGGGCATTGCTTGGGGTTTTCCCCTTTTTTCGTTTTTTTTTTTTCCTCTTTTCTTTTTTCTTTCATGCCCTGCAAGTCCTCCCTAGGGGAGGTCTCTCTCTCTGGGAGCTGGCACTGGCAGAGTCAAAGTACGCCCCCCCCCACCTTTGGCCATTCTCTTGTTTCTGGGACGCTTCAAGCACACTCCAGACAACGCCAGTAGGCCCACCTTGAATCCTGAGGCTTTCCTCCACAGCCCATTGCTCAGTTCCCGATATCCTGTTCGCGGGTCTGGAGGCTTATTTCCCTTTGACTTAGTTCTTACTCCCAGGGGGTGCCTATATCACTGGTCTCACCCTATGAGCTCTTCCCCCTGGGGCTTCAGGTTCCCTTTTTCAGCTGTTAGATCGGTCCCAGCCCTTTTCATGCCTGGGCTTAACCTTGCCATGCATGAATTCGGCCCACGCAGGGAGTTGCCTGGGCAGGTCCTTGTCACCTAGTCTTTCCTTGCATTCTGCAGCTGTTCAGTTGTCAAAGGCAACAACTACTCAGCTGCCTTCCTACCTTCCAGGTCTGTCTTTAGCTCCTGCTCCTTTCTATTCCCAGTCTCCCTTTCTGGATACGCAGCTTCTAAACAGATACCTCTTGCCGAGAATGCCTCTCCCTTGTCCATCCCTTGTGTGGCCCCCAGTTACCTTCAGGCATTCTTCAGCAGCTTCCCAATTCTGCTCCTTGCCACCGAGCCCACTCTTCTGAGAAGGGACTTGCGTTCACTCCATACCTCCATCAAGAACTGGCGATACTACTGCCCCGTGCATATATTAGAAAATAGCTGAGCACACCTTCCCGCATCTTCCCTCAACCCGGGCTTCTTGCTTCCCTGCAATGCTAAATCACTCGGGCTCCAGCCTTGCTTAGTAAATACAGGCAGCACTGGAACAGAGCAGGGGGAGCTCCCCCTGCTACGCCCGGCTGTAACACTGCCAGATTAGGTAAAACACTGGCACCCCTAGGGGAGAGTCCAGCAGCTGGCAGAGTAGAAGTAGGAGAAAGAGAGAGAGAGAGCAAGTGACAGATAAATCTCTAGGAGGCGAGAGCAAAGGGGTATAAGGGTGGAGCGGTTGCTGCGGGTACATTGCGCAGGATACTTGCGCCTACTACGGCCAGAGTCACTCTTTGCGGGGTTCCCCTCTTCTTTTGCCTCAGGTGCTGGCGGTCCCACGCCCAGCTGTCCCACACGGACCAATCTCCCATTGGAATGAATGAAACATATGGAACAGCACTACAGACTCTTCCCATCAGTTACTCAAGGGTCGATGGAACAGATCAGTCTGGTGCTACGCTCCCCCTGCTGAGCTCACACATCCCCAACACACTACTGCCAAAACTACAACATTTGAAAAGTACTGTTACCTAATAGACATTCATATCATAACAAATGCAACTCTCAACATGATTGGCCACATCGTCTTACCATCCTTCCCCCCCCCCCCCAAAGAGATCCACAACTGCTTCTTCTGATAAGTTCATGCAACGAGCATCAACAAGTAGCTGGGCAACTGGACTTCACCGACAGAAGCTTGAGCATCAACAGCATATCCAGTGATCTCTGCACTCCTCAGTTTCTAAAGCTGGCTACTCTGCCACACTGCAAAGACATCCATTGGACAATAAGCACATACAAGTAGAAATACAGCAAAGCACACATGCTAACTCTATTGCATGGCAGCACTACAAACATTCTCAAAGGTCATCCAAGCAGCAGCAGCACAACTCACAAACTGGGCTGTAAGAAAAAAATAATTCACACCTAGAGATTACATTTCAGAGAAGAACATCACTTAGGGTAGACTCAGGACAGGTCACACGTGGAACAGAGGGAAGCCATCTTGCGGACTCCAAAGCATACCAATTCTGCCCAACGCTTGGCATTTCAGCATCGCGAGTCGAGCTTCTCACATTACTCCCCAACTAGCCTTGCAGTGAATAAACACGGTCCCACAAAGAGACGTTAAACGTTCCTTAACCCGAGAGCTTCAAGTCTTTCAGGATAACCGAAACAAACAGAGCTGGGAAGGAGGCACTCAGAAGGTTCACCAGGCTTACCTCAAAATCCTGCTACAGTAAAAGAAAGCTGATATAGCAATTAATGCGCCAAGTCACACTTACAATTAATTCCTTGCAGTGGCTTCGAGGACAGATGCCTCAAACTAGGGCATCATTTTAAAAAGCAAGCTATCGGATTCCCTGCGCATAAGGAACCTCTCCTAGTTACTCTCTTATTTTATAGTCTAGCCTTCTAGCTTAAAACGTCAGTCTTGGCCACACTAACATGCTAGGAGGGAACAAAGAGTCATCGGAAGGCTGCACATAAACGCTCCCTGCATTTAGTGGTGGGGAAGAATCACCATTTACTGAAGCTGAAACATCAACATCCCGAGAATTAAACAACTCGACAGCATGGCATTAACTTCCAGCGCCAAACTCACACCACTCTATGCTTTTTACATCTTTGGTTTATCTATGCATTACTAAAACTTCTCCATCTGAGCTGGCCACCAGTCGTCAATAAAGGCGTCTTCACGCGTGTCGAATGATCTTCCCATTCTGCAGAAGCCTTACTTCTCCACCTTCTTGTTTGCTATGCTCACAATTCTCACTTCCATCCACAAAATAAGATCAAGAGCATCTCACAGGTTACCACACAGATTGAAACAGCACTCAACCAGGTACCTTTGGAACCTAACAGCAACTTTCAGTCCACCGCACGCTGCTCAGAAAAATCATGCCGCACTGCAATACCCTCTTTGCTCTCTGCCTGCAACTTCAGGGAACACTCCCAGCTGCTCCTAGCAGCCACACTTTTGGAAGGAGAACATACAGAAACTTGGCCCTTTTCATTTAAAAAGGCAAAAGCCAAGAGAAGAGAGGACTCTGCTGCTGCTAAAATTCACCTGGACTCCAACACCTGAAGAAGAAACACTCTCCAACTTGGCTCAAGGACAAGTGTTTTTTCAACCAGCCACAAACGCACGCGCATACCACTTCTCCTGACAACCAGGAAGGGAATCACTTCCCCCAGCAGTACGCCGACTAACGGAGTCCAAGGGGAGGAACACCAATTCCAGTTAACGTAACACGCAGGCCAAGAAGTTGTTTGCAACTGGAGACTAGACCTTGCAGCCGCAAAACACGCTCCACTCCTACAACTGCGGTTCTTCAGCATAAAAGGTAAAGGATGCTCCTACTAGACACCTTCAACCACCTCTTTCTAGAGTCACATTTGTAATTAAATATGAAGAGGCCCCTGGGATTTCAGGAAAAAGCTACTCCAGTCAGGTTACTTGGAGCACAGCGACTACAACTACACACTCATTTAGGACCCACTTTCTGGGTCTTTAGCCATGACAAAGTACACCTGGCATTACCCCTAAAACTAGCAAAAACGGAACTCGCAAAACGAGTAAGTTGATTAGCACTTCCGGAAGCACGCGCCTGCTTTGAAAAACAAGACCTTGCCATAACTGCCATGCTCCATCCTGTACAGTAAAGGCAATTGAAGTCAGCAATACTCCTTTCCTTGCTACTCTTGTCACATATCAACACTTGCTTTTTAGAGCATCACATGGAAAGAGCCGTTTGCTTTCCAGCTGTTCAAAGAAATCCCTTTACAAGGCATTACTCACTTCGTTAAACTAAGACTTCATCGCAAAGCTGAACCCAAACAGTCCCAGAGACACTTCCCTTGGTGACCGAGAAACACACAAACACCTTAGACCAGACTGCCAAACGAAGGTGGAAAGTTACTCACGCCCACAGCACAAAGTTACCACACAGAGCACCACTGCTGTTAGAGCAGAGGAAGGCAGCCATTCTCCCAACCTGCTCTCAGCAAGTTCTCTGGTTTCCCTGGATTACTCCAGTCTCCTTCCTCAGTCAACAGACCACCGATCAGCCACACATAAACATCCCTAGGAAAACAAGTCAGACAACTCACTCCTCACGCTCCAGCCAGAGGGTCACCCCGGCTACTGGTTAAGAGCAGAGAGCAGCAACCCTTCAACCATCAAGCTGGAAGAAGGAGTGCCTCAGAACTAGTCCCAGAAACAGGGCAGCGGAACAGGCCAGACACCAAAATTCCCATACGGGGACACATGGGACACTCACCCTCACAAACGCCATCGTTCGAGACTCCGGCCATGAAGCACAAGACACAAACCTTAACTAGCAGCCTGAGCTGCCTCCAAACTAGAAAGAAACTGGCACCGCTTCCACATTTCGGTCTGCAGAGGCAGAACAGTAGCACGCTCCAAAAAGCATAGGGAGTGCTGAAGAAATTGCGTTGGCCAGATGACTGCTAGACAAGCCTTCACCAAAAGGCAAACTGACCCAGAACATGGAAAAATAGCTACCAACAAACTCACGGAACCTTAACTTCTACAGTTTTGTACCTGGGAAGAGAGAGAGAGAGAGAGAGAGAGAGAGAGAGAACAGTTAACAGCTTTCATGTTACTCTAGGCAAAGGCAGATCAAGTCAGCACTGTCATCGGTCAGAACTACAGAGACTAGCTAGGCTCCATCAAGCCTCTGCACCAACCACGTCACAGGAGTCATCACCATTACAAGAAAGGCAAAAAGCAGACCCAGGATCAGCAGAGTTTGCATCAGCTACGTTACATGACTGACGAGTTCTTTACACAGCACTCAGCATAGCCAGGACCCCTTTCTCAGGCTGATATTTAGCGAACACACAAGACGAGAGAGTTATCCACAAGTAAAACTGCTACTGTGAACACTGTGCAAACATTCAGAATTTAGTATTCCAGCAGTAATTAGAGCAAACCAATTAGTGACCATTACCTCAAGAACACAAATTCATCTGCACTGATACTCTAAGCTATGGACAGCAAACTCAGAACCCCTGGGGGAAAAGCATCTGCAAATAGAGATTCCCTACCTCTTGTTATTCACAGCAAGGTAACAGCTGTGCTGGAAAATATATCCCAGCACCCAAATTACTCTCTCCAGCTTAGATTCAGTGCTAACATATGCCCAGAACTGGCCAGTTAAGGCAGCACTGGCCAGGCAGTCCACGCAACCGACTACTACTTTCCCAAGTAACCCTTCTAAACACTTTCCTTTGAACTGCCTAAAAAAGCCTCATAACAGTAGAGCATGCTCCTCAACAGAGGCAAACTGCCTCTCTTCAAGACGCTTGACAGCTTTTTAATTCTTCAAGCAGTTTGCTAGCTAAAACATCCCTAAACTAGACTGCCAAAAGGGTCACGTCCTAATTCCACAGCACACAAATTGCAACGCTGCTTTTATTAAACGTGTACCAGCTTACCAGCCACAATAGGCAGTTAGGAAAGCTGCATCGTTATTAGACCTGAAGCAATTGCTGGCATGGTAGGAGTTAATTCCCTTGCCACTTCCCCATTTGTCCCTTGGCTCCTTACAACAAAGGGCTAGTTCGGCAATACACCAGCCAGTTCACAACTGCCTGGCCATTTTTAGATATGGCGATACATCTCTTAAACTACTCCATATGATCCATAACAAGACTCAAGTAGATGAGCATAGGCAAAAAATACATTTTCGTATCGCAGCTCTAGGCTCAAAAACTTAACACGTGATGCACTGGTGCCAATGCATACTTTTCTTAAGAGCCTGAACAGACTTGATGTCCAGCTTCACTTCTTTTAAAAAAAACATACTTCCACATGCAGTACTTCTGGTTAACCCGAGATCCTCCATGACCATTCCTACCTACCTGAACACTTCCATTGCCAAATATTACCTTTAACAGGCCACATAACAATTACAATATACTCCGGGTTATTCCTTGGAAGAACATTCAAGGCGTGATTTACTAACAGATGCTTAAGCAATCAAGATCTTTACCCAGATTAAGAAACAAGGACAATTCTCTCTCTCTCTCTAAGAGAAAGACGTTCAATTTTAGATTTTAGCTTGAAGCTTTCATTTTTCTCCACAACTCCTTCCACTGTCATTTTAGGACTTAACTCAGGAATGAATGTAGCCTACATAATCATTAACCAACAGACTAGGATACATCTGGCAGGACAGGAAGACAACCAACCAACCCACCCACCCACGCACAAGTCAATAGGTGTGACATCCCTGACTGGCCTCAGGGTCCAAAAAGGGCAACCGAGGATTGCCCACTTTTATAAGGAGTCTGGCAGTCCGGCAAATCTCTGCGAAACAAGAGAAACAGATTTTGATAAGAACACGCTGTTCTGCTAGAAGCTTCTTTACATTCCCCTAGGAAGACCTCACCTATTACCACCATTTAGAGGGTATACTCTGAAAACAAAGCTTTACATACTAAATCTGAACTCAAAGGGTCAACTGATGCCAGCTGGCCAAGGTTAAAAGTGACTCAAACTAACCCAGATAGGTTGGAAGGGACCTCTGGAGATCATCTAGTCCAACCTCCCTGCTCCAGCAGGGTCACCTAGAGCATATTGCCCAGGATCACATCCAGACGGCTTTTGAAGATCTCCAGCGAAGGAGACTCCACCACCTCTCTGGGCGACCTGTTCCAATGCTCTGTCACCCTCACAGTCAAGAAGTTTTTCCTCAGGTTCAGATGGAACTTCCTGTGGTTCAGTTTCTGCCCATTGCCTCTTGTCCTGTCACTGGGCACCACGGAGAAGAGGCTGGCCTCATCCTCTCGACACTCCCCCTTCAGATACTTGCACACATTGATGAGATCCCCTCTCAATCTTCTCTTCTCCAGGCTCAACAGGCCCAGCTCTTGCAGTCTTTCTGCAGAGGAGAGATGCTCCAGCCCTCTAATCATCTTGGTAGCCCTCCGCTGGACTCTCTCCAGGAGTGCCATGTCTCTCTTGCACTGGGGAGCCCACAACTGCACCCAGGACTCCAGGGGAGGCCTCCCCAGGGCTGAGGAGAGGGGCAGCATCACCTCCCTCCACCTGCTGGCAACACTCTGCCTAATGCACCCCAGGAGACCATTGGCCTCCTTGGCCACAAGGCCGCATTGCTGCCTCATGCTTCACTTGTTGCCCACCAGCACTCCCAGGTCCTTCTCGGCAGAGCTGCTTGCCAGCAGGTCAACCCCCAGCCTGTCCTGCTGCCTGGCCTTCTTCCTCCCGAGGTGCAGGACCCTGCACTTGCCTTGGTTGAACTTCAGGAGGTTCCTCTCCACCCACCTCTCCAGCCTGCCCAGGTCCCTCTCCATGGCAGCACAGTCTTCTGGTGTGCCAGCCTCTCCCCCCAGTTTAGTATCAGCAGCAAACTTGCTGAGGGTGCACTCTGTCCCTTCCTCCAGGTCATTGAGGAATACATTGAACAAGACTGGACCCAGGACTGACCCCTGGGGGACACCACTAGCCACAGGCCTCCAACGAGACTATGCACTACTGACCACAACCCTCGGAGCTCGGCCATCCAGCCAGTTCTCAATCCACCTCACCGTCCACTCATCTAGCCCACACTTCCTGAGCTTACCTAGGAGGATGGGATGGGAGACAGTGTCAAAAGCCTTGCTGAAGTCCAGGGAGACAACATCCACTGCTCTGCCCTCATCTACCCAGCCAGTCATTCCGGCATAGAAGGCTATCAGATTGGTCAAGCATCATTTCCCTTTGGTGAAGCCATGCTGACTCCTCCTGATCACCTTCTTGTCTTCCACATGCTTAGTGAGGACCTCCAGGAGGAGCTGTTCCATCACCTTGCCAGGGATGGAGGGGAGGCTGACAGGCCTGGAGTTTCCTGGCTCCTCCTTCTTGCCCTTGTGGAAGACTGGCGTGACATTGGCTTTCTTCCAGTCCTCAGGCACCTCTCCTGATCTCCAGGACCTTTCCAAGATGACAGAGAGTGGCCTAGCAACAACATCCACCAGCTCCCTCAGCACTCGTGGGTGCATCCCATCGGGGCCCATGGATTTGTGGATGTCAAGTTTGGACAAAAGATCTCTAACCCGATCCTCCTCCACCAAGGGAGAGTCTTCCTTTCTCCAGCCTTCCTCTCTTGTCTCCAAGGTCTGCAATTCCTCAGGACTGGCCTTAGCAGAAAAGACTGAAGCAAAGAAGGCATTCAGCAACTCTGCCTTCTCCATCTCCTTCGTCACCAGGGCACCCGCCCCATTCAGCAGCGGGCCCACGTTTTCCCTAGGCTTCCTTTTGCTATGGATGTATTCGAAGCAGCCCTTCTTGTTGTCCTTGACATCCCTTGCCAGATTTAATTCCAACTGGGCCTTAGCCTTCCTTGTCGCATCCCTGCACGCTCTGACAACGTCCCTGTATTCCTCCCAAGTGGCCTGTCCCCTTTTCCACATTCTGTACACTTCCTTCTTCTCTTGGAGTTTGGCCAGGAGTTCCTTGCTCATCCATGCAGGTCTCCTGCCCGCTTTGCTCAACTTCTTCCTCAGAGGGATGCACTGATCTTGAGCCTGGAGGAGGTGATGCTTGAATATGAACCAGCTTTCTTGGACCCCTCTTCCTTCTAGGGCCCTGTCCCATGAGATTCCCCTAAGTAGGTCCCTCAAGAGGCCAAAGTTAACTCTCCTGAAGTCCAGTGCTGCAATCCTACTCATTGCCCTGCTCCCTCCTCGTAGGAGCCTCAACTCCACCATCTCATGGTCACTGCAGCCAAGGCTGCCCCCCAACCTGCACATCTCCAACTAGACCTTCTTTGCTCGTTAGTACAAGGTCTAGCATTGCACTTCTCCTCGTTGGCGTCTCCACCACCTGCGTCAAGAAATTATCATCAATCCTCTGCAGGAACCTCTTTGACTCTTTGTGCCTAGCTGTGCTGCCTTGCCAACAGATGTCAGGGTGGTTGAAGTCTCCCATGAGAACCAGGGCCTGTGATCGTGAGGCTACTTCCAGCTGTCGGTAAAAGGCCTCATCGATGACCTCGTCCTGACCAGGTGGCCTGTAGTAAACCCCCACAACAGTGTCACCCATGTTACCCTGCCCTTTAATCCTTACCCATAGGCTCTCAACTTGCTCTTCATCCACCCCGAGGCAGAGCTCCATACATTCTAGTTGCTCTCTCACATAAAGAGCAACTCCACCACCTCGCCTTCCTGGCCTGTCTTTCCTAAAAGGCACATAGCCATCCATGACAGCATCCCAGTCATGTGAACTATCCTCCCACCATGTCTCTGTCACTGCAGAAACCTGGTTTCACCAGGAAGCCACAGTATTGCAGAAGTTAGTCCTTTTTTTTTCTTTCCAGGTACCAACATGATTTCCAGCAGGAGAATATCAAGGACAAAACCCTCACAGGAAAGCAGGAAACTCTCTCCGGCACAAAAATAACTACTGCTAGCTGCTGTTAAGACTCTCGAGTCTAGCGAACCTCACCTTGTACACCTCCCTGACAAAGCTACTCTCATGCAACATCCATACCCTTCAACCAGCACTCACTTTCACACTACTACTCACTGAAGGACTGATCCCCTGCTGAAGGAAAGTTCTTCTAGCCCCAAGCACCTGCTTTTTTTTTAATTTTATTTTGTCCTGCTCAACAACTGACCCCTAGAGACCAGCAGAAGTGAGGAATTTCTATCAAGCCCTTGCCGACATTACAAACAAACACTACACAAGTTGTAAACCAAGAGAGAGCATTCAGGCAGAACTAAGGTGAAACGCAGGCATGTCATTAGTCTGCTTTCAGGCACAGTCATTTTTTCCAGAAAGCCTGCACAAATGCCTAGAACTACAACAACATGCTATTATGTCTATTACATCCAATGAACCTGAGCATCAAGTGGCAAGTCATGCATGAGGCACCTGCAACCTCTCTAGCCCATTAATAGGGCTTCACACCTCCATGTCCTCTCTCCCATGCATCATCTTCAGAAGCTGCTACAAAACTCTACTTTAAGACAATACATGCATGCAACAAGGCAGCAGTTCAAAAAGCAAGGCTCAGCCCTCAACATCCTTTCTTTACTTTTCTCCCTCCCTACAGGTAAAGCCACTTAGCACTTCATAACTGCTAGCCAAAGGAAATGAGACAACAACCACCACCACCACGAACCATGCTTTACATGGGTAACTCACAACTTACAACCACTAAGGCAGCAACTGTGCTTTAAGGCTTCAGTCAGGTCGCTTCAAGGCCTGAGATTCTACAGCACTACTTCCCTACTCTCCCACATCTACTAACATGTCATTTAGAAACTGCTTCCAACCTACCTACTAGCCAAACACTGCTCTGAGAAGCTCACACTTGTCAGGCAAATCCTCCTGCATTTACTGCCCCATGACAAAACCAATATGCTACCTTGGGGTCTTGGGTCATACAAACTTTGTACTTCCACTACCATTAGGAGAGCAGGAAGAGAGAAAGAAAAAAAGAAAAGGGGGAACATTTTAGTTTCCTCTACACTAAAAAGCTATAGAGAAACCTCTAACCCACAACAGAGACCTTCAGCTATAGAAAACTCAAAGTAGCTCAAGTCTTGCCAGTGAAATAGCCACACACCTCTCTTGGAATCACAATTCCAAAACCAACATCCCCTATTGTCCAAACAGGAGAAGCATCTCATGTTACACCAGGTCACATGCTTACAGATCTCCAAGAACCTTGACCACCTTTTTAAAGCCAGTCCTGAAACTTTTTCTTCTACCTCAGGTCAACCCAGAGGTTTACTGAAGAGCAATGTTTGGCAGCTCTTACTTCACTAGAACCACAGGTGAAACCACGAAAAAACATCGAGGGCAAGTATTTCATTTGTGACTCGCTAAAACTGATTTCTGTTCAACAATGACAGCACTGGGCAATATCTTAAAGTCACTGCTTTTACACAGGCCAGTATACTCAAGTAACACCAGGAGACAACAGTCCTGTCTTTCCAAACAAAGTCTAAATAGTTCCTGTCACATTAAAAAAGCCAAGAGGAAAAAAAAAATTGTTGCCTAGCTACAATACTAGTTCCTAAACCATTTCAGCAGCTCTAAATCCAGATGATAGCTTGCATTGACTCAGAACAAGAATAGTACATGCAGCTGCTAGTCATTGGCTGAGATAGAGCCAACTCTCACAGGATCTCGCCCAGCAAACCCCAGTGAAACTCCACAATGGCACAGGAGACAGGAAACACCTAACAGCAAAAGAGTTCCTCCAAGATCAACGCATTTTAACCATGCCAGATCGCTCTCCTTCATCCATGACGCCTAACACACCCTTTTCCAGGCCATTTCCACATTCCAAGCCCAAACCGCACATAATCTGTTCCAAGTTATGAACACTGACTGACAAGTGTCAATATGCCATTCAGGTTTTCCTCGGAAAACACAAGCAACTGCTTCAGCATTGCTTCCCTTTTCACTCCTCCTTCCCATACAAGGGGTCCATAGCTAACAAACACAACATATTTGCATCACCCACTGTGTGAGTGGGTAACGTGTCAAACACCAGTCAGCTTGCTTGCCTATTAGCAAGTCATGCTCAAAAGCAGCAGATCTAGAGACCTTCATTCCACCAATATCGCAATGGAAAGCTACTCTACTCCCAAGACCTGAACTGAAAGATCCATTTCACACCCAAACAAGCAGCAAGTTTAAGCCAGTCCAAACTGGTCCCCTACTGCAACTTCCCAAATGGACACAAGTTGCTACACATCTTCTCTTAACCTTCCAGGAAAATCAGCTGCTCCCCTCAACCCTTTCCACCCAAAACCTTTCTCCCACAAAATACAGTTCTGCAAGGATCACAAATACAAAACGCGACCTAGACACACCAGTCGCAAGCAACAACACAAAAAGACTCCCCTTAGTCATTGCCTAACTTCTTGGCCTTCAGCAGCAAGCACCAGCTCTTTCTTCTCTACTCGACCTCTAGATTTGCACAGGCACAAAGACAACTGGAGGCATTTCAGTAGCCAGTGTTGCCTACCTCTAAAGCATTGCAACCCACACAGGTAACACCAAGTCATCTTAACACAGCCAACGCTCTTAAGCCTAGCCTTCCCTTCACACAGGAACTTGCCTCATCAACAATCACAGTTATCACTGCCATACATTTTAGAGGCTACGCGTCCAATCAATACATAAATCAATCAGTTGCAAGCTCAGCCTTAATAGCTTGAACATGCAGCACTTCAGCGCTTCAACTCTTCACAAAGCATCACTTCCACTGGATGCCCACACTGCCACTTTCCACTAACATCGTCTCTCTCATTGCCCAGACAGAACTTGGCTTGCTTGTAAAGCTTCCTCACATGGCATAGCTCCACTCTTTTCTCTTAGAACAAGTACTCCAGAAAGCTTAATTGCCACCAGCAGAAAGCCTCAGCACTCTATCTATCACCTCCTCTAAACCCCAGCAGGAACCAATTAACATCACAAGAGAAAGCACTCAGCTAAACCTCAGCACCAACCATGCCCTCCTCTATCAAACTACCATTCCTGCCTGCTTTAATACCAGCACCATTGGCTGCAACATCAACAAGCTTCCAGAAGGCAGCAAGGTCCCTCTACCATAACAGCTGGACCTCAGCCTACCTTCACCTGCTGGAATAACTGCACTTGCACCCAAGAAGGCCAACAAGTCTTCTCAAAGACAAGCATTGCAGTCCACCTCTTACTCAAGCATGCAGCTGAAGCAGCCCAGCAATCCTCTGCAGCCATGCCCTGACTCACTACCACACACCCTAGGCTCTCAAACCAGGACTGCTTCCTTCATGCGCCAACATCTCTGCTCAACACACTGAGCAGTTGGCTTACTCAGCATACAAGCACCTACATGACTCATAGGTCAAGAGCATACTACTCCTTCACAGGAGAAGCACATCCAATAGCCAAATAGCCTGAGCAGCTCAACATGGGATGCTTCTCACCAAGCATACAGGCCCTGTAGCACACTGCCTCTCACACTCACTCACTGACACCTGCTTTCAAACATTTGTTTATTCCTGCACTTGGGGGTGGAGGGGGGGAGGAAGAGTGGTCATGTCACTGGGAAACCTATTCCCCCAAGCACACTATCTACTTTTGCATTTAAGTTAAATGAGCAAAACTTTTAGCCTACTGTCTGACATCAGCTTAGGGCATACTCAGTACTGGCAGAAGAACAGATGATTGTTTGCCCAAAGAATGCATTTCCCCTCCCCCCACACCCATTTCATTGTCAACAACAACAACAATCACCACCACCACCCCCCACACTAAACACTCATTCCCACCTCCACTCCCTGGGCCACAACAAAAGGAGGTCAAAAAACAGATGAACCCACTCCTTTCAGCAGCACTCCTGTGTCAAGGGGCTCCAACTAGCACCTTCAGTCTTTGCAAAAGGCTCCACGTCATACATTAGTACTATCAAGACTGGCACTACACTCCAATTGCACAGCCTATCAAGGGCAACATATTACAGTAGACCTGAACGACTCCAAGGGACCCAAAGCAACAAACAGCCAATTAGCAGCTCCAATACACATTGCCTCCACTTTCTTGGGCAGGCACACAAAGTTCAACTTCAGAATGGTCTTCGAGAAAACTAGTTCTAGCACAAACCCTCTCTCTAGCCTGGCCTTACTTCCCCTCTATCAGGGAACACACAACAGTAATCAAATCAGGTTCAATCCCCCCCATCCCCCCACCAAAAAAAAAACCCAACAGACAAAGTAACATGACCCCACATCAGGAATAAGCCTCTCGACTCCCATGGGCCAAGCACCACTGCCCACCCCTCACTTCCAGACACAGCCACAGGGCAACCACAACTACTCCACTGCCTTCACCCAGAACCTCCCTTCCCCCCCCCCACTAAACAAATGCACCTGACCCAGCTCCCTCTCAGCTCCACCCATTTCAAGCCCACCAGCTGAAAAGCAGCCCCCCAGACACCTTCCCCATCACTTCAGCTCACCTCCTTTGACACCTAGTCCAAAGGCATCTTCCACCACATGTACTTGCACACCCTCTCCCACAAACTCCTGCTCACTACTGCACTCGAGGGAGCGACATACACCCAGGCATGAACAAGACACAGGCTCCCCGCACCACACTGCAAGAGCTCTTGGAGCAATCCTAGGCAGCACACTGACAGAGCCAGTTTGAACAAGGTGCAAACACTCAGGCAGTCCCTTCCTTTCACTAGCATCCATGCAAAACCTTACCCAAGGCACACACACCTCTGCCATCACTACTCCCCTCAATACCAAACATCACATCAGCTGAAAGCACCCACTCCACTGCTGCTCCTCAACTCCCACCAGGCAACCGAGCTCAAACAACGTGCTCAGGCACAGTTCAAACCAACACACCCCCATCACAGAAGTACACACACAAGAGGCAACACTGCTAGCACGCACCAGTCGCGCTGTGTCGACCTTCAGAGCTCGACGCACCAGCCACCGCTAAAGGTGACTAGCTGGAAAACCCACCTCTCGCTCCAGCTTACCCAGCTCTGTCTCCGGCGCACACAAACACCACTTCAACACCACCCACAGGACAGGCGAGCTGGAGCCAGGCCACACACGCTCACGCCGCCCCCGCCCCGCCCCAGCAGCCCCCAGGCCGCCTCCTGCCCCCGCCCCGCCCTCCCCACCTCGCCCTTCTGCCCGCTCTCCTCCTCGCCCGCTCCGCTCCGCGCTCCGCCTGCCCGAGCTCAGCAGCTCCTCGCCGCCCGCCCCCCGCCCCGCCTCGCTCTCCAGCCTCCCGCCGCCGCCGCCTCCCGCCCAGCGCCCCGCAAACGCCCCGCGCTCCCACCCCCCCGCCCCGCCCCGCCCCCGACCCTGCTCCTACTTCCCCCACCCCTTTCCCTGCCGCCCTTCAGCTCCCTTCCCCAGGCGGCGGGCGAGCAGGCGGCCGACGCAAACGCTCCCCCGTCCAGCGGCGACGCACCGGCCTCCTCAGCCGGGCGCCGGGCGACACCGAAGCCCCGCTCGGCCCCGGCCCCGGCCCCGCCCGACCGGCCGCCGCAAACCCTCCCCGGCCCGCCCGGCACCGACCCCGCCGCCTCCCAGCACCAGCACCAGCACCAGCACCATCCCCGCAGCCGCCAGCACCTTCGCGCAGCCTCCCGGCGCAGGCGCCGCCGCCCTTCGGGCCCCGAAAAGCCCCTTCGCCGCCCCCCGCCCCCTTCCCCTGCCGCTACCGCCCCCGAGCCCTGCCCGCCCGGCTGCGCCACGACCCACCGCGTGTCCCGCAGCCTGCCGCTCTCCAACTGCGCCGCGCCGCGGGGCCGGACGGGGCGGGATGGGGAGCCCTCCCCTTCCGCTCCGCCATCTTCGCCGCCAGGCGCCCCCCCACAGCCAGCCACCCCGCCGCCATCTTCGCCGCCGACCACACCCTTCCGCCCGGCCAGAGGCGGGAGCGGGGCGCCAATCAGCGGCGGGCGGCGCGCAGGCGCCCTCCAATGGCCGAGAGGCAGCTGGCCCGGCCGGCCAATCCCCGCGGCGGCCCGGGCGGAGGGCGGGAGGGAGCGGAGAGAGGCCGGAGATGGCGTCCGGCGGCCGTGGGCGCCGCCGAGCGGGCGGGCGGCGGGGCGGGGTCTGCCGGCGCCAGGGACGCGGTCCCCGCTGTCCCCCCTCAGTGTCCCCCTCGCTGTCCCCTCGACCCCGTCCACCCCTTGTGCCCGCCCGCCTTGTGCCGCTCGGGCGCCTCGGCCGAGCTGCGGCTCTGGTGGGGGCGAAGGGCGAGAGCGGGCCGAGGGGCCCCTGGCAAAACAAGTGGGCCGGGAGCTGCTGGGCTCGGGGGTTGGTGGCCCTGGGCGAGGCGGCCAGGAGAGCAGGGTGGTCGGCTGTCGGTGGCGGCAGAGGGCAGCGGGGAGGGCAGGCGCCGTGCGCGGGCAGGGCAGGGGCTGCGGGCAGGGCAGACAGGAAGCGGCGGTGGCTGGCGCGGGCCTGGAGCGGCCGGTGCCGAAGGCCAAGTGCTGGGAGCAGGTTGGGCTGTGCGCAGGGTGCCGCCAAGCGAGGCGGGAGGGTGCGTTGCGGGGGAGCGCTGCCCCCGAGGCGCTGGGGTGTCCCGCGAGGCCCGAGGGGGTGGGCTGCGCAAGGTTGGGTGTCGGCGAGGGCGGCGAGGCTGGAGGAGGCGCGGGTTGGGGGGCTGCTGTCCACGGAAAGGCCCGGCCGTGCGAGAGGGTCCCTAGGAAAGCTGCGCGTGGCCTTGTTGTGCTTGGTTTTGGCAGGCGGTGCGGTGAAGCGGAGCGCTTGGAGGGGGAAAGGCGGTGTGTGGAGCCTGTGGAGAGCGGGTGCCGGAGAGGCGGAGGCGGCGCTGGAGGTGCTGGTGCTGGCAGGGCCGTTGAGGGCAGAGGTGGCTTGAGGTGAGGTGGGAAGCAGAGGAAGAGGCTGTGGCTGGGTGTGGGACGTGTTGGGCTGTAGAGCTGCGTTGCCATGTTGCCTGCTGCCTGGAGAGTGGAGGTTGGCTGTACTGGTGCTGGACCTGGGGGGCTGGTGGGCTAGGGTGGCGTGGTGTGGGGGCTGGGAGGCTGGTGCAGCCTGGTATGGCCTACTGCTAAGTCTGGTGGGCTTGGGAGACCACTCCGTCGGGCCTGAAACCACTCCGTCGGGCCTGAAACCACTCCGTCGGGCCTGAAACCACTCCGTCGGGCCTGAAACCACTCCGTCGGGCCTAAAAGCAGTGCGTCGGGCCTAAAAGCAGTGCGTCGGGCCTAAAAGCAGTGCGTCGGGCCTAAAAGCAGTGCGTCGGGCCTAAAAGCAGTGCGTCGGGCCTAAAAGCAGTGCGTCGGGCCTAAAAGCAGTGCGTCGGGCCTAAAAGCAGTGCGTCAGGGCTGAAACCGCTCCACCAAACTTAAAACCACTGCATCCGACCGAAAACCACTCTATCGAAGCTGAAACCACTGTGCCAGGACCAAAACCACTCCGTTGGGGCTGAAACCACTCCACCAGGGCCAAAAGCACTCGACTGACCTTAAAACCACTCCATCAAGCCTAAAACCATTGCGTCAGGGCTGGAACCACTCTGCCGAGCCTAGAACCACTCCGTCGGGGCTGAAACCACAGTGCTGGGGCGGAAACTGCTCCGTCAGGCTGAAAACCACTCCGCCGACATTAAAACCACTGCGCTGAGCCAAAAACCACTGCGTCGGGGCTGAAACCACTCCGCCAGGGCCAAAACAACTTGGCTGACCTTAAAACCACTCCATCAAGCCTGAAACCACTCCGTCGGGGCTGAAACCACTCCGCCGAGCCTAAAACCACTCCGTCGGGGCTGAAACCACTCCATCGGGGCTGAAACCACTGTGCCAGGGCCAAAACCACTCCGCTGACGTTAAAACCACTCCATCAAGCCTAAAACCATTCCGTCAGGGCTGGAATCACTCCGCCGAGCCTAAAACCACTCGGTCGGGGCGGAAACCACTGTGCTGGGGCGGAAACTGCTCCGTCAGGCTGTAAACCACTGCGTCAGGCCGAAAAGCACTCCACCGGGGCCAAAACCACTGCGTTGGGGCTGAAAGCGTTCCACGAGGGCTAAAACCACTCCGCCGACATTAAAACCACTCCGCCGAGCCTGAAACCACTGCGTTGGGGCGGAAACCACTCCGCCGAGCCTGAAACCGCTGCGTCGGAGCTGAAACCACTCCGCCAGGGCCAAAACCACTGCGTCGGGGCTGAAACCACTCCACCGAGCCTAAAACCCCTCCGTCGGGGCTGAAACCACTGTGCTGGGGCGGAAACTGCTCCGTCAGGCTGTAAACCACTGCGTCAGGCCGAAAAGCACTCCACCGGGGCCAAAACCACTGCGTTGGGGCTGAAAGCGTTCCACGAGGGCTAAAACCACTCCGCCGACATTAAAACCACTCCGCCGAGCCTGAAACCACTGCGTTGGGGCGGAAACCACTCCGCCGAGCCTGAAACCGCTGCGTCGGAGCTGAAACCACTCCGCCAGGGCCAAAACCACTGCGTCGGGGCTGAAACCACTCCACCGAGCCTAAAACCCCTCCGTCGGGGCTGAAACCACTGTGCTGGGGCGGAAACTGCTCTGTCAGGCTCTAAACCACTGCGTCAGGCCGAAAAGCACTCCAGCAGGGCCAAAACCACTGCGTCGGGGCTGAAAGCGTTGCACCAGGGCTAAAACCACTCCGTCGACATTAAAACCACTGCGCCAAGCCTAAAACCACTCCGTCAGGGCTGAAACCACTCCGCCGAGCCTGAAACCACTGCGTCAGGGCAGAAGCCACTCGGTCGTTGCTGAAACAACTCAGCCGGGCCTAAAACCACTACGCCGGGCCTAAAACCAATCCGCCAGAGCCAAAACCACTGCGTCAGGCCTAAAACCACTCCGCCGAGCCTAAAACAACTCCGTCGGGGCCAAAACCACTCCACCGAGGCGAAAACCACTCCGACTGGGCTGAAACCCCTCCGTGAAGCCGAAAAGCACTGTGTCGGGGCTGAAACCCCTCCGCGAAGCCGAAAAGCACTGTGTCGGGGCTGAAAGCCCTCCGTGAAGCCGAAAAGCACTGTGTCGGGGCTGAAACCCCTCCGTGAAGCCGAAAAGCACTGTGTCGGGGCTGAAACCCCTCCGTGAAGCCGAAAAGCACTGTGTCGGGGCTGAAACCCCTCCGTGAAGCCGAAAAGCACTGTGTCGGGGTTGAAACCCCTCCGTGAAGCCGAAAAGCACTGTGTCGGGGTTGAAACCCCTCCGTGAAGCCGAAAAGCACTGTGTCGGGGTTGAAACCCCTCCGTGAAGCCGAAAAGCACTCTGTCGGGGTTGAAACCACTCCGCCAAGCCAAAAACCACTGCGTCGGGGCTGAAACCACTCTGCCGAGGCGAAAACCACAGCGTCGGGGCTGAAACCGCTCCGCCAAGCCTAAAACCACTCCGTCGGGGCTGAAACCACTCCGCCGAGGCGAAAAGCACTGCATCGGGGCTGAAACCACAGTGCCAGGGCCAAATCCACTCCGTCAGGGCTGAAACCACTCCATCAAACCTAAAACCACTGCATCAGGCCGAAAACCCCTCCGTCGGGGCTGAAACCACTGCGTCAGGCCTAAAACCACTCCGCCGAGCCGAAAACCACTCCGTCGGGGCTGAAACCACTGTGCTGGGGCGGAAACTGCTCCGTCAGGCTGTAAACCACTGCGTCAGGCCGAAAAGCACTCCACCGGGGCCAAAACCACTGCGTCGGGGCTGAAAGCATTCCACCAGGGCTGAAACCACTCCGCCGACATTAAAACCACTCCGCCAAGCCTAAAAGCACTGCGTCGGGGCTGAAACCATTCCGCCGAGCCTGAAACCACTGCGTCAGGCCTGAAACCACTCCGCCGAGCCTAAAACAACTCCGTCGGGGCCAAAACCACTCCACCAGTGCTGAAACCGCTCCGTCGGGGCTGAAACCATTCCGCCAAGCCGAAAAGCACTCTGTCGGGGCTGAAACCATTCCGCCAAGCCGAAAAGCACTGTGTCGGGGTTGAAACGCCTCCGGGAAGCCGAAAAGCACTGTGTCGGGGCTGAAACCCCTCCGTGAAGCCGAAAAGCACTGCGTCGGGGCTGAAACCACTCCGCCAAGCCGAAAAGCACTGTGTCGGGGTTGAAACCCCTCCGTGAAGCCGAAAAGCACTCCGTCGCGGCTGAAACCACAGTGACAGGGCCAAATCCACTCCGTCGGGGCTGAAACCCGTCCGTGAAGCCGAAAAGCACTGCATCAGGCCGAAAACCACTCCGTCGGGGCTGAAACCACTGCGTCAGGCCTAAAACCACTCCACCGAGCCTAAAACAACTCCGTCGGGGCCAAAACCACTCCAGCAGTGCTGAAACCGCTCCGTCGGGGCTGAAACCCCTCCGTGAAGCCGAAAAGCACTGTGTTGGGGCTGAAACCCCTCCATGAAGCCGAAAAGCACTGTGTCGGGGCTGAAACCCCTCCGCCAAGGCCAAAACCACTCGTCTGACCTTAAAACCACTCCGCCGAGCCTAAAAGCAGTGCGTCAGGGCTGAAACCACTGCGCCAAGCCTAAAACCACTCCACCGTGGCAAAAACCACTGCGTCGGGGCTGAAACCCCTCCGCCGAGCCTAAAAGCAGTGCGTCAGGGCTGAAACCACTCTCCCAAGCCTAAAACCCCTCCGTCGGGGCTGAAACCACTGTGCTGGGGCCGAAACTGCTCCGTCAGGCTGTAAACCACTGCGTCAGGCCGAAAAGCACTCCAGCAGGGCCAAAACCACTGCGTTGGGGCTGAAAGCGTTCCACCAGGGCTGAAACCACTCCGCCGACATTAAAACCACTGCGCCAAGCCTAAAAGCACTGCGTCAGGGCTGAAACTACTCCGCCGAGCCTAAAACAACTCCGTCAGGGCCAAAACCACTGCGTCAGGGCTGAAACCACTCTGCCAAGCCTGAAACCACTGCGTCGGGGCTGAAACCACTCCGCCAGGGCCAAAACCACTCGGCTGACCTTAAAACCACTCCATCAAGCCTGAAACCACTGCGTCGGGGCTGAAACTGCTCCGTCAGGCTGAAAACCACTCCGCTGAGCCTGAAACCACTCCGTGGTTGCTGAAAGCACTCCGCCGAGCCTAAAACCACTCCGTCGGGGCCAAAACCACTCGGTCGAGCCTAAAAGCATTCCGTCAGGGCTGGAACCACTCCTCCAAGCCTAAAACCACTGCGTCAGGTGGAAAACCACTCCGCCGAGCCTAAAAGCAGTGCGTCAGGGCTGAAACCACTCTGCCAAGCCTGAAACCGCTGCGTCGGGGCTGAAACCACTCCGCCAGGGCCAAAACCACTCCGCCGAGACCTTAAAACCACTCCATCAAGCCTAAAAGCACTGCGTCGGGGCAGAAACTGCTCCATCAGGCTGAAAACCACTCCGCCGAGCCTGAAATCACTGCGTCAGGGCAGAAGCCACTCCGTGGTTGCTGAAACCACTCCGCCAAGACTAAAACCACTGCACCGGGGCTAAAACCACTCCGCCGGGGCGAAAACCACTCCGTGGTTGCTGAAAGCACTCCGCCGAGCCTAAAAGCAGTGCGTCAGGGCTGAAACCACTCCATCAAGCCGAAAAGCACTCCGTCGGGGCTGAAACCACTCCGCCGAGCCTAAAAGCAGTGCGTCAGGGCTGAAACCACTCTGCCAAGCCGAAAAGCACTCCGTCGGGGCTGAAACCACTCCGCCGAGCCTGAAACCACTGCGTCAGGCCTAAAACCACTCCGCCGAGCCTAAAACAACTCCGTCGGGGCCAAAACCACTCCACCAGTGCTGAAACCGCTCCGTCGGGGCTGAAACCATTCCGCCAAGCCGAAAAGCACTCCGTCGGGGCTGAAACCACTCCGCCGAGGCAAAAACCACTGCGTCGGGGCTGAAACCACTCCGCCGAGGCGAAAACCACTGCGTCGGGGCTGAAACCACTCCGCCGAGCCTAAAACCACTCCGTCGGGGCTGAAACCACTCCGCCGAGGCGAAAAGCAGTGCGTCGGGGCTGAAACCACTGTGCCGGGGCGGAAACTGCTCCGTCAGGCTGTAAACCACTGCGTCAGGCCGAAAAGCACTCCACCGGGGCCAAAACCACTGCGTCGGAGCTGAAAGCATTCCACCAGGGCTAAAACCACTCCGTCGACATTAAAACCACTCTGCCAAGCCTAAAAGCACTGCGTCGGGGCTGAAACCACTCCGCCGAGCCTGAAACCACTGCGTCAGGCCTGAAACCACTCCGCCGAGCCTAAAACAACTCCGTCGGGGCCAAAACCACTCCACCAGTGCTGAAACCGCTCCGTCGGGGCTGAAACCATTCCGCCAAGCCGAAAAGCACTCTGTCGGGGCTGAAACCATTCCGCCAAGCCGAAAAGCACTGTGTCGGGGTTGAAACGCCTCCGTGAAGCCGAAAAGCACTGTGTCGGGGTTGAAACCACTCCGCCAAGCCGAAAAGCACTGTGTCGGGGCTGAAACGCCTCCGTGAAGCCGAAAAGCACTGTGTCGGGGTTGAAACCACTCCGCCAAGCCGAAAAGCACTGTGTCGGGGCTGAAACCCCTCCGTGAAGCCGAAAAGCACTGTGTCGGGGCTGAAACCGCTCCGCGAAGCCGAAAAGCACTGTGTTGGGGCTGAAACCATTCCGCCAAGCCGAAAAGCACTGTGTCGGGGCTGAAACGCCTCCGTGAAGCCGAAAAGCACTGTGTCGGGGTTGAAACCACTCCGCCAAGCCGAAAAGTACTGTGTCGGGGTTGAAACCCCTCCGTGAAGCCGAAAAGCACTCTGTCGGGGCTGAAACCATTCCGCCAAGCCGAAAAGCACTGTGTCGGGGCTGAAACGCCTCCGTGAAGCCGAAAAGCACTGTGTCGGGGTTGAAACCACTCCGCCAAGCCGAAAAGCACTGTGTCGGGGTTGAAACCCCTCCGTGAAGCCGAAAAGCACTGTGTCGGGGCTGAAACGCCTCCGTGAAGCCGAAAAGCACTGTGTCAGGGCTGAAACCACTCCGCTGAGCCTAAAAGCACTGCATCGGGGCTGAAACCACAGTGACAGGGCCAAATCCACTTCGTCAGGGCTGAAACCCGTCCGTGAAGCCGAAAAGCACTGCATCAGGCCGAAAACCACTCCGTCGGGGCTGAAACCACTGCGTCAGGCCGAAAACCACTCCACCGAGCCTAAAACAACTCCGTCGGGGCCAAAACCACTCCACCAGTGCTGAAACCGCTCCGTCGGGGCTGAAACCCCTCCGTGAAGCCGAAAAGCACTGTGTTGGGGCTGAAACCCCTCCATGAAGCCGAAAAGCACTGTGTCGGGGCTGAAACCCCTCCGCCAAGGCCAAAACCACTCGTCTGACCTTAAAACCACTCCGCCGAGCCTAAAAGCAGTGCGTCAGGGCTGAAACCACTGCGCCAAGCCTAAAACCACTCCACCGTGGCAAAAACCACTGCGTCGGGGCTGAAACCCCTCCGCCGAGCCTAAAAGCAGTGCGTCAGGGCTGAAACCACTCTCCCAAGCCTAAAACCCCTCCGTCGGGGCTGAAACCACTGTGCTGGGGCCGAAACTGCTCCGTCAGGCTGTAAACCACTGCGTCAGGCCGAAAAGCACTCCAGCAGGGCCAAAACCACTGCGTTGGGGCTGAAAGCGTTCCACCAGGGCTGAAACCACTCCGCCGACATTAAAACCACTGCGCCAAGCCTGAAAGCACTGCGTCAGGGCTGAAACTACTCCGCCGAGCCTAAAACAACTCCGTCAGGGCCAAAACCACTGCGTCAGGGCTGAAACCACTCTGCCAAGCCTGAAACCACTGCGTCGGGGCTGAAACCACTCCGCCAGGGCCAAAACCACTCCGCCGAGACCTTAAAACCACTCCATCAAGCCTAAAAGCACTGCGTCGGGGCAGAAACTGCTCCATCAGGCTGAAAACCACTCCGCTGAGCCTGAAATTACTGCGTCAGGGCAGAAGCCACTCCGTGGTTGCTGAAACCACTCCGCCAAGACTAAAACCACTGCACCGGGGCTAAAACCACTCCGCCGGGGCGAAAACCACTCCGTGGTTGCTGAAAGCACTCCGCCGAGCCTAAAAGCAGTGCGTCAGGGCTGAAACCACTCCATCAAGCCGAAAAGCACTCCGTCGGGGCTGAAACCACTCCGCCGAGCCTAAAAGCAGTGCGTCAGGGCTGAAACCACTCTGCCAAGCCGAAAAGCACTCCGTCGGGGCTGAAACCACTCCGCCAGGGCCAAAACCACAGCGTTGAGGCTGAAACCACTCCGCCGAGCCTAAAAGCAGTGCGTCAGGGCTGAAACATCTCCGCCAGGGCCAAAACCACTGCGCCAAGCCTAAAACCACTCCGTCGGGGCGAAAACCCCTCCGCCGGGGCTGAAACCACTCCGCCGAGTCTAAAAGCAGTGCGTCAGGGCTGAACCCACTCTGCCAAGCCTAAAAGCACTCCACCAAGGCGAAAACCACTCTGTCGGGGCGGAAACCACTCCGCCGAGCCTAAAAGCAGTGCGTCAGGGCTGAAACCACTCCGACGAGGCGAAAAGCAGTGCGTCAGGTGGAAAACCACTCCGCCGGGGCCAAAACCCCTCCGCTGACATTAAAACCATTCCGTCAGGGCTGGAACCACTCCGCCGAGGCCAAAACCCCTCCGTCGGGGCTGAAACCACTGTGCTGGGGCGGAAACTGCTCTGTCAGGCTGTAAACCACTGCGTCAGACCGAAAAGCACTCCACCGGGGCCAAAACCACTGCGTCGGGGCTGAAAGCGTTCCGCCAGGGCTAAAACCACTCCGCCGACATTAAAACCACTGCGCCAAGCCTAAAAGCCACTGCGTCAGGGCTGAAACCACTCCGCCGAGCCTGAAACCACTGCGTCAGGCCTGAAACCACTCCGCCGAGCCTAAAACAACTCCGTCGGGGCCAAAACCACTCCACCAGTGCTGAAACCGCTCCGTCGGGGCTGAAACCATTCCGCCAAGCCGAAAACCACTGCGTCGGGGCTGAAACCACTCCGCCGAGGCGAAAAGCACTGTGTCGGGGCTGAAACCACTCCGCCGAGCCTGAAACCACTGCGTCGGGGCTGAAACCACTCCGCCGAGCCTAAAACCACTCCGTCGGGGCTGAAACCACTCCGCCGAGGCGAAAAGCAGTGCGTCGGGGCTGAAACCACTGTGCCGGGGCGGAAACTGCTCCGTCAGGCTGTAAACCACTGCGTCAGGCCGAAAAGCACTCCACCGGGGCCAAAACCACTGCGTCGGAGCTGAAAGCATTCCACCAGGGCTAAAACCACTCCGCCGACATTAAAACCACTCTGCCAAGCCTAAAAGCACTGCGTCAGGGCTGAAACCACTCCGCCGAGCCTGAAACCACTGCGTCAGGCCTGAAACCACTCCGCCGAGCCTAAAACAACTCCGTCAGGGCCAAAACCACTCCACCAGTGCTGAAACCGCTCCGTCGGGGCTGAAACCATTCCGCCAAGCCGAAAAGCACTCTGTCGGGGCTGAAACCATTCCGCCAAGCCGAAAAGCACTGTGTCGGGGCTGAAACGCCTCCGTGAAGCCGAAAAGCACTGTGTCGGGGTTGAAACCACTCCGCCAAGCCGAAAAGCACTGTGTCGGGGTTGAAACCACTCCGCCAAGCCGAAAAGCACTGTGTCGGGGTTGAAACCCCTCCGTGAAGCCGAAAAGCACTGTGTCAGGGCTGAAACCACTCCGCCGAGCCTAAAAGCACTGCATCGGGGCTGAAACCACAGTGACAGGGCCAAATCCACTTCGTCAGGGCTGAAACCCGTCCGTGAAGCCGAAAAGCACTGCATCAGGCCGAAAACCACTCCGTCGGGGCTGAAACCACAGCGTCAGGCCTAAAACCACTCCACCGAGCCTAAAACAACTCCGTCGGGGCCAAAACCACTCCACCAGTGCTGAAACCGCTCCGTCGGGGCTGAAACCCCTCCGTGAAGCCGAAAAGCACTGTGTTGGGGCTGAAACCCCTCCATGAAGCCGAAAAGCACTGTGTCGGGGCTGAAACCCCTCCGCCAAGGCCAAAACCACTCGTCTGACCTTAAAACCACTCCGCCGAGCCTAAAAGCAGTGCGTCAGGGCTGAAACCACTGCGCCAAGCCTAAAACCACTCCACCGTGGCAAAAACCACTGCGTCGGGGCTGAAACCCCTCCGCCGAGCCTAAAAGCAGTGCGTCAGGGCTGAAACCACTCTCCCAAGCCTAAAACCACTCCGTCGGGGCTGAAACCACTGTGCTGGGGCCGAAACTCCTCCGTCAGGCTGTAAACCACTGCGTCAGGCCGAAAAGCACTCCACCGGGGCCAAAACCACTGCGTTGGGGCTGAAAGCGTTCCACCAGGGCTGAAACCACTCCGCCGACATTAAAACCACTGCGCCAAGCCTGAAAGCACTGCGTCAGGGCTGAAACTACTCCGCCGAGCCTAAAACAACTCCGTCAGGGCCAAAACCACTGCGTCAGGGCTGAAACCACTCTGCCAAGCCTGAAACCACTGCGTCGGGGCTGAAACCACTCCGCCAGGGCCAAAACCACTCGGCTGACCTTAAAACCACTCCATCAAGCCTAAAAGCACTGCGTCGGGGCTGAAACTGCTCCGTCAGGCTGAAAACCACTCCGCTGAGCCTGAAACCACTCCGTGGTTGCTGAAAGCACTCCGCCGAGCCTAAAACCACTCCGTCGGGGCCAAAACCACTCGGTCGAGCCTAAAAGCATTCCGTCAGGGCTGGAACCACTCCTCCAAGCCTAAAACCACTGCGTCAGGTGGAAAACCACTCCGCCGAGCCTAAAAGCAGTGCGTCAGGGCTGAAACCACTCTGCCAAGCCTGAAACCGCTGCGTCGGGGCTGAAACCACTCCGCCAGGGCCAAAACCACTCCGCCGAGACCTTAAAACCACTCCATCAAGCCTAAAAGCACTGCGTCGGGGCAGAAACTGCTCCATCAGGCTGAAAACCACTCCGCCGAGCCTGAAATCACTGCGTCAGGGCAGAAGCCACTCCGTGGTTGCTGAAACCACTCCGCCAAGACTAAAACCACTGCACCGGGGCTAAAACCACTCCGCCGGGGCGAAAACCACTCCGTGGTTGCTGAAAGCACTCCGCCGAGCCTAAAAGCAGTGCGTCAGGGCTGAAACCACTCCATCAAGCCGAAAAGCACTCCGTCGGGGCTGAAACCACTCTGCCGAGCCTAAAAGCAGTGCGTCAGGGCTGAAACCACTCTGCCAAGCCGAAAAGCACTGCGTCGGGGCTGAAACCACTCCACCGAGCCTGAAACCACTGCGTCAGGCCTAAAACCACTCCGCCGAGCCTAAAACAACTCCGTCGGGGCCAAAACCACTCCACCAGTGCTGAAACCGCTCCGTCGGGGCTGAAACCATTCCGCCAAGCCGAAAAGCACTGTGTCGGGGCTGAAACCACTCCGCCGAGGCAAAAACCACTGCGTCGGGGCTGAAACCACTCCGCCGAGGCGAAAACCACTGCGTCGGGGCTGAAACCACTCCGCCGAGCCTAAAACCACTCCGTCGGGGCTGAAACCACTCCGCCGAGGCGAAAAGCAGTGCGTCGGGGCTGAAACCACTGTGCCGGGGCGGAAACTGCTCCGTCAGGCTGTAAACCACTGCGTCAGGCCGAAAAGCACTCCACCGGGGCCAAAACCACTGCGTCGGAGCTGAAAGCATTCCACCAGGGCTAAAACCACTCCGCCGACATTAAAACCACTCTGCCAAGCCTAAAAGCACTGCGTCGGGGCTGAAACCACTCCGCCGAGCCTGAAACCACTGCGTCAGGCCTGAAACCACTCCGCCGAGCCTAAAACAACTCCGTCGGGGCCAAAACCACTCCACCAGTGCTGAAACCGCTCCGTCGGGGCTGAAACCATTCCGCCAAGCCGAAAAGCACTCTGTCGGGGCTGAAACCATTCCGCCAAGCCGAAAAGCAC